>NC_082697.1:75360341-75711841 GCF_949987515.2 Delphinus delphis | reverse complement strand
TTGTGCAGAGGCATAATATTTTCAAGTTATTTTCATCTATTGCTAAATTGCCAGCTTTCAGTTTGTTAATTAAAATAGACTATGATTTTGACTTTATGTAGGCCTAGGGCTACAGAACCTCTGCGTAAGAAGGGACTTCAGAAATCGCCTTGTGGTATCATACAGTATTTGTCTTTCTTTGACTTACCTCACTTAGCATAATGCCTTCAAGGTATATCCATGTTGTCGTGAATGGCAGAAATTCCTTCTTTCTCATGTCTGAATAATACTCCTATATATATATATATATATATATATATATATATATATATATATATATATAAATGGATAAAGAAGATGTGAGATCTATCCATCTATCTGTCTATCTCACATCTTCTTTATCCATTTATCCATTGAGAGATACTCGGGTTGTTTCCATATCTTGGCTGCTGTGAATAATGCTGCAGTGAACATGGGTGTGCTGTTACCCTTTTGAGACATTGATTTCAATTCCTTTGGATATATACCCAGGAGCAGTTTTGCTAGATCATATGGTAGTTCAATTTTTAATTTTTTGAGGAACTCCCATACTGTTTTTTATAATCGCCATACCAGGTTACATTTCTGCTAACAGTGTATAAGGGTTCCCTTTTCTCCACGTCCTTGTCAGTATTTATCTCTTGTCTTTTTGATAAAAGCCATCTGAACAGATGTGAAGTGATATCTCGTTTTGATCTGCATTTCCCTGATGATTTGTAATGTTGGGCATCTTTTCATATTCATTTTTCTTTGGAAAAATCTCTATTCAGGTCCTTTGCCCATTTTTAATTAGCTTAGGTATCACTTACATGTTGAATCTTAAAAAACTGAACCTGTAAAAACTGAGAGTAGAATGGTGGTTACCAGGGGCTGTGGGCGGGGGAATTGGGAAGATGTTAAGGGTAGATACTTGAGACTATTAGATAAATAAGTTCTATCCTCTGCTTCTTTGTCAAAGATCAGTTGACTATATTTATGTGTGTCTATTTTTGATCTCTCAATTCTATTACATTAATCTATTTGTCTTTTTTTTTTGCCAATATCACAGAGTCTTGATTATTATAAATAAGTAGATACTTATTTATAATAAGTCTTGAAGTTGTGTTTTGTCACTCCTTCAACATTGAATTGGCTATTCTGGGCCTTCTGCCTCTTCATATAAACTTTATTTTTTTTTTAATTTTATCAATTTATTTATTTATTTATTTATTTTTGGCTGCATTGGGTCTTTGTTGCTGCGCGTGGTCTTTCTTTAGTTGCGTTGAGCGGCGGCTACTCTTCATTGAGGTGTGCAGGCTTCTCATTGTGGCGGCTTCTCTTGTTGCGGAGCACGGGCTCAAGGCACGTGGGCTTCAGTAGTTGTGGCACATGGGCTCAGCCGTTGTGGCACATTGGCTCTAGAGCACAGGCTCAGTAGTTGTGGTGCACGGGCTTAGTTGCTCCGCGGCATGTGGGATCTTCCAGGACCAGGGCTCAAACCCGTGTCCCCTGCATTGACAGGTGGATTTTTAACCACTGCGCCACCAGGGAAGCCCCATATAAACTTTAGAATCAGTTTGTTGATATCCAGAAAATGTCCCGCTGGGATTTTGATTGGAATTGTGTTGAATCTATAGATCAGGTTGGGAAGAAATGACATCTTGACAATACTGAGTTTTCCTATTCATGAACATGAAATATCTCTTCATTTATTTAGTACTTGTTTGATATCTTTCATCAGAGTTTTATAGTTTTCATGATATAAATCTTGAGCATATTTTGTTAGATTCATAACTAAATATTTCACTTTGGGGTGCTTATATAAATGATAATGTGTTTTTAATTTCAAATTCCACTTGTTCATTACTGGTATATAGGAGTGTAATTGAATTTTGTAATATTAATCTTGTATCCTGCAACCTTATTCTTTTCACTTATTAGTTCTAGAAGGATTTTTTAATATTTCTTTTAGATTTTCTACATAGATGATTATTTCATTTGTGAACAAAGACAGTTGTATTCCTTCCTTCCCAGTCTGTTTACTTTTTATCTCCTTTTGTTGTCTTATTGTGTATTAGCTAGGACTTCTAATATGATGATGAAAAGGAGTGGTGAGAGGGAACATCTTTGCCTTGTTCCTGATCTTATAACAAAACTTTGCATTTCTTACCAGTATGTATGATGTTAGCTGTAGGTTTTTTGTAGATATTCTTTATCAAGTTGAGGAAGTTCCCTTTTATTCTCCCAGTATGCTGAGGGCTTTTTGTCATGAATGGGCTACGCCACCAGGGAAGCCCTTAATTCAGTATCTTTTTTTTTTTTTTTTTTTTTGCGGTACGCGGGCCTCTCACTGCTGTGGCCTCTCCCGTTGCGGAGCACAGGCTCCGGATGCACAGGCCCAGCGGCCGTGGCTCACCGGCCCAGCCGCTCCGCGGCACGTGGGATCCTCCCAGACCGGGGCACAAACCCGTGTCCCCTCCATCGGCAGGCAGACTCTCAACCACTGCGCCACCAAGGAAGCCCCTTAATTCAATATCTTTAATCAGGCCTATTCAGATTATTTATTTCTTCTTGAGTTTTGACAGAAGTGTCTTTCAAGGAATTGGTCCACTTCATCTAGGTTATCATTTGTGGCATGGAATTCTTCATTGTGTTCATTTATTATTTTCTTAATGTCCATGGGATCTGTAGTGATGTCCCCACTTTCATTCTGATATTAATATATTGTGTCTTCTCTTTTTTTTTCCTTAGTTAGCCTGGGTAGAGGCTTATTGATATTATTGACCTTTTCAGAGAACAAGCTTTTGGTTTTATTGATCTTCTGTATTGAGTTTCCGTTTTTAATTTCATTGATTTCTACTCTAATTTTTATAATTTTTTTTCTTCTGCTTACTTGGGATTTAATTTGCTCTAATTTATCTAGTTTTCTTATGTGGAAGCATTGATTACTGATTTTAGAATGATCTTTTCTAATATATGCATTCAGTAGTATAAATTTTCTTTAAGGACTGCTTTCACTGTATTTCACAAATTTGGGTGTTATACTTTTATTTTCACTTGGTTAAAAATATTTTATTTATCTTCAGATTTCTTCTTTGACCTGTATGTTATTTATAAGTGTAGTATTTCCTGGAAAGGTTTTTACTTTTCAAAAGTATCACTTTCCACACCCTCACCCCTGACCAACCTAGAAGCATTTGATTTGTAACAAGCTTCTCAAGAGATTTTTGAGGAGTCATCCCAACACATGTACATAGAATTTAGTTGTACATATGCATAATGTAATTTGAGAGACCTCAGCAGTTGTAATTACCAGCTGATTTAATTATAAGCACATTTGTTTTAGGAAATTTTTATCTTTATCTTATCTTTTCTTGCTATAATATCACTTGTCCAAGACTCATTTAGATATTTATATAAATCTTATGTTTAATTTTACTTGATCATTTTTCTGCCACATAGTTACTTTGTCATACATGTGAAGACCTTCATTAAGTTTTGTGTAGGATGTGTTTATATTTGGGAAAAGCAGGAAGAAGACTGCATTGGTTCTTGATAGAATTACTTTTATGGGTCCAGGTACTCCTCTATTTGAGAAAATTACCCAGTGAGTTTTATTTATAGTACATTACATTTTTGTGAACAGAATCTGTATTTCGAACTCTATCAATTTCTACATACATAAGATTTCTTTAGGCAACAGATAGCTTGTTTAATGTTTTTAGTCCTGATTCCAGTCATCAGGCTAATTTTATTACATTTTGACTCCTCTTCCCATCATTCAGCAATAGCCTCGTTCTTGGTTCATTTACTCTTTTGAAGGAATGGAATTATTTATGTATTTTTCCTTTTCTCCTATTTTCTGCTCTCCAACTCCCAGCCACATTTCATCCTATAACATGATAAAATTGCAAAGTGTGAGCCTGAATAATAAAGGATTGCTTCACTGATTGCTAAACATTTAATGTAGTGCTTTTAAACTCATTCCAGGTCATTGTGCTGTCAATTAGTTCGATTACAAGCATTTAAGCTGTCACATATAAAGCCTTCTGTTTCTTAGGGTTTCAGTTTCAAATTATGAAAAATGAGTGCTCTGTACTTCTCTCTGGACAGATCACTTTTAATATTTTGGAAGAAACCTATGCCTTTTAGAAAGATCACTCACAGTTTCAGAGCCTGGAATAATCTGATATGCAGTTTTGGACCAGTGATTCAATTTTATTAAAAAATTTAAGAGTGTGCATTTGAACATATGTGTAAGTAGGTGACTATCAAAACCACCTCTTTATTTTCATTTTTGTGTATAGTCCACATTTGCAAATCATTAGAACTTTGGAATCTAAACATCATTGGGTGACTGGTATTTTGTCTGAGAGAGTGGAAGAATTTCAGAGAATTAAACAAAAGGTTCTAATGTAGCACCCTCAACACAAGGAAGTAGTTGAAGAGTGTTTGTAGATAGAAAATAAAATCCGAAGATATTAAAGTTTTGTACAGTTGATTAGTTTGTTGAAAGGTGGTTTTCAAAGCAAAGGTAAAATCATGACTCTCATATATTATAAAATGTACATGTTTCAAAGATTTTATTTAATAATGATGAAATTAGGCAGATATTATAACTCTCCCACTTCAAAGGAGAATCCAAAGAACAGACACAATTAATAGATGAGGGATATTGAATGAATATGAAAATGGAAGCAGACATGGCTTTGAGGGAAATCAGTTGTGCCTCAACATGACAAGACAGAATTTGGTTGATTATAGATAATCATTATTTTGCATTGCTGTTACATATCTAGAATTTATAGAGTTGGAAGTTAGCTCTCTTGAAATGAGAAAAGCATAATGCTGAAGAGTTCACCATAAGCAATGTATAGTGTTCCTTTGAAGCATAGATCTTCCCCTATTTGATAAAAAAATAGTCTCAAAGGAAGGTTGGTTTCATTAGATTTGGTGTGATTATTTACATAGGTGCAGCAAGAGTACCTATGTAAATAAACATTTTAAAATTTGCTTTTGTTGGAAGGTTTTATATGACTCTCCTACAGCACAAGTCTCTAGTATTTGCTGTCTTTAGGCTGGAAACTCAAACCCAGGAAACTCCACTACCTGCAGTACCTGTATATTTGGGTGAATTTCTTTCTTCTCAAAGTTCCCTAAATATCCCAAAGTGGCCTGCCGGGAAGTCACCTTCTTTCCTAGTTGTAAGACTGGACCCTATAAGCCAGGTACCAGGCTAGTTTTTCTAGGAGTGTCTTTTAAGTAATGGCTCTGTAAGGTCAACCTTGATTCTTTAAAAGTGTCCAACTATATCTGATTAAATAAGCATTACCCTCAAATATGGCATTCCAGACAAGACCTTGGAATTTTTCCGGGTATATCCTGGTAAACAGGAAGACCAATTCTTATTGAACCTTTGCAAATAACTCTTTCCATGAAAAGTAAGAAGACTTAGGGGAGAGTTTCTGAATTCTGGGAGGTGAATGAGAATAAGATACCATTTAAAAATATTTAGTTTCTAAAGCAGAATCTACTAAATTGTTATGGATTGTAAGTAAATTAAGACAAAAGAGAAAGCGGTTCCTTATGTATAAACAGAAAATAGGACATTAAAGCAGTATCAGTGTTATTTCAAACAAACAAAAAACCCACTGATGAACCCTCATCACTTCATTCAGTCCTGTATACTTCATTCTTGCTCCACTGGATCTTGGGTTATTAGTCTCATGAATTTGTCTGCTTCTCAACTTTCTCAGCTCAGCTTATTGAGGTCCTCAGTAAGTTTTAAGAGTGTTGAAAAGGTGTCTGAAAACCAAAAATCTTCAGAACCACTACTTTAGGACAAAGGTGTTCTTTTCCTTGAAAAACAGAAGCACATAGAGTTTTAATATACAGAGTTATATTTCTTACAAACTCTTGTTCTTATATATAATGTCAACTTTTTATATTATAACTTTTAGCTAAAGTAACTAACTTCTATTTCACAGGAAAAAAAACCTAAAGGGGTGGATAATTATGAACTGCGTGTCAAATATCAGCATTTTAACAAAGATCATGAATAAACATAACTAATTTTCTACAGCCATACACATCTCTTATACAATCTCGTAAAGTATCAAAAATGAACATATTCATTAACTTGGCTGAAATAGACAGCCTCTCTGTAGCTTATAAAAATAAAAACCAAAACCATATACATTTAAAAATAGGATTAGTAATCAATATTTCAGTATTCATTCTTAGATATGGCCTAGGTAACTAATGAATATCCGTTAAATAACTCAATTTAATATTAGGTTCAGATTTTAAGATACTTAAAAATCTTGGAAATAATGTTCAGGCCGACATACTGCAACATAATTACCGTTGAATGAAGTTCATTAGAATAATTATTCGATATAGTCAAATTAATTTTTTTGTAATCTTGAACATAAAGGAGAAATAACGGTAGCTTATTTGAGCAGTAAACCTGTATACATTTAAAAAGGACATTTCAACTAGAATTAAAATATACAATTGTATTACACTTAACACTGATAAGTCAGAAAATACATAGCTGTTTTTACTAAACCAAATTTTATTAAACTAATCTTATTTGACAGGTTTTCACCTAACCTATGTGAACTTATATTCGTAAAATGTTTTTGAGTTGGTTTATGTAAGAATTATTTTTTAATCTATGACGTTTAAAGTATTAGAAATTTAATTTCTTGCTTTCTGGTAATTTTAGGAATGTTTAGTTTATGTAAGCCCTTATTTATACTCAGTAGCCTACTAGAACAGAACTCTTTTAATTTTAGAGACTTTATAATCTTATTATTAATACTATCTAGTGGAAGGAAAACATTACACGCACATTTTAAGGTAGAGGCCATTCTGAATTACAGATACTTAGGTCTACAGATAAAGAGCTTACTATTCCAATTCTAAAATTTTAGGCATATGTAAAGAGTAAATGCAGAAGCACACAAAAACCTCACTGATGGAAGATGCAAAGAGCTGTTCTCCTTCCTCGTGGACACAAAATTCTTAGTTATTTGAGCTCAAAACAGATAAATAGACAAGAAAGACTAACATATCAGGATTTCTGTTGCTTCTCAAGTGTTTTCAATGATAGACATCCACATGTGATGTTTGGTACATTTCTACAGAATCTTTTCTGTGGTACAGTGTATATTTGTAGTTAGCACTGATTATTTCACAGATGGGCCTGCCTCTGTTTTACTTTCTATGGATATAGTAGCAGTAAGTAAAACAAAGTGTCTATCCTCATGACACTTGTAGTCAATCAAATTAATTCATAATATGCCAACTGATGGTAAGATAGCTAAAGAAAAATATTTATAAAGAGATTTGGGCTTTTAGTCACTACAGAGTAACAGGGACTAAATTTAGTATCCCATCAGGAAAAAAAAATGACAAAATACATTAAACAGAAGTTTGCAAGACACTGGACCTAAGGCAGTGAAGGACAGTAGTGCCTGAGACACAGGAAATGAATGTAGTGATTCCTATGATTATCCCAACTTACTGTCTTTGAGAGAGTTTCAGGCCTTCATGCAGGGTTGGGAGGTAGCTTACGGGTACCAGGTGGAGCCCAGCAGACTTCTGTGCATTAGGAGAAGATACTGAGAATCTTGGAAGAACAAGGTAGCTAGGACTCAGGACTAGAGAGAAAGAATTCCAGAAATCTCCAGAGGATTGCTTTCCATTATTTAGCCAAGTCCTAGTCAGCTCACGCACGTGAAAAAATTGCCTGAGGCCTGGGAATGAACCATCCAAAAGAATTAGTGAGAACAGTGTTTGGCATTCACAGATAGCAAGGAACAGTGCCTGTGCCCACCAGCAAGATGGGAAAACCTCCAGATTCCTGAGGTATTGGGTCATGTACATAGTAGGGTCTTTCCTCATTATTGAGGAATAATTGACTAAGCATTGCTGCAGTCTCCCCTAACACATTTTAAATGAACGATTTAAATGAATAATCTGGAAGGATGAACCTTTTTTCAAGTAACTTAACTGAATCCTAGGACTATTATGTAGCATTTAATTCAAAATAATCAGATTTGCAAGGAATCGAGAATATGATTCATAATGAGAAAATCAATCAGTCAATCAAAAGCAACCCTGATCTGATAATAGATGTTAGCAACGGAGAACATTTAAAAAGTCACTATAGTTGTGTTCCATATATTCAGAAAGTTAAGTAATATAAGAACAAAATCTAACTTCTAGAAATAACTGCAAGGTGCGAGATTAAAAACATAAGCAATTAACAGATTAGATATTGCAGGAGAAAAGATGGGTGAACTTGAAGTCATAGAGATAGAGACTATGCAAAATGAAACATTAAGAGAATAGAAAATTTTTAAAATGAACAGAGCACTAGCGGGCTGTGTGTCAGCTTTATACAGCCTAATATATATGTTCTTGGAGTCCCCAAGGAGAGAAGGGTGAGGGGACAAAAAATATGAAACAATGTCTGAAATTTTTCAGTATTTGAGGAAAACTGTAAGCCTACAGAGCTAAACACAAGAAATATGAAGAAAACATCATGCAAAAAACAAGACACATTATAGGCAGATAAGGAAAACAAGACATTATAATCAGATTTCTCAAAACCAATGAGAAAGAGAAAATCTTATAAATAGCCAGAAAAACAAACACACAAACAAAAGACCTAAGTGCAGGGTAGCAAAGATAAGGATGACAGTAAATTTCTCGTCTGAAAAAATGCAAGTGAAAAAATGCAAGTGAGGAGACAGTGGAGCAATGTCTTTAAAGTACTGATGGATAAAAATGCCAACCTAGAATTTTATACCCATTGACTCTATCTTTCAAAGGACACTGATAATAGGTTGAAAAGATAATCCACAGGCTATGAGAAAATTTTTGCAAAGTATATATCTGATAAAGGACATATTCAGAATGTATTTTTTAAAAACTCAATATTAAGTAATAAAAAACCCCAGCAACCAACTTAAAAACTGGGCAAAAATTTGACTAGATACTTCATGAAAGAAGAGATACAGATGGCAAATAAGCACATGAAAAGATGGTCCATATCTTTTGTCATTACAGAAATCAGTTATCACTATGCATCTAATAAAATGACCACAACAAGTTGGCGAGGATATGAAGGAATTGGAATTTTTCAGTACTGCTGGTGGGAACAATCAACTTGGAGAACCGTTTGGCAGTTTTTTTAAAAAGTTAAACACATCTGCAATATGTTCTAGCCATTCCACTCCTAGATTTTTACCCAAATAAAAAGAAAGTACATGTCCATACAAAGACTTTACATGGGTATTCATAGCAGCTTTATTTGTAATTGTCAAAAATTGGAAATGGTCCAAATGTCCATTGTCAATTGAATGAATAAACAATTGTGGTGTGTACACACACACACAGACACACACACACACACACAGAATCCTACTCAGAAATGAAGGGGAACAAGCTATTGGTGCATGCAACAACATGCATGAATCTCAAAATAATTATGCTTACTGAAAGCTACACACAAAAAAGAGTGAATATTATATGTTTTCATTTATAGAAAATGCTAGAAAATGCCAATGAAACTGCAGTAACAGAAAACAAGTCTGTGGTTGCCTGGAGAGGCAGGTGCAGAGAGGGAGGGTTGGGATGGAGGGATTACTGAGAGGCGTGAGTAAAATTTTTCAGGTTAAAGATATATTGTTTATCTTGGTTGTGATGACAGTTTCACAGATCTATTCATATGTCAAAATTTATCAGACGGTACATTTTAAATGCATGAAGTTTATTATGTTTCAATTATACTTCAAAAAAGCTGTCTTCAAAAGACTAAGACTATTTTCCTGCAGTTTGTAATGCCTGTGGATCTATCTCCATCTTTTCCTATCTTCCTGTGTTTTAAATACACCAACCTATTGTACCCTAATACCTCTCTCTAGCTCAGACAACTAAACACAAAAATTCATTCTGAAGCAGGTCACGATGCACATTTCCATCAGAGAAATATCTCACAGTCCCTTGTTAAATGTTCAGAGATACATGAGTGTGCCTTATGAAGCACATACATCCCGTTTTTATAGAATTAGGGAAGAGAAAATGCATACGAAAGAGCCCAATCCTTTTCCGGTACCCTTTTATGTCAGAGCTCAAAATTGCTGTCTGATAAAATGTAGGCCACCAGATTGAATTACTTCATTGAACTACTGCTGTCCTCTGTTAATGGTAATTGGGCAGATATAGGAGTCTTTCTTGGCAACATCTCAGATATTTACCTCCCACTGTTTTTCAATTCAAACTTTTGATGAAAATATTCCCAGTACTTCTTTAAAGCAGACATCCAACTGTCTTTCTTGACGAAAGCAAGGTCTCTAAATCAGATCCTGACAATTTGTGACACAGCAGTCTATCCAAATCACCTTTTACCTGTGTCACTGTGTCATTTCCTGGAGAAAAAAGTGTCCATCAACCCAGCATTTCTGTAGGTTTGGGAGGCTGGAAGCTTGGTGTGCCAGCAAAAGTGGGAGAGGAAAAAGGGAAAAGCATTTTCTTCCTTTGACTTGGAAGGAATTCAGTAAGGGGCTTGCCTGATCTCATAAGCAAATAAGGGATTTGCAGATTTTGAAGATACAGTTTATAAAGGGAAAAATCAGATGTTTGTTGTTTTTAAGATAATAATGAGTAGAATAATTTCTAAAAGTTAGCCCTTAAATTACTGGAGGCAGTAAAACAAGGTTAATTTTTATTCTTCTTCTTAACTTTATCTGTTAGGTTACTTCAATACGACAATATTTAGCATTTTATTTCCTTCTCGGGCTCATTTTCTGTTGTACCTCCTGTTTTGAACTGAGTAGACTACATCTCACCAAATAAATGTATAAACAGTGCCATTGGCATGTACCATGACTGACTCTGCCTGATGATAGCATGGTGGCTGGAGTGCAGAACATGGTAACGAGGAGGGCAAACATGGCATGAGATCAACCCGATTGGCCTCAGAGTGAGACTCACTGCTTGTATCTCTGGCTGTGGTTGGTTGGGAACTTTTTTTTCTTTTTATTATTGGAAGGGTATTTTTTTTTTTTTTTTTTTTTTTTGGCGGTACGCGGGCCTCTCACCGCTGCGGCCTCTCCCGCCGCGGAGCACAGGCTCCGGACGCCCAGGCCCAGCGGCCATGGCCCACGGGCCCAGCCACTCCGCGGCATGCGGGATCCTCCCGGACCGGGGCACGAACCCGTGACCCCCGCACCAGCAGGCGGACTCTCAACCACTGCGCCACCAGGGAAGCCCTGGAAGGGTATTTTTGATAATTGCTTTCTTGCATCAAATTGTAGCATCGCGTGTTTGATGGATGGGTTAGCTTTAGGAGCTGTGGGAGGCCCTCTGAGGACCTGCTTTCCAGTTTTAGTGCATAAGAAGCTAACAGCACGGCAAGCACACTCCCTGCTGCCAGCCTGGTTTTGTTTTTCTCAGGTGTAAGTCTCCTTATAGAAATGTGCCTAGGAATCATGTTGGCCCAGGATTGGCCTTACTTGGAGGCCCTGGTATGATGGGTTGTCTCTCATTGAGAGTGGTCTCACTCAAGGCCTGTTCAGCTTTGGGGAGAAGACTGAGCAAAACCATGGGCTGAACAGTGGAGAAATTAATTTGGGAATAAAGAAGCTCAGATTTGGGTTCATACTTTTAAGAAACAGTGAAAGACTTCTAGGAGAATGGGGCAAGTAGGTAGTAAGAAAAGAGGTTTAAGAGAAAGTCTTTATCTGCATGGGGGGTCTTGAATCCATCTAGTCTGTACGTTTGTTATGGCCTCAAAATACATTTAGGGGGCTTCCCTGGAGGCGCAGTGGTTGAGAGTCCGCCTGCCGATGCAGGGGACACGGGTTCGTGCCCCGGTCCGGGAGGATCCCGCATGCCGCGGAGCGGCTGGGCCCGTGGGCCATGGCCGCTGAGCCTGCGCGTCCGGAGCCTGTGCTCCTCAACGGGAGAGGCCACAACAGTGAGAGGCCCGTGTACCGCAAAAAAAAAAACAAAAGAAACAAAAACATTTAGGAGCAGGTAGTCCTTCTCCCCCCGCCCCACCCCGCTTTTTTGTTGTTGTTTGTTTTGTTAAGATCAGGAATTTTCGTCCTTTAGAAGAGGAAAGCCAGCGCTGTTGCAGTGAAGCCTCTGTTGACTGCCTGTCTTAGGTGCCTAATCCTGTGACTTGGTACACATCCATATCTGTCCTTGTCTTCATTAGGATCAAAGGCCATGCAGGGAGGGGCCACCAGGAAAATAAATAATAAATTCATAGCTTGTTAAAGCTTGGGTCCCCAAATACCCAACTCCTATCCTTTCCCTCCGGCTTGAATTCTTTATACTGAAGCCTGGGATCACACTTTACCAGGGTGACGTGATATTCATGAACTAAGGAAGAAAAGGACTGGCTACCAGACCTATTTGGAGATGAGAGAGGAGACAGTGTGGGCCCATTTGTAGGAGAGTCATCTGCATCTGGAATAGAACCCCAACCTAGAATATTGCTGTCTGCCAGGGCAGGAAGTGCTATCAGTTTCTGGCTCAGTAGGGATGCCTGAAGCACCCTGCTGGTTTGTCTGCTGACATGTGGAAAGTGCTGACCTTTTGTCTGACCTTGATCGCCTCTGTCCACAATTTCACTTAACCCTTTTCGCAGAAGAAGGAACACAAGTGACAACCTCAACTAACCTGTTCCTTGAGAACATCGTTTCCTTTCTGCCACATCACCTTTGACTCTCTCATACTGTCTCTCTTCTTGGCTCCTGTTCCCTCATACTCTGTTGACACAGAGTTTGTGAAGTCCAAGAGATGTAGCAATGCCAGTAAGAGCTAAATTACTTGCAGCTGGCTGTGCCACCTGTGCCTATCAAATTTCAGCCAAAGCATTTGCTTTCCCAGAATGCTCTGTTGTGGGGAATTGGAAAGTGACTCACAGTGGGGGCAGCAGAGGGCTGAGTAGAAGAGAGGGCTTTTTCTCTGGGCTCTCCTGTGAGGACAGAACTGTAAAGTAGAATTTCAGATGGTCTGAAATCCCCTCTTTCTGCCTCTCATGGAATCACTGGTCCCAGAGGCACCCTGAGAGAGTTCTGAGTTAAACTTCAGCATTTTGGTGGGCTAAGAGAACAGACCTCTGCAAGCAGGTCTCTTGTGGGCCTCCAGGACTGACTGCTCCGTAACCTGCTTCTGGTTGTTTAGTTGAGGATTCTTGTGATTTCTTACATCTCCTAAGATCTCTCTCTGATTCCATTTTGTCTCCTGTTTTTTTTTTTTTTTGGTCCTTTATGTACTTGCAGAACAATTTCTCATCTTTAAACCTCTGTCTCATAAAAGGTCCTTCATATAATTTTGGAAAAATGATTAAATCAAATTAACCTTTTCATTTAATCTAAATGCATTATTCTACAGTTCTCTACATTTACCATTACTTAGTATTCTCTCATCTCTGTTAAATCATTCCTTATTTTCAATCATTGTTCATCACTTGTATGTTGCTCATCCTTTGGTATTTTTCTTTGTATACACTCTCTCTTTTTTCTTATTTTTTTGTTTGTTCTTTCATTTCACCCTCCTCTAGAGCCTGTAATTATCCAAGCACTTTGAAAAGTCTCAGCAAAGGGGGATAAAAGATATATATGGTTTCTGCTCTTAAGGGCTAGATTCTTAGACTGGAATGACCACGGGGAAATTGAAAATTACTCCTGGTAGAACCCACTTCATTTGAGAACAACTACCTTAATGAGTTCCTGGCCTTGTGATGTGAGAGAATGTTGAGGCAAAGGATTATAATGCGACTGTGATGCCCCTCTCAGAAATATGACAGTGCAAACTAGGAAGCTTTCTGGTGTGATGCCTGAACTGGTTTTTGAAGTAGGAGTGGAATGATTAAAGCCAGGTGATTAAAGAAGGGGGGAGGTGCATTCCACGGAGCACCATGTGGAAGAGCCCAAAGGCTCGAGGTTTGATGATTTCATTGACCTGCAGGTATTTTGAAATGTTTGGAAAGTATAAGAATGAGGCTAGGAAGGGGCCAGGTCACAAACAGTCTTGATGAGTCTTGTTAAAGTGTTTGCATTTTATAATGAGGATGATGGAGAGCCACTGAAAGATATTAAGTAGTAGAGGGATGAAATTAGATGTGTGTATGAAACAGGTCACTCAAGCAGTATTGTGGAAGATGGTTTTTATAAGGGTGAGTTTGGAAGCAAAACAGATTCCAGGAAAAATGATTGTGATGACAGTGTGATTGGGAGAGAAGGGGGACAGTTCTCGAGATATTTAGGATACAGCATGGACAGGACTCAGTCAGTGAGTAAATGTGGTTGTGAGAAGCCTCCAAGGATGACTGTTGAGTATCTGCATTCTTCACCTGAGTTAATGCTGGTACCATTCTCCACAGAAGGCAGTAGAGGGTAGTTATTAGGAGGATGTACTTGAGTCCACTTGGTTACTGAGTTACATTTTGAATGTGTTGATCTTCACAAGGCTTGTGGGGTGTCCAAGGAAAGACATGCTGTGGAAGTGTGAGTCTGGAGCTCAGAGGAGCAGCATGCTCTATAGATAGGGTTTGGTGTTCCATGCAGTCCATGAGTGGAATTTCCCTTTCAGAAAAAAAAAAAATATGGTAATTTGTGATAATTTATGTGTTGAGCTTGTGAGATTCTTCTGTGTGATTTACCTAGAGGACTGTAGAGCTCACTGGATCAAAGGCAATAAATAGACAAATAATGATCTATCCATGATATATTCCCTTCATTATTATTACTGAGGGTATATTACATATTTCTTTGGACCAAAGCATAATTTTAGAAAACTCTGGATAAACAGCTTTCTCTTTTTATTTATTGCTCTGCTCTCCTTTGATTGCTTTTGCTGTAATGTCAACCTGCATCTTATTTTAATCTCCTCTCAGAACACTGATGATTCCACAGCCCTGTTAGAATACATTTTGGGAGATTCCATTTCGTTAAGCCTGTTTCAAGGACATACAGCATGAGATGATGATGATATGGCATCTTTGGAGGATGCCTTGGTTTCTGTCCTGCTGAATCTCCCACACGTTTGAAGCAGTTGTTATCTTCTCTGCTAGCTCATGCGACTTGTTAGATCACTGTTTGTGGGTGTCACAAAATGTTGGCAGGACCCCAGTGTGAAACACATTGTGAAATACATGTGGTTAAACTTCTCTGAATTTGTGTGTCAATCAAAACAAAGTGGCTTAAACGAGTAAGTGGATTTCAAAGAAACTTGAGGATTCTAGAGCAGAAGTGGAACATGGAACTTTGTAGGTCAATTTTTTAGTATTGAATTCAGGGAATCATGCGTAGGAGGGAGTGTACAATATAGTAGAATTCTGATTAGGATCGGTTAGATTTTAGCTGACAATATTACAAACAGACAACAGGTTTTTATTATAACGTGTATAGTTCCCAAACATAATGCCATGGGATGCTGGGAATGTTCAGATACTAAAGTTGTGCAGATTTTCAAGGAGGAACCAGATAACTTAAAAACTCTACATATAATTTTTGTTTGTTTTTTTATCAGAAAGGATAGTGAATGAATTGTCAAACAGTGGAAATTTTAAATCATGTATTCCGATATATTTTGCAATTCTCATTTAACTTCACTAATACTTAACATGCATGTTTATCCAGCGAAGATGATAGAATTTTATTGTAGTTGAGACATTACAAGCATTTGTTTGTTTGTTCTCTTCATCAGGGTGATGTCAGCATGGTTTCTCCTTTACTGTTATCTCCTCTGCTGTTTTACAGTCTTGAATAGGTGTCTATAGGACATTTCTTGTGGCTTACCCATACCCTTTGCTTTTATCTCATCAAAGGATCATTAAATGGTCTTTTCTATATGTATTAACCAAAAAGTACATATTTTGGTATGTATTTTTACATTCTTTTTACATGTGGCTTTTAGCAACACCCATAATTTTAGTGATATTTGCCCCAATATTATCTTTACTCTCACCTTCCATACAAGAGGATTTATTAATTTAATAGGGTATGTTATGTTAATAAAATGCTTGATGGCATAATATGTTTGGACTTGTTGAAAGACCGTGATGTTGCTGCTGAAATCACTGAGAAAGGTAGAGCCCATCATGTAAAGAAAGCTGGCTTGGATTCTGATGACCCTCCTGCTTTAACCCGTGGTGATAGATCTTTCTCGTACAGAAAGCTCTCTGCTCACCTTAATTTTAAGTGTGCGAACTCTTGACTTGAGGACTTTATCTGAGTTTACCCTCTTCAAGACTCGCTGAAAAATCAATTCCTAACTCATTAAACGATTCCTGGGTTACCCAAAATTAGCCTTATAGATTATGTCTTTGATGGCTTGTTAGTTGGCATAGGTGACTAAATTTGACACTCAAAAAAGATAGCCTTAGAAACAGTTTTTTTTCTTTTCACACTGTTGTAAGCTTTCTAATTTTTATCCCTCTAATACATTAAGTCATGGTTGACTTTTCTGCTCTGGCTGTCAGTGTCAGGAGCTGTGCTTCTGTACATTAACATGCAGACATTTGTGAAAGGTCCTTTATCGATGTCTCAGTCTGGTGAATTGAAGAATAATGTACTAGCTACATCAAACTGTTTATTCCTCCTAAGCCAGTTGTTATCTTTTGCAGTACTTCCAATGAAATTGTAATTTTTTTTAGCAGATTCTTTTCTGATGGAGCTGTGATTTGCAATAATCTTGTCAAGCCAAGCTCAAAATACTACTAAATGAAGACATTTGTTGAAGGGAATGATTGTAAATTGCATGCAAATTTCAACTCGGCCTGAATTAATCAATATGGAAACAGAACTTGTGAGTTCCTGATGTAATGATGCTGAAACTAATCCCACTGAGTTTTATTTCCATGGGAATTAGGTATTTATTTTGATTTAAATCTCTCTTTTTTCTTGAAGACAAAGGTCCAGTTTTTGAGTCTTTTAATAATAACTTTTTGGGGGATAGAGAGATGTTATAAAGGAAACAGGAGTAAAAGTAAGCATCTGACTTCTTTTGTGGGGACATCTGGCATTTCCTATTTAATTTACTGTGCCTATTTAATGAAATTTTCCCCCAGTTTTTCTTGCTCATTTTTTTCCACTGAAAATTCTAAGGCTTATGATATAGTAGGTGACACAGTCTTTAGTATATATTAAGTACGCAATATTGGTCTAAATGACATATTCTCTCATTTATATCAATTTTCTAGGGGGATCCCATCTCGTTGAGGTTGTGTGTGTGCGTGTGTGTGAAAATGTGTGTGTGTGTGTGTGTGTGTGTGTGTGTGGTTTTCATTTGCCATAGAGTCTCACTTTCTGGGGAACAGATCACTCACTATCTTAGAGTTTTTAATGCCTCCTGGCTTTTGCAATATTCCTCTTTTTCTTTGATTTTCAGGATTAGGCTTTTTGCCTTTTATTGTTGTACTTGGCCCCTAAATCTGTTAGCCTTAGATTATTTGTTTCTCGCCTTTTCTTCAAGCTTTTAGGTGAAGAATTTGCAGATAGAAGGTCTTATCACTGGTATATTGTATATCACCAATGCATTAGTGTTATATCCGTAAATCCTCAAAGCCCGACAACTTACTTCCCAACCCCTTTAGAGTACTTTAAGAGTTCCTTTATTTATCGTCCAGTTTAAATCCCACTGGGTAACACTCCATAAACCTGCAGTGACATCCAGTGGCCTCATGGTGTAATTTTTTACAAAATTTTCCAAATGAATTATAGGGGCAGTAACTCCGTCAAGGAAAAATAGTGGAGTTATTGAAGGGGGTTCCCTAAGTATATTACCTTCCAAGTAGTTACTGACATACCCCATCATAGGATTCTAGGAGAGTGATTATTCGTTTCTTGGTCTTTAAATGGAAGAATGACATCCTGTGATGAGATCAACTTCACTAATTCCAACTAAGATTAGAGGAAAATATAAAATTGAAGACAGTTTTTTTTTTTTAAAGAAAATTTTTAATAAAAAGAAATTTACAGTGTCAAATTTCATATTCTGGATCTTTTTAAGAGGGTCATGATTTAAAGGAGAACATATACTATGTGGTTCTGATTATGAAGTTGAGAGTTCTGTGTTGTTCCTACTTGGTTCTTGTGCTTTCAGTTTCTCTGAGAGTCATTCACTGTGTTAACCCTTGGATTTTCTCGGACTTTCTAAGATTGCTACTATAAATCAGAGGCAAGTGACTCCCAATCTGATTACTGTCCTTGAAATGTGTTATTAAAGGAGAGCATATTATTTTTATAAAAGTGATACACCATTAACACCATAAATGATTTACATAATAGAAAACGGTACAAAGAAAATGTAGCACATCAGCCTAAATCTTACCCTTTCCACAGAAACAACCAGTGTTAATATTTGGTGAGCCTTTTTCCAAATAGCTCTCTGTCCATTTATATTAATAGAAAGATGAATAGATGGCAAGCTAGGAAATAATTTCATAACATTGAACTAAACAACATATGTATTTGCTGTGTTGACTTGGTTTCTAATTACCGCAGTGTTACACTAGGTGGGGGGGGGGGGCAGTGTAGGCTTGCTGGTTTTTGTTGGTTTTATTTTTTAGCAGTGACTCTTCCTTTAGTGTGACAGACAGGGCTGGCTAGTGAAGATGGGGAGAAGATCTATACAGAGGAGTGTTGGACAGCCACCTCATGGCCTGATCTAGATAATTTAACAATGTTCCAAAGCCCAGAGAGTTAAATAGAAGTAAATCTAGCATGTACGAACTAAGCAAGTAGTATGTTCCAAACTGGTGCTAAGCACATTTATACTAAAGATGAATGTTAGGTTCAAAGAGAGAGGGAGGTTGTTAAATCTTTCTCACAGTTGATACTGAGGCTGACATTTGGTATTTAAATTTTACTGTCTTGTGCCCATTCCCCCTAACAAAGCAAAAGCCATATGCCACTAGGGAGGGGCAAGAAACTTGTCTGCCCTTCTGGTTCTACACAAAGATCAACTGCTATGAGGAGGATGGCTGTGCACTGCCTCCCATCCTCTCACTTGAATGACACTGGGCAAAAGCCATCGGCCGCTGGAAGAGATTGTGGTGTCCATGATTCTGCATTGATGCAAAGCAGAGATCAGCTGCCTGTGGCAGAGGAGCAGGAATCTTCCTCATGCCTGAGATATTACACCAGTACAAGAACTTGGTTTCCCCATGGATGGCTTGCAGGGAAGAGTAAAAACCCTGATTGCACTCTGTACCCTTTACTGAGTAGGAAACAGTGGTTGCCTGCCATTAAGGGAGAGGCAGAAATGCTGAGAAAGTCCCACTCCTTAGGTTCAGATGTACAGGGCCAGGCTAAGACTGAGGTTGGAGCAGGTGGGCTGAGAAACTCTTCTCCCCCACCACAAGCCTTGAATCAAGAAATGAACAATTGCAGTCTACTGCTGGAGGAATGGCAAGAGCATGGAGAGAGGCTTTCCCTCTCTTACCCACACGTATATCCTATAATGACTATATGCAGGACCTATTGTATTTTTCGGGTGGATCACGAATACAGAAAAACTGTATTGTTACTTAAAAAATAAATTTAAAAAATACTTTCAGATTTACAAAAATTAGTACAGAGAATTTCCATATGCATGCCATCTTGTTTGCCCTGTTGTAAACATCATACATGAGTGTGATACCTTTTTACAACTAATGTACCAATATTACTACATTATTATTAAAGTTCATACTTTATTCAGATTTCCGTACTTTTTTACCTAATGCCCTTTTTCTCTTTTAGCATTCTATCCAGGACACCACATTATATGTTTATAGTCACTATGTCTCCTTAGGCTTCTCTAGACTGAGACACTTTCTTGGGCTTTTTTCCTTTTTGATGACCTCGAAAATTTTGAGGAGTGCTGGTCAGATATTTTGTACAATGTTTCTTTTTTCTATATATATATAAATTTATTTTATTTTTGGCTGCATTGGGTCTTCATTGCTTCGTGTGGGCTTTCTCTAGTTGTGGTGAGCAACTGCTCTGCGTTGCGGTGCGCGGGCTTCTCATTGTGGTGGCTTCCCTTGTTGCGGAGCACGGGCTCTAGGCACACGGGCTTCAGTAGTTGTGGCACATGGGCTCAGTAGTTGTGGCTCGTGGGCTCTAGAGCGCAGGCTCAGTAGTTGTGGCACACGGGCTTAGTTGCTCCATGGCATGTGGGATCTTCCCAGACCAGGGCTTGAACCCATGTCCCCTGTATTGGCAGGCGGATTCTTAACCACTGTGCCACCAGGGAAGCCCTGTACAATGTTTCTTGATTGCTGTTTTTTTTTAAAATGTTTTTCTGATTCTTTGTAATGATTAGACTCTCAATTGGCTTCTGCTTTGGACTCTCACAAAGAACTAGGTCACAAGAGCCTATGAGAGGAGGAATTTGCATCCTTTGGTGCACTGAAACTAATTATATCGACAACAAAATCCAAACCCAATTCAACTACTTTCTAGATTTACTCAATACCCCCATGCTAATAGCCTGAAAGAAGTTACCCATTTCCAGGCATAATGTTATTTACTTCAGCTCTTACATCCACAAAGTGTGGAATTCAATTTTAAAAATGTATGAAACACAGACACAAACAAGAAAAAGAAATCCTTGTTAAGAGGTTTAATAGTAAACAGAACCAAGCCAAGAGATGGTTTAGATATGCAAACTTCAGACAGGGACTTTGAAATAACTATGATTATTATATTAAAAGGTCTAATGGATAAGTGGGCAATATATATATAAATCAGTGGGCAATTTCACTATAGATATGGAATCTACAAATAAATGTCAAATGGAAATGCTAGAAGTGTGGAACAAAATATCATATATCAAAATTGTTTTCTGTGGGTTTATTAAG
The DNA here is from genome assembly GCF_949987515.2 of Delphinus delphis. Lineage (NCBI taxonomy): Eukaryota > Metazoa > Chordata > Mammalia > Artiodactyla > Delphinidae > Delphinus > Delphinus delphis. The sequence goes on along the minus strand of NC_082697.1, from coordinate 75,690,969 downwards.
AGACTGGACACAGTAGAGCCAGAATCAGTGACCTTGTAGGTGGACTAGAAGAACCCTTCAAAAGTGAAACAGAGTAAAAAGAGTAGAAATAAAAAAAAGGACATCCAAAACGGAATATGTTACTGTAGAACATATGAAGTAACCTAACATAAATGAAGAGAGAAGAAATAAAGCAGAAGAAATGTTTGACGAGAGAATGGTTGAGAATTTTTCAGAATGAAAGATAACAAACCATAGATCCAGTCAGGATAAATATGAAGGAAGGCATATCTGTATATAGTAGTCAAACTGCTGAAAACCACATATAAGAGTAAATTCTAAAGGCAGTTAGAGAAAAAACAATATATTACTTAATGAGGTACATAGGTAACCGCCCGGCAGACATTTAGTCAGAAACTATGAAAGCCAGAAGACAATGGAATGGCATCTTTCAAGAATTGAAATCCAGAATTCCATCTCCAGGAAATATATCTTTCAAAAAGAAAGGTAAAATTAAGAATTTGTCAGATGTACAAACATCAAGAGAATTTTTTCTTAGCAGAGCAGTACTACAAGAGATGTTAAAGGAAGGTCTTCAGGCAAGAGCATGCTGCTAGGTAGAAAATGTGTTATTACACATGGAATAAAGAGCACGAAAAATGTAAAACTGTGGATAAATACAAAAGTCATTTTCTTCTTACTTTCAGTCTATGAAAAGAGATTAGAGCACGAGTAGCCCGTGAGCTAAATACTACCTCTGGCTTATATTTGTGCAGCCTAAGAGCTGGGAGTATTTTATATTTTTTAAAGGGTTGTAAAAAAATTAAAGACAAAATGATTGAAGAATATGCAACAGAGACTGAATGGCTTGCAAAGTCTGAATTATTTACTTTCTGAGCCTGGTCTAAAGCAAAAATAATAACTATGCATTGTAGGCTTTGTAACATATGTCAAAGTAAAATTTTGGCAACAGTACAAAGGAGAGCAGGAAGGAAATGGAAGTATAGTGTTATAAGGTTATTACACTGTTTGTGAAGTGATATAATAGAATTATAGTAGACTAGGAGAAGTTAAAGTTGTGTATTATGAACTCTAGAACAGCCACTGAGGAAAAAGATAAAGAAGTATAATTAACAAGCTGATAAAAGTGAGAAAATGGAATCATAAAACATTCTCAACTAAAACAAAAGAAGGCCAAAAATACCCAGACAAAAACAAAAAACAGATTCAACAAAATTTTAAACAGTGTAATGATAGATATATACCCGTCTTTAGCAATAATTACATTAAATATAAATGGTCAATTAAAAAACAGAGTTTAGGGCTTCCCTGGTGGCGCAGTGGTTGAGGGAACGCCTGCCGATACAGGGGACGCGGGTTCGTGCCCCGGTCTGGGAGGATCCCACATACCGCAGAGCAGCTGGGCCCGTGAGCCATGGCCGCTGGGCCTGCACGTCCGGAGCCTGTGCTCTGCAGTGGGAGAGGCCGCAGCAGTGAGAGGCCCACATACAGAAAAAAAAAAAAAAAAAAAAAACAGTTTAAAAATTGGATAGGAAGCAAAACCCAATTATGTATTGTCTACAAGAAATTCATTTTAAATATGAAAACATAGCTATGTTAAAACTAAAAGGATGGAAAACAATGTTTCATGCAACACCCAAATAAAAGAAAGCTGAAGTGATATCAGACAAAGTAGACTTCAGAATAAGCAATGTTATCAGGGATAAAGCATGGTATTATGTAATGATAAAGAGGTCAGTTCATCGAGAAAACAAGAATTCATCAAGAAAGCTAAAGGTATACGTACCTAATAACAGAGGCTCAAGAAAAAAAAAGTAATAGAACTACAAGGAGAATTAGACAAATCTACCAATTTAGTTGGAGATTTCAGCACTCCTTCAGTAATTGGTAGGACAAGTAAACATAATTTAGGAAAGATGTAGAATACCTGAGCAATACTGTTAAATCACCTTGACTCAATTGATACAGAATACTCCCTTCAACAACGTAATGCATGTTTTTTTCCAAGTGCACTTGGGATATTTAATATAGACCATATTTTGAGGTATAAAATAAATCTCAATAAATGTGAAAGCATTTAAATTATGCAAATTATGTTCACTGATCAACCAGACATAGTCACATGCCTTGTTTGGGGAATGTAATTTCTTTGGATAAAATTAAATATATAAAACTTGAAAAGTGAGGTCCAAGAGGGAGGGAATACGTATAGCTGATTCATTCTGTTGTACAGCAGAAACTAACACAAGATTGTAAAGCAATTGAACTCCAATAAAAAAAAAAAGACCTTGAGAAGTCATCAGGCTTAAAAAATACACGTGAAGCCTTCAGATATATTAGTGAGAACGTTACAGAATTTTGCCATGAATCTACTTTCAGATTTACACTGCAGTGGTGCTATTAGGTGTTTGTGATCTAACTAGTTGATTTTGTAGTGTGAATTGGTGCTCGAGATGTATGACCCTATCTGTCTGTAAACAGCATTTCCTGCACACTCTCTGAGCAAGGGGCCCTTTTTCATGGTATTTTTAAACACTCCCAGTAGTTTTAACTCCCTGAATAGGAAGCATTTAGGCAAACATGATATCATCAATAGGCACACCCTTAATATTAACCAGTGAAAACAAAAAGGTGGAAAGTTCTTCTCTGCTTTTAAAGAAGCAGAATTTGAGTGTATATTTTGGAAGAACAGTATGTAGTAGAATAGCAGAAAGATAATGAATTCTCAATATGTGTCTAAATCAGGGTCTGGAAAAGTCATAGGAGTATTTAGAAATTTATAGTAGTTTAATATGACAGATATGGCTCTTTAATAATGAAGACTAAAAAGACCTTTGTGGGCTGGTGAGTGGGGTCATAATGTTTTTGCCCTAATTATTAGACTATCATTTCTCTCTTATTATGAGGTTATGCAAAATAAAAGGTGTTCTCTAAGAGAAAAGAATATAATTTTAGTTTGCATGATCACAAGTGACCTTATTATAGCTCCCCTTCTCAGAAGTATGAACAACTCTTAAAATAAAGGGTAAGTAATCATAGTCTGCTACGCGGATGTAGATTTTAGTAGAGTAGAATGCTCATCATCTCAAGTAAAAGAGTCCCGTTTTACAAATGCATTAGATGTCCTTGGCAGATTTAGTTAGTAACATGAGGTGCATATGGTAAAACTGGGGCCCAGGGCTTAGGGTTTGTTCTGATGATTCATTGCATGCCGCAAACATCGCTAGCCTATTTGTAAATTTTCTTCAGATAAGAGTTGTTTTATTTAGGGAAAAAAGATCATTTCTGGATTGAGTACTTCTAATGAGTTAATTTTTGGAGAACTTTTACAAAACTTATGACAAATGACTGTTAATCCTTCTTGCAAACAATTATACCACTACTGTATTACCACCCAAAGTCCTATTCCTTCCTTTAGCCTTGGGAAGACCTCACAGTCATGAATTTAATGCCTTGATTTTAATTTTTTAAAAAAATTAAGAGTGCTATATGGCTGTAGAATGCAGAGGTTTCCTTGAAATATGTTTGGTGAAAGTCAGAAGTAATTTGCCATGACTAGGATTCATTTAAATATCTGTGATTTCAATGTATAAAATAATCTTCACAGTAAATGTTAAGGGATATGATTTTGCATTAGATCGTAATACTTGCTAATTATTTTTATTACTATTATTCGTTAACTGGGAGTTAACAAGTCATAGGTAGTGATGCCACATATGTGTGGGTTATTACAAAACTTTATTTGCTGCTTAATTTTTTTTTTTTTTTCCGGTACGCGGGCCTCTCACCGCTGTGGCCTCTCCCGCTGCGGAGCACAGGATCCGGACGCGCAGGCCCAGCGGCCACGGCCCACGGGCCCAGCCACTCCGCCGCATGTGGGATCCTCCCAGACCGGGGCACGAACCCGCGTACCCTGCATCGTCAGGCAGACTCCCAACCACTGCGCCACCAGGGAAGCCCAATTTGCTGCTTAATTTTTTAACATTGCGCCATTCCCTAAATAGCCTCAAGATCCAAATACAACTGCAGTAATATTTGCTGAAAATTAGAAACTATAAAACCCCTGATTTTGCTAGGATTCAGAATAGGAGAAAGAATTTCAAATAATAAAGCCTTCTATTTATAAAAAAACAAAACCTTTCATCTACTGTCTCTCAAAAGGCAGTTTGAAAACAAAATGTGTTTCAATATTTTACATTATTTCCATTTTTAAAGGTAGTAATAGGGCTTCCCTGGTGGCGCAGTGGTTGAGAGTCCACCTGCTGGTGCAGGGGACACGGGTTGGTGCCCCGGTCCGGGAGGATCCCACATGCCGCGGAGCGGCTGGGCCCGTGAGCCGTGGCCGCTGAGTCTGCGCGTCTGGAGCCTGTGCTCCACAATGGGAGAGGCCACAACAGTGAGAGGCCCGCGTACCGCAAAAAAAAAAGGTAGTAATAGTAAGTGCACAGGCATCATAGATCACAGACATCTTTGTTAAAAGGTCTGTTTATTTGAGATCAGATTTACTAGGGGCAAGTTGTCTTTATAACTCTTCTTTATTTAGTTCCCTTACTTACTTGCACATTGAATAGATTGAAAGGATTAGGGAAAAATAAAGTAAGGGTCCTTAATCCCATTTGGTTGTGTTAAATTCTCCAAATGATGGATGGAAATTTCAGCCTGGTAGGGTCTACCACGAGGTTTGATAGTTACCTACACTTACAGAGAGATATTCTTTAATTACACTGTACAGCTAAATGCATTTGAAACAGATAACTGGTCCTGTCTCAAAATTGATGTTTCTTTTAAAGTGCAAAGTCAGGACACCATTGTTTCCAAATGGTCAGATTGCATGCTACTGTCCCAAGCACACAGGAATTGATAAGTCAGAGGTTCCAAGCATGTAGGCATGTAGGGATAAGGGAAAAGGATCACAGTGGAAGTAAATCCTTTCCCCTTTTTCCCGACTGTGTTTTGACCGCCTGTCTTTTACCCTTTGCAGTTCTATTCTGAGAGGAATATGAGGAACAGCCCTGAAGATGGGGGCCACTGCTGCTAGATTGTTGCCATTAACCAGCTCTCATGGCTTTTGTGGGAGCCTCCTTTTTATTAGTATTTGCAACATGTTCACCAGCAAAATGATTATGTTAGGCAGAAACATCACATCACTTACATTTCATAGCTCAGTGCAATTTTCATAAACTGCGAGGCAACATCCAAAAAAACATGACTCAGAATTAGAGTTTCAGGAGATTATTATATAGACATTATTTCCCTCAGGTCACGGGCTTTAGTCAAATTTGGAGGAGAATGAAATTGCCAACAGTGAAAAGCAGACAGAAAGGTATGAGTTCATGAGCAGAGAAATAACATTTTCATTTGTTCCTTCCCCATGGGAAAGATTCAGCATTCCGGTAAATGGAGACGGTTATAAGAAATGAATTTTTGTCAGCAGGGATGTGATTTTAAGGCTCACTTATCCATTGGCAATCTAGATTTCTAACCCCAGGAATCTAGGAAATTGCTACAGAATGTAGTCTTTATTATAAACAAGTTTTTTTTTTTTTTTTTTTTTGGTAGTGTTTTCCCCCCTTCCTTTTCTTGCTCAGAGATTTTAAGACAGACTACATTTCTTTCTGCCTTTCGGGGTCAGATGACTGCAGAATTTCTGCATCTGCCATGAGTTTCTCCTCATTGCCATTGCTTTGTGATGGAAACCGTTTCTTCCCCACCAAGCTTCCCCCACTCCCCCTTGCCTTTCCAAACCCCCTCTGTTCAGCATGCACAACGCTGACAGTATTGGAAACCACGGCGCTTACTAGTGCTGAATTCGTGGCCTCTGCCTCTGTTCCCAGCATTTGCAGGATATCTTGTGGTGCTGCTGTTTCTCTATTCTCAGTCCTTTTGTGTCTGTGGACCTGAGAGAATAAGGCAGGAAAAAAAGGCTTTCCAGGTAGCTCTCATTTTACCAGGTATAAAGAGCAAGGATTTGCAAGGTTTCTGTAGGGTAATCCCAGACAACCTTCTTCATAATTAAAGAATGTTCTTTCAGGGGAAATTTTATCTTGCTTCTTCAATTTCATCTGATGCTTCTCAGCCCATCACTCATTCAAATTCTGTTCAGAGGTTCTCCTGCTAGCTATATAGTACATCCGTGAGAGCATAACATATTTCATATAACCTAAACCCTTCATTTCTAGAGATGCAGATAGGTTCTGTAACATTAATCTCACCTTTATATTTTTTCAATTTTTAATAACTTGAAAATGTGTATATCTAATACCTTCCTCCCCTGTGTATTTTTGCCCATTTTAATATCTCTCTCAACACTATAAACTATTTTCCTGGCTGTATTATTATTAAAAAATGTTATTGCCTGCCAAAGTTTATTATCATTATTATTATATCTGCAGTATAATGATTATGTAACATTGTGAATTATATCTGATTAATAAATGAGAATTGAGTACTCTAACTTATTTAGCTCATTGGATTTGGCCCATGAAATTAATCAAGATCTGTAAACTTTTCCCCCAAACCTCCAAAGCTTCTCAAAGGAAGGGAGAGGGGGTATTAGGGTTAAGGGGAACATCTAGTTTGGTGCAAGGACATCCAGTTACACGTTTTGATTCCTTGCAACTGCTGTGGTAAAGGATTCACTGCATTAGCCATAGTGCTGGTATATTCTGATATTCTGTGGAGTTTCAATTTCTTCCTATTAAATTTTTCTTAATATATGGAGTCATTTTATCTTTGTTAGGGGATCTCTGTTTAGAAAAGTGGGGGTAACGTGTTATATTCCACTCTTTGTAATGGGCAACTCTTGGCATTTGTGGAATTCTTCCTGGAATTATTTGGGAGGGCAGAAACAGGCACCTGGAACGTTTACTTGACAAAAACATGTACTTGTCTCTTATATGTCACTCATTCTTACGTCCAGCAACCTCTGTTCTACTATTTTACATTGTTCAGAAGTTGTGTGACTGACTGTCTCATACAGAAGCTAATAACCTGGAAGATACTCAAATTCGAATATAGTTTGGAACCGTTTTGGATTCCATATACCACTTCAGTAGGAGTAAAGAATCCCATGGAAAATGATGGGTTTTGCAGGTGTTCTCATCACCATAACAGGGCTTCATTAGAGTTACTGGCTGGAATAGGATTTTTTTGTTGTTGAAGTATAGTTGATTTACAATATTGAGTTAGTTTCTGGTATACAGAAAAGTGATTTAGTTTATATATATATACATATATATATATGTGTGTGTGTATATATATTTTTTCAGATTCTTTTCCATTATGATTTATTACAGGATACTGAATATAGTTCCCTGTGCTATTCTGTAGGCCCTTGTTGTTTATCTGTTTTATATATAGTAGTGTGTATCTGTTAATCCCAAACTCCTAAATTGCCCCTCCCCCCTCTTTTCTCTTTAGTAACAATAATTTTGTTTTCCATATCTGTGAGTCTGTTTCTATTTCGTAAATAATTTCATTTGTATCACTTTTTTAGATTCCACATGTAAGTGATATGACATGATACTTGTCTTTCTCTGTCTGACTTACTTTACTTAGTCTGATAATCTCCAGGTCCATCCATGTTGTTGCAAATGGCATTATTTCATTCTTTTTTATGGCTGAGTAATATTCCATTATACATCTTTATACATTCATCTGCTAATAGACACTTAGGTTACTTTAGGATAGGATTTTTTTGATTAGTTCCCAATGAAGGATGGAATACTGTAAGTGTAGTAATTCGTGGCACAAATAAGAAAGCTGTAGACATGGTTAGTATTATAATTGCATAATAACAGTAGTACTATAAGAAAACATCCAAGCAGTCACCTGAAAATTACTCATTGGCCATAGCTTGAAAATCTCCCTGTCTACCATCTGGAGCCAGGGACAGGATGTCTCAGATCTACATTCTTGATACTTGCTCAAGAGCAACTAACTCTAGAGAAATTGTTCAACTTTCTGGTGTTTAGTTTCAGCTTCTCCTTTTGTGAAATGGCAATAATTTTGCCTGTCCAAACCACTGTTACTGTTTTTTTCCTCAGCAATGCTTGTGTGAATGAAATATTATTACAGGATTCAAACTCCCAGAAACAGTTAACCCACTTTGCTTTCACACACCATTTCATAATACTTAGTCCTCCTGATTAAGAGGATAATACAGTAAAACCTCTGTTAACTGGAGTAAAGTGTTGTTCATTTAAGTTTAGATCATTCTTTAAAAACATTTGTTTCAATATACTTGTTCTTGAAAATCTTTCTATAATGTATTCAGTGTATTTTGGCCTTAGAGAGCATGGTCTAGGAAATATTGCTGTAATTGAGTCTCTCTCTGATGATGAATTATCTTCACAGCCCTGCAGCCATGATATTGGTGTCAGTTCTTTATACACCAAGAAATGGGTATAAAATGGGACTCTTAATGGGAAGTTAGGCTGAATTTGCTCTGGTCTTGGCCATACCTTGGAAGTTGCTTTTTTTTTTTTTTTCCTGCAGTATGCGGGCCTCTCACCGCTGTGGCCTCTCCCGTTGCGGAGCACAGGCTCCGGACGCGCAGGCCCTGTGGCCATGGCTCACGGACCCAGCCGCTCCGCGGCATGTGGGATCCTCCCGGACCAGGGCACGAACCCGCGTCCCCTGCATCGGCAGGCGGACTCTCAACCCCCGCGCCACCAGGGAAGCCCCCCGGAAGTTGCATTTTAATAAGCAAATTGCTCACGTGAATTGTTTTCTCAGTGTTCTATGTTTTTTTTTTCCCTTAAAATGAAACAAAAACTATATTAACCACACTTATAAAAATGAAAAATACAGTACCAATCAAAACATCATTATTACATGAACATTTTCATAGGAGACATAGATAGCATGCTTAGGAGGTCTGACTTGATTAAATGCTTTGCCTCTAGTTTTTCAAAGTTTCAAAGGAGGTATTCCCTCTGTCAATAAGTTTTTAGTTTCTATGTGTAATAATAATCATGATCCCAGCTAGCAGTTATCGAGCTTTGACTGTTTGCCAGGCACTGTTTGTTTCAGGTAATAACTCAGTTATTCCTCACAACCACTCCATCAAGGAGGCACTATAATTAGCTCCATTTTTTCAATAAGGAAACTGAGGCTTATAAAGATTAAGAAATCTGTCTAAGGTCATATAGCCAGTAACTGGCCGAGCCAGGATATGAACAGTCTGATGTAAGGACCCGTGCTCTTAACCACCACGCCATCATGCCTCAAAGGCATATGTGTGCAGTGGTCGTGGAAGAAGTCATCTAGACTTACTCACTTTTGCTGTGGGCCTTGCATGGTGTTCGATTTAGTATTTTTGTTTATATTATCTCATTTAGTTTAAAACAATTCTACCAGGTCGATTTTTATTATGCACATGTTATAAATGAAGAAATCTAGATTCAGAAAAGGCAAAGCTTTTATCCGAGTTTACGGTTCTTGTGATAATGGATGGAGCTGATTTGAACCTAATAACCCCAGTTCAGGTTCTGGTCAGGGGTATTGTTAAGGAAAGGAACCTTCTCTCCAAGAAAGGTCATTTTTATAATGTTTAAGAGATTTAGGTTTTCGGTATAACACCCTACCCCTAGCAAGGTTTTGTGTTTTCTTTTTAAGTTACATCATTTGTTCTGCATTGGAATTGTCTCATCTCTTTTCTATCCATGGAGTTTCTTCAAGTCATTGCTGGTACACACTGATTCTTCTTCCTGTTGGTAGTTTGTGATGGGTTGGTTGACCTTTTACAATTAACATCATTGTTTTAATTTGCTGTCCTTAAGAAATTAATTTTCCTTTGAGTTTTAGACTCCTAACATTTTGTCCCTTAGCCCTCTGAAGGTTGAGTGTCCCTGTGGTGCCGTTAGCCCCTTACTTGTACAATGTCTTGAGACTTTAAGAGAAGTATAAATGGCAGTACCACTTGGATATCAATTAAAAATAAATTTCATTTCGAGTGAATGCTGTCTTTTAGCCTGCCAAGACGCAGAAGGTTGGTTGTCTCGGTTTCCTTTGCCATTACTGACATCACTTAGAACTTACTGGTGTAATAAAAAAAGCATTTTAATGGAAAGCTGGTGAACAGTGGGAGAACAGCCATTTTTCACATGGCTGTATATTATAAAGGATATAGAATGGACTTCTAGCAAGTCCTACAAAGTCCTGGTGGGTCTCCATTGTTGTATGGCAAAGTCTATGGGATGTCTTTTAGATCGCCTTGGCAGCAAGTGGGCAGCATCTTACCAGCCCGCTGTGACTCGTGGGGAATTCTGTGTCTCGATGTTTTTTATGGCTGTGCTTTAATGGGTTAGGCCTCCCCGCCATCTTGTTTTCCTGGCTTGTCTTCTCTTCTGTTTACCTTGGCTCCACCTTTGGCTCAGCGAGACACCACAGGCTTCACCAGAGTCATTTGGAATGCACGCCCATCAGACGAAGTCTCCCATCTTCTTGAGGCATTTCGTGGCTCAGAGAGAATTGGAACTGAACTCTGGGTAGCTGGTGGTTGGTTGTCCCCAGCCAGGTCTGCACAAGTGGAGAAAATGCATGTGTTTGTGAGTCTGCTTATATTTTACATTCTCACAGTGACACCTTTGAGTCCAGTAAATGTATTTCTGTTCCTCCTTGATTTTAGGGGTTAATTATTCAGGCCCTGAAAAATGAGTTTTGGTTACCCATGGGCCAAGAAGCCGGCTTCTTCAGGAACAGCCGTGATTATCCAGAGGTGTCACATTGTGTCTTTCTCTCCATGCGTCTTTGACACCTGCACATCATAGCTTTCCTGGGCACCTCCAGCGGAGTCTCCTGTTAGCTTGGCAGACTTGGGAGACGCTCAAACCTATTTCTTACTTCCTGTGTCTGTATGGATTATTTTTATCATGTGATGATTCGGCATTTTCTAAAAATCTCTAGCTTGCCTTTTCAACTCTGGTAAAGAGTTGTCAGCTGTACCCACAAACTCAACTTGTGAAGTGCCATTTCCCCAGAAACAGGAATGGGAGGAAGAAATTTAGCAGGACAAGTGCTCTTTCTTATGAAAATTTATCTCTAAGCTTAGTATAATTTTTCTGATTTAGAGGGAATTGTAGGACCCTGAGACCAACCCTTCCCAGCTTGCCACCAGCCTTGGTTTAACTTCATTGCAAATGTTGGGATCGATGCTTTAGTTGTACAACAGAGAGATTATTTCAGGGTGGCATTTTATCTCCTACTCTCAGACTCTTTCAGATCGAACTGGGTGCTGAACATAATCCTTTTGTGTAAGTCCCACAGGCTGCAATTCCATAGCTTGGGTAGTGGTCAGAGGAGCTCTAATGGCAGAACAGATGATGCTGCTAAAAGAAAAGGGGTAGGAGTCATCTCTCTACAAAATGCCTCACAAAGGAGACTTTCTTTGCTCCTCCTGGTACATGTGGTAAGCATAGAAATAGTTTATTATGAAAGTCTTTCAGCCACAAGTCTTTCTAAGGCATAACTGTACCCTCCAGGGAAACCAAAATAAATACCAGCCTAATAAACTTCAGATTTTTAAAAATAAGTTATCCTATTGCATCTCTGCAAGAAGGAAAAATATGAGAGGTTAACGTGTGTTCTTATTCTGCTTTGATTTACTTCCCATGATGTCCCTTCCCAACCCAGGCTTGAAGTGGAAGAAAATACTTCATCATTTGAAGAAGAATGATGGTACAAAATACAGTCTTTTGGAAGAGAAGGTGGGAAAGTAAATTTTGATGCCAACTTTGGAATTTTCTTAAAACAAAACAAAACACATACACTTGGTTTTCTCCTGGAGTTTAATGATTTATATATATATATATATATATATATATATATTTTTTTTTTTTTTTTTCCTGTATTCTCTGTATTCCTGGCAAAGGAAGTCTTCCATCCAAGCTTCCATTTATTTGTTTCTAATATGGTCATGGTCCACCTGGTCCTCTCACAAGCTCTCTCTGCCCTTTCTTTGTCCCGATCCCTCGGCCCCTCCTCCTCTCCAGTTCTGTCACTAAGCCCTTGGCTCCTCCTGTCTCCCTGCCCAGTCTGAACCGAGTGTATGAACTGCAACCTACATTCTGCCAGCGCTTCAGCTGTGCATGCCTGTCACACTGTAGCTCTAGGGTATGTCAGTGGTCCGACTTCTCGCCTTTCTCCACTGCCCTTTCTCAACCTACAAGACTGACGGTTACTTGTCATCCATATTCTTAACTATGGCTAGCCCCCCAGGATTCCTCTGGCTATGCATTATTAGTTTTGCTTTATCTTTATTTTGTTAAATAAAAGTATGAAAAATAATATAATGTATATCCATTTGCCCATCTCCCAGACTGAAAAGTAAAATATTTCCAGGATAGTTGATGCCCCCATTATAATTCTGATCATATCCTCCTCCTCTCAGAGCCCAGGGGTATAGTAACCACAATTCTGAATTTGTTGTTCATATTATGAATTTCTTTATACATATCCCACATGTGTAAATCAGCACATACTATATAGTAGGTTTAATTTTGAAAAATTGCATCCTGCTATGTATGTACGTTTGCAACTTTTAATATTTATTTATTTATTGGCTGCCTCGGGTCTTAGTTGTGGCATGCGGGATCTTCCATTGCGGTGTGCAGGCTTTTCATTGCGGTGCATGGGCTTCTCTCTAGTTGAGGCGTGCGGGCTCAATAGTTGTGGTGCGTGGGCTTAGTTGCCCCGTGGCACATGGGATCTTAGTTCCCTGACCAGGGATCAAACCAGCGTTCCCTGCACTGCAAGACTGATTCTTAGCCACTGGACCACCAGGGAAGTCCCTGCAACTTTTTTTAAACTGGACATTATGTTTGTGGGATTAATTCAGTTCTCTTTTGCTTTTCTACTACTGTATAATATTCTAGTTCGACTATGTTATCTTTTTTTTTATCTGTTCTATTTGTGAACATTTAGACTGTTTTCAAGTTTTTGCTGTTACAAACACTGCTGCTATGAACATTCTTATGCAAATCTCCTTGCACGCATGTCCATTTGTTATTTTGGCAAGTTGTGTTTGGTATGATTGATGTAAGACTGCTGCAACAAGGCCCTTATCTTCAAGCCATACGCTCTAGCGAGGACTCCCAGGGAGATCCTGCTGGAGGAGTCTTTTCACTGGTTTTCTTAGCACTCATCTCACCTCTCCTTGGTCGTCTTTCACAGTTCTGTTAGAGTTAACTTCTTGAACACAGTTTTAATCTTTACTGTCATGCTCAAAGACATTGCATAGCTCCCTCTTGCTTAAGTGATGGAGCTAATACTCCTCAGCTTGCTGTTCAAGAACCACCCTAAGCCTAATCTTTTTCGGTCTTTGTACTGTTTACATCTCACCCATACAACTCACATTCCAGGGTCATGTCCCTTTCGTGCCTCTCAGTGATGTCTCTTTATCCCTAGGTGTCTTTCCTGTTTTGAACTTTATCCAGGATGTTGAAATTCTAGTCAGTTTTCAGGATCCTAATGAAATACCTTTTTATCCAGGTATATCTTCTACCCTTTGTGTGATTCTGGCTTCATATTACAGCTAGTTAGGTATATATTTGCTTAGCTGATTATAAGCAGGAACCACAAGGTAATTGCCTCGAACATAGTAGGACCTCATTAATTAAAATAATAATAATAATCAAATTGAATTGAGTGGATCATTTGGTTCTCATCCTTGCTATTAAAACACTTTAATGCTGCTAATGAAGGAGAGAGTAGAAAAAGAGCAAATGTTTTAATTCTCTATTGCAGTTTTCAAACATCTCTGGCGGACAATTAGAGCTTGTAGTGTACTAACCAGGTAGCCATCCTTAGCAGGACCCTTATCGCGTCAAAGTGGAGCAAGGTGGAGGGGAAAATTAACTTTTGAAAGAGGGATGGGCTCTTCATTAAAAAGACCACGTTCTCACCTCAGTGGAATTTAGCTAAAGCACACTTGAAGTAGCTCCGTTCTGGTCTCTGGGCCGGATCCTTCCAGCCTTTTGGGTGGTAGCACAAGTTGGCGACCTGTCACTAATTATGCCCTTCAACTTATTTTCTGCTCCCAGGGTAGAAGGCAGCTTGCGGCTGCTTGTGAATAAGAGAAGCCTGCGTCCACTGTGTCCACATTTCCATCTTGAAGGAAGTGGGAGAAATGAGGCCAGTGGTTTGATAAATTATATCAAAACTAGTCCCTTCATGCTAATGGAGTGTGAAGAAGCTGATGTACTGGAAATGATCTATAATATTTCATATTTCTCTGAGGAGAAAAATGATAAACTTGATGATGTGTGATTTATTCATGTTTCTCCAGATGAAGAGAATAAAATCCTAAAGTCAACTGCCTGTTTCTCACTCCCAGCAGCTGGCTTGTAGATTTGACACTGGGATTGGAGGCTTGGCTCGTTTAGAGAAACGCCTAGAGAGACTTTGATCAATCACCAGACCTTTGGCAGTTGGTTGGGAGAGGGTAATTATGACAGCATTGCGGCTATTTTATCATCACTATTTCATGGCTCTCTACCACCAGGTGACAAATGCGTTAATTATTACATTTCTTATCCAGGACTTCTCTTGGCTGCCCCCTCCCCTCATGGCTTTAGCTCTGAGTCCTTCCCTGCAGCTCAGCCCTGGACAGAAGTAACTTTTGCAATCAAAGAGCTGTTCTTTGGAAGTCATGCTGAGAGGGACATGGTTATCAGCCCTGCTGTGTGCAGACTCTGACCACAGGGGATCTAGTTAATTCCCTTTCCTCTTCCTTCTGCCCATCACCCTTTGGGTCAAGTGCTGCTCAGAGCCAGAAGCTCTACTTGCTTCTTTAATAACTGAAAGTGGCACCCCTGGCCCAGGCCATTTCATTCTAAATAGCCCCCTGGAGAAGGTTGGAAAAAGAGGTTGTCTTAGGCAAAGTGATTTCGCAGATAAAATTGTCTTTTTTTTTTTTTTTTTCCCCACTACCCTTTCCCTAACTGGTTACTACCCATAATAGGACTCCTCTTTACCCCCCACCCCTACCCCACCTGGCCATTTCCTTCCTGGACTCTAACTTGGCCCCTCATCATAGGTCACCTGCCCTAATTTCCCAAGAATGTAGTCAATACATTTGATAATTTTACTCTTGTGATTATGTTAGTAGATACTAGCATATCTAGTATCTTAAAGGGTTAAGACTGACCTTTATAAGATAAATGACTTGCATTTTCATAAGACTTTTGGAGACTCCTTATAGAATGATACAATTCATGGATGTGGTAGAGATTTTGGGAGAAGAGAAGGCTTCCCGAGAGTCTTAGGAGATGCTTTGTGAAGTGATCATTTTCTCCATGTTGGCAGAATCAGCCAAATGGATGTATCTCTGAGATTATGGCTGCCCCTCTGCCCAGATCCTTTTTCTAGTCTCAAACCATACATTCAGTTCTTCCAAATCTGCTATAATTCCATTTACAGGTATATCCCATGTAATTACACTTCACAGATAATACGTTTCTTACAAATTGAAGGTTTGTGGCAACCCTGCATCAAGCAAGTTTATCAGCACCATTTTTCCAACACTATTCTCTCACTTTTGTGACTCTGTGTCACATTTTGGTAGTTCTCACAATATTTCAAACTTTTCATTATTATTTTATTTGTTATGGTGAACTGTGATCAGTGATCTTTGATGTTACTATTGTAAAAAGCTTATGACTCGCTGAAGGTGCAGATGATGGTTAGCATTTTTTAGCAATAAATCATTATTTTTTATATAAATTTATTTATTTTTTAATTTATTTTTGGCTGCACTGGGCCTTTGTTGCCACGCACGGTCTTTTCTCTAGTTTTTGTGAGCAGGGGCTACTCTTCATTGCAGTGCACGGGCTACTCATTGTGGTGGCTTCTCTTGTTGCGGAGCAGGGGCTCTAGGTGCATGGACTTCAGTAATTGTGGCATGCGAGCTCAGTAGTTGTGACTCACGGGCTCTAGAGCGCAGGCTCAGTAGTTGTGGTGCACGGGCTTAGTTGTTCTGCGGCATATGGAATCTTCCCGGACCAGGGATTGAACCCATGACCCCTGCATTGGCAGGCGGATTCTTAACCACTGTGCCACCAGGGAAGTCCAGCAATAAATTATTTTTGATTAAGGTGTGTACATTGTTGGGTTTTTTTTTTTTCCTCCTGTTGCGGAGCACAGGCTCTGGATGCGCAGGCTCAGCGGCCATGGCTCACAGGCCCAGCCACTCTGCGGCATGTGGGATCTTCCCGGACCGGGGCACAAACCCATGGCCCCTGCACCGGCAGGCGGACTCTCAACCACTGCACCACCAGGGAAGTCCTGTACATTGTTTTTTTAGACATGATGCTATTGCACACTTAATAGACCACAGTATGGTGTAAACATAACTTCTGTATGCACTGGAAAGCCAAATTCATGTGTCTCATTTTATTGCAATATTTGCTTTGTTGTGTTGGTCTTCAACCAAAACCATAATATTTCCAAGGTATGCCTGTACAGATACCATGCTGGTGATGTTAGGAAAGCAGATTCATTGTGTAAATAGGTTGCAGTTTCTTCTAGTGATTTAGAAACTTTAAAGACATCTTGGAATGTGATTTGTGGATAATAACGGGGTCAGGACATACTACTGTAAAATATGGCTCCTTGGCATATTGGATATTTCAGGCTGAAGGAAGTTGAGAATGGCAGGTACAGGAAGGACTTTCTGACCTTCCTCTGAAGCAGGTCATATAGACCCTTACGTGAGAGATGCCCTTCCTATTCCCAGAGGAAAGGAGCATCGTTATCTCTAAAGCTGGAGGGACTCTGAGAGGAATCTGAATGTTTCCCTTAGGTCGTTCCCTTTGTCCTCTCACATTTTACCATGACTTACCACTCTTAGTCAAACCTTGCATAAAAATGACCAAGCTTAACCACTCCTTCAGGTCTCCATTTCCTTTTGAAGGCTCCCATGTCACATAAAATAGATTTGTATGCGTTTCTCTTTTTAATCTTTACTTTGTTCCAGGGGCCCCAGCTGAGAACTTAAAAAGGTAAAAGGAAAAGATAATTTTCCTCCCTTACAGTTTCTGACAGTCGCAAGACTGGGGCATTCCCGCTCCACTAGCTCCAGAGACTGCAGTTGAGGTCTGGGACAACTGAGAAAAAGGTAAGAATTCTTACCATGTCAGCTTCCTGGATCTCTGTCCATAGTGCCTGGTAGAGAGAGGAAGGTAAACATTTCTCCTCGTCCCTTCCTTTTAAAATTCAGATTAACAGGAGAAAAACATTTGTAATAAATATGTTTGTATGCTTGTCTCTTGTTAATCTTGTCTTTTGTTACAGAGGCCCCAGCCAAGAACTTAGAAGGGTAAAAGGAAAAGGTATTTTTCCTCCCCTACAGCAGTCTAATTCCCTTTCCGTGGGACTCTGAAGAGAGTTTGTCTTCCCGTCGTGTGTTGCTTGTCTGCCTCAAATGAGAATTAGCATGCTGTGGCAGCGTCATCATTTGATAATTCCCATGGAGTAGAATCAGGACACTGGGGTGAATAGAGTGATCAGATGAGGTTCTGTTAGACGTTTAGTATGAAAACAAATAGGCTTATGAAAACAAATCAGGTCCAAAAAATTGTCTTATAAAACGTTTTTTTTTTTTTTTTTAAAGTGTACGTACACACATAAACCAGTTTTGTTTGTTTGAACCAAAGGTTCACTCTCTTGGAATCTGTATACCTAGTTTCAGGTGTTAGTGTTTTTTGTTTTTTTTAACATCTTTATTGCGGTATAATTGCTTTACAATGGTGTGTTCGTTTCTGCTTTATAACAAAGTGAATCAGTTATACATATACATATGTTCCCATATCTCTTCCCTCTTGTGTCTCCCTCCCTCCCACCCTCCCTATCCCACCCCTCCAGGCGGTCACAAAGCACCAAGCCGATATCCCTGTGCCATGCAGCTGCTTCCCACTAGCTATCTACCTTACGTTTGGTAGTGTATATATGTCCATGCCTCTGTCTCGCCCTGTCACAGCTCACCCTTCCCCCTCCCCATATCCTCAAGTCCGTTCTCCAGTAGGTCTGTGTCTTTATTCCTGTCTTACCCCTAGGTTCTTCATGACTTTTTTTTTTCCTTAAATTCCATATATATGTGTTAGCATACGGTATTTGTCTTTCTCTTTCTGACTTACTTCACTCTGTATGACAGACTCTAGGTCTATCCACCTCATTACAAATAGCTCAATTTCGTTTCTTTTTATGGCTGAGTAATATTCCATTGTATATATGTGCCACATCTTCTTTATCCATTCATCCGATGATGGGCACTTAGGTTGTTTCCATCTCCGGGCTCTTGTAAATAGAGCTGCAATGAACATTTTGGTACATGACTCTTTTTGAATTTTGGTTTTGTCAGGGTATATGCCCAGTAGTGGGATTGCTGGGTCATATGGTAGTTCTATTTTTAGTTTTTTAAGGAACCTCCATACTGGTCTCCATAGTGGCTGTATCAATTTACATTCCCACCAATAGTGCAAGAGGGTTCCCTTTTCTCCACACCCTCTCCAGCATTTATTGTTTGTAGATTTTTTGATGATGGCCATTCTGACCGGTGTGAGATGATATCTCATTGTAGTTTTGATTTGCATTTCTCTAATGATTAATGATGTTGAGCATTCTTTCATGTGTTTGTTGGCAGTCTGTATATCTTCTTTGGAGAAATATCTATTTAGGTCTTCTGCCCATTTTTGGATTGGGTTGTTTGTTTTTTTGTTATTGAGCTGCATGAGCTGCTTGTAAATTTTGGAGATTAATCCTTTGTCAGTTGCTTCATTTGCAAATATTTTCTCCCAGTCTGAGGGTTGTCTTTTGGTCTTGTTTATGGTTTCCTTTGCTGTGCAAAAGCTTTGAAGTTTCATTAGGTCCCATTTGTTTATTTTTGTTTTTATTTCCATTTCTCTAGGAGGTGGGTCAAAAAGGATCTGGCTGTGATATATGTCATAGAGTGTTCTGCCTATGTTTTCCTCTAAGAGTTTGATAGTTTCTGGCCTTACATTTAGGTCTTTAATCCATTTTGAGCTTATTTTTGTGTATGGTGTTAGGGAGTGATCTAATCTCATACTTTTACATGTACCTGTCCAGTTTTCCCAGCACCACAGGTGTTAGTTTTTATTGAGGTAATTTAACTGCTCTGAGCCTTAATTTCCTCATCAGGAAAGAGTCTTGGCACTAATGTAAATAATGAGAGTATAAGTACTGTTTTTGCATCAAGTGCCGTTTAACTTATATTGTATTTAACTTACTACTGTAGGAGTAATATTGCACAAATCTTCAATTTGGTTAATCATTTTCTCTGTTGCTTTCTTTGTGGGAGCCATCTTCTGTGTTTACTTATAGTCAAGCCATTCTTAGGACTTTACATGGCAGGAAAAACCCCACAGAACAGTATTATAGAGCCATTATCTTCTGCTGGCACACCCTGCTGACTTGCACAGCCTGAGAACCAACTTCAGGTTGGCATGAAGTCTTCTCACTAATTAACCGTGGAGTGTGAGGAGTTTTCCTCTAACTGTTCGCAGCCAACACAACTTGAAGGACAAAAGAAATCTTCACATACACACCTATAATGTAGTTATACCATTTTGCAACAGCTGAATGAACTGAAATTTAAAGAAAGAACTTTAATAGAACATAGAAGTCAGTAGGTGTATTTGATGGAGAAGTATCTATTCTAGTTTGGCCAGTGTGGGTGGGTTGTAGGGGGAAATTCAGAAGTCAGATTTCTTTTAAGAAAAAGTCAGCATATCATTCTTTTCTGTTGCTTCAGCGTAATGGTTATTTGTCAGTTCTTCAATCAACAGCTTTTCTTTGACTGTTATTTGTTCTTTTGATGGATAGCATATTCAATAAGTATAGTTGCCATGCCTGACCTTAAGAAGAAGAACAGCTGTTTTTATACCTATAAAAAGATGAGTAGCCACAGAGTATAGGAAGTAATTCCCAAACTAGCCACAGAGAAAGAAGTGCCACAGCTGGAAGGATCAGCCTGTACAGAAGTTAGGGAAGGCTTCCTAGGGTTCCCACCTCCCAAGAATGAGGAGTTCTTGTCGGGCCCTCCACTTCTTCTGGATCTAAGGTGCCACAACTTATTCCCTCTGGCTCAGTCTTCGTTGATTGTGTGCCTGTCTCACTAGTGTGTAATTTAGTTGGTTATATTCTTGCTTGTATTCCCAGGTTTTAGAATAAGACCTGACACCTCGTTTATGGTCAATAGGTATTTTATGAATGAATGAATGAATGAATGAAACAAAGGATCTTACATGTAAGTCTCCTTTTCTTGACTGGACAGGGTTTTCACGACATTTGAAGGTTTGAGGCTTCTTCAGCCCTCTGTGTTTTGGTCCAAAGGCTGTCTGAAACCAAAGAAGAAAAAATTCCCTCTTACTGGGAAGCCCGGGCTTCTTTGTCTTTCAAAAGTTAGAGATGTGTCTCTGAGGAAACTTTACCCTAGTATGGTCCTTTTCTTATAATATTAAATGTCTTTTCTGTGACTGAGCTGGACGCTTATGCAGATTTCTTTGGGTGTTTCCTTTCTTTTAAGCCTAATCTGTATTTATCCCAGAACCGTTTATCCGAATTATAATTCTTACATGAAAGTGAGACAAATGTGTCTGCCACCAAATGTGACTATTAAATGCTTTTGAAATATTTACCTTGCATTATAGTTATTTATGCATATCTGTCTCCTCCATTATATTTTAAACTCCTTGAAGTAATGTTTTATCTGCTTTTGTATCCCCATTGCTTAGCCAAGGGTGGCACAAGCAGACCCTTCATGAATTGATACTCACTAGCGTTCTGTGGGAATTCATTTCGGCACTCTTGGCATCTTTCTTACCTATCAGGGATAGCAAATAATTTAAACTGTAAAAGCCAAAGGTTTTGGTTCAGGCCCAGATGACATTAAACTACTTTTTCTGACAGTAATTAACAATAAAATCAATGCCTCTTTGAGGCTTTTTCTGTTGCATGAGGCCACTTGTCTTACTCCATGTGATTCAGAAGGAGATGTATCACATTCATCTAAAGACCGAAGAGATTATTTGATTGTGGCTTTGCAAAGAGAACAGCTGGACTGCGGACATGCTTTGTACTATTTAGGACTGAAAATAAGTTAGTCAGGAAGCTCTTTTCACCCTACTTTTTGTGATTGTATTTGGATACGCTTTTCAGAAGCATTAATAACCTAGACTCAAGCCTTATGTAGTTTGGACCTTCAAGTCCTTCCATGTGTGGAGTCAAAGAGCAAGAATTGATTGATATATATGATGTGAGAAGTTTTACATTATCCTTGGACTATGTCATCACCAGTGCCAGAGTGGTGCTTCACTGCTGCTGGCCAACAGGAATGGTATGAGAGTGAGGGACCTAGACTTAGAGTTTATTGAGGAAAAAATGTTGTTTTAAATATAGAAATTTTATATAAAAAACAAATAGATATATTTTTTTGGATAATGAGGATTTCCAAAGGAAATATGATTCACTTTGATGGAGGTAATTACAGGAAGTAATAGAGTATGGATTGGGGCCTGTCTATCAGAATGAAATTTTAGCATTCATGGTGGCAAGAGGTAATTTCTCACTGGTTGGGCCTTAATCAAAGTTGAAGTGTGTTATAAATATATTATAGCTGTACATAATGGGATTATGTTTTAGGGGAATTTTGGGGTGATGTATAAAAAACCTGAAGAAGTTGTCTTTGTGTTTGAAAGCCAAGAAAAACTTTATACTGGTTGGTTTATAGGAAACTATTTTCTACACTCAGGAGGTATTCCTCTCTGGCTGCAGACTGAGCCTGAAGGTCAAATGATGGTGTTTATTGGTTTAAATAAGAAACTTAAGTAGGGTTTGATAAGGTCTCTTTTCTGCTGAAGGTAAGGTCTTTTTACCCTTGTCAGATTGTTTTTGTGTATGAATTAGGGTGTTAGGTGTTGTTATATTTTACCTTTTGGTTATATTTTTTGCTTATTGCCATTCCTGAACCAAGACCTAAGTTGACCAAAGACAGGTGGGGTAATGATAATAATTTCTAATACTTAAGCCACACTTAAAGTGTATAATTTTAATAATTTATTTATTTATAATTTCTTTAACCCTCAGAGAAATTCTGTGAGGTAGGTACATTTATTATCTCTGTTTTTCAGATTAGGAAACTGAGGCAGCTTAGGTTAAATAACTTGCCCAAAGTCTTGATACTAATAAGTGGTAGAATCAGGATTCAAACTCAGATATTCTGGCTCTGGAAACCATGATCTTTACTATTCTGTATACTGCCTTTGCAGATGTGATCTTGACTTGACAATGAGTTTAATGGATTAGTAGAAGACTAGTAGGGAAGCCTTCCAAAGAGTTTTTTACATTACATGGACTTGAGAACATTACAAATAGCAGTGAAGAGGTTCCACTCCATTTCGTCTGTAACGTTTTAATCTTAACGTGATACTCACATATGTGAGAATGGTGTTTTTGCGGTGTTTAGGATAAGTTTATAGTTTAAGAATCGTTACAATTTTAAGTTTAAGAACAGTGTTGGTGGTGTTTAGGATAAGTTTAAGGAAGTGTTGATTATGTTATACTTGATACAAGATACATATCTTAGATCATATGGACATATGGAAATACAAGAATTATCTATTAAATAATTCGTGCTGGCTTCTGTTTGAGATGTTTACTTGAATCCTTAAGACTTGTCTTTCAGGTGCATATAGACTAGATGATGCTTAAATGTTCATTTGGCCAAGTCATTCCTCTTTGATTAAGAGACCATCTTGTGAAAAATTAGGCTGCAGTAAAGCAGTCATTCCAGCCTTGATTTTCCATGAGGGAAGCTTTGTCATAGCTACTACTAATCCTCACATAAAAATCATCTGAACTTACTATTCAAGTTAATGGAGGGAGGGACACGCAAGAGGGAAGAGATATGGGAACATATGTATATGTATAACTGATTCACTTTTTTATAAAGCAGAAACGAACACACCACTGTAAAGCAATTATACCCCAATAAAGATGTTAAAAAAAAAATTAATGGATTCTTAGACTGCATAAATTTCTAAGGTTTGTTCTTTTGATATAAGACATCTAAGAATCAGTGTGAGAATCTTCTATAAGAGGAAGAGGAAGAATATAGACTGTCAGGCATATTTTCCTGGCCTTGTTTTGGAATCACACCAAAAAAAAGGGAACTTGTTAGTGCTTGTGCCAGATAACTAGGAGACATCAGTACTGTTGGGCCATCATAACTCCTGCCAAAATTACTTTCCTGTTCATCCAGTAAAGGAAAGGGTCTAAAGCCTTCGGCGTATAATAATTCACTTGATAAAAATCCACGTTTTTGATAAACAAGTCGTATTAAAACCCTCAAAGTTAGTAAACAGGTGATAAATCTTGCTTTTACTTCCTTGTCCTATCACATTCATCAGTAATGGTGATAGGGACTTCCCTGGTGACTTAATATCCTTCAGAATGTTTATATAGTGATATTTAGATCACTTCTGAGCACAGGAGACTACAGAGCAAAATGTTTATGTTCCTAATAAAAATCACAATAAGAAGGAATATTGCTCTTCTAGCTTGGCACCCTTTTTCTGCTATCATTTCCCTTTGCACTTTCTCCTATACCTGAGGCTTTAGCCGAAGATATGATAATAAGTGTTGATTAGTATTTAATCAAATTAAAACCTTTGCTAGGTAATGCTTAGTAGATTTTGTTTTGCCGAAGTGGATGTTTGAATGGAATGAGAAATACTCTACATTAGGGAGTAAAGGGGGTACTCTTGTTTTCTTTTAAATATAATTAGTATTAAAACTCTCTTTTCCTGCCAGTTGGTTCATCTCATCTCCTAGCAGCTGTTTTAAATTCCTTAACTGTCTATTGCTTACTCAGCTATCATCTCACAAATTTCTTCACTGCTGCTTTTTTCGCTGAACCAAATTCTGAAAAGGTGGGTGTTCTCTCACAGGCCGGGCTGAGCTGAATTCTAGTTGCCCTCTTTCAGTGGCTCTCATTAATGTATTGTTGTGAGGTGTGCTATTTCCCTAAATCTCACTGGAGTCGATTACTGTAGAAATGGGCATCTGGTGTAGCCTTGGGTTGCCAATTGGGTTACTCTTTTTTTACTGATGTTGTTTGAATTCTGTTTAACCCAACACAGCCTTTTTTTATGCTTATAAAGGAATAGGAATTGTCTATACGATTTATAGTGTGCATACTCTTGTGTGTAATCGCATTGCTTATAATTTTGTTCAGAATCAAGAAAGTGGGCATTTCAGCCATAGCATTTTCATCCCAGTGTGGTTAGCCATTTCATACTTTGTTCAGTGTATCATAGTGTTGTTGAAATATTGTAAAATTTGTCTGTAGGTAATATATATCCCTAAGATTAGATCATCTGTTGTTTTCAGAAGCATCAACACAGCATCTTCCTCAAGCATCAGGTTCAAGTACAATATCTTATTGAAGGCTTATTGAATTGGATTTCAGATATTGTATTCTCTGGTAGTACAATGGTATGTCACGTTATATATTATGCTTCTATAATGTGATCCACTGCTTTCCTAATGATGTGAAAGCTGGTAATACAAGCCCAAGTTTCTGTTTATACATCAAATTAACTCCCTTCATATCTTATTTCATAATCATGCATTGCAGAAACATGTACTGTATAGTTTAGAGTGACTTGCTTTGTCATTCTTCTAAATTCTTAAGACAGTTGATACATTTATTTAGATTTTAATGTTGCAAAATGTTCCTGTCTCCCCTGTGAATAAATGCAACAGATAATCTGTAACCATTTCAATTATCCTAATATAATTTTAAATAGACTGTTTTTTCATATAAGAGACAAAGGAAGGGGTCACTGAGTTCAGACACCCAGATTTTGAGACACTTGCTTTAACTAACTGTGGTTTTAGGCAAAATATTTAACTTTACCCAGTCTCAGTTACTCTCACTATAAAAATGGGACCAGTAATACCTCCCTCAAAGTGATCTTGAGAAGATTAAATGAAATCATGTTGACAGTACCCTATCACAGAGTTTATAATAGGTGCTAAAAAAAAAAAATGTTCCTTCCTTTCTTTCTCTTAGGAAGAGTGTCTCATTTATTGATTATACTTTTTTTTTTTTTTTTTTTTTGTGGTACGCGGGCCTCTCACTGTTGTGGCCTCTTCCGTTGCGGAACACAGGCTCCGGACACGCAGGCTCAGCGGCCATGGCTCACGGGCCCAGCCGCTCCGCGGCATGTGGGATCTTCCCAGACCGGGGCACGAACCCGCGTCCCCTGCATCGGCAGGCGCACTCTCAACCACTGCGCCACCAGGGAAGCCCTGATTATACTTTTGTAAGGGGAAAAATATCCCTGTCTTACAGAATTTTTTAGAAAATGTATAAATTTAGTGTGGACCTTTTAATTCTGACAGATGGAACATTGATTTTGAGTTCGTTGCCATAAATTTGCCAAATGAAATGAAAGTATTATGCTACTCCTTTCAAGTCACTTCTAATATATCTTGAGCAAACAAAGTCTGTATTTAATAGTAGTTTGCTAATTGGAAAAGTCTACTAACTCAACACAGATGTAGAAAGTGAGAAGCTGAGATGAGACCATGGCACTAAATAAGAGAGTAGGAATAAAAGCTGCTACTTCATCATCACGCTTGCTAAGATGAACTTGAGACGGTGCGAGGTCTTAGTGCTAATTACCTTTAGCATGTTTAAACTGTCACTTCTCACTTGTCAGTATAAAGACAGGAAAATCTGTATTGGTCTGAACATGTCACACTGCAGGCAACTGAAGGCTGAAGGCATAAAGAAACTCTGAAGGCACTGCCTCCGCTGAAATTGCTGATATTCCACATGGAATATCGGCACATGGAACTCTAATTTAGGGAGCAAAATGCCATGGAGGGAGAATCAGGGTGTTAAAACAAAGGCTCCTTGCATTTGTTACCATCTTCTTTCTTCTGTGTCAGTGTGAGAGTTTGGGCCCACAGGCAAAAAGCCAGCAAGACTTAAACCCTAGTAAAACCACCGTTAGGTAGATGTTAGCGACATCTGACAGAACCAAGATGTGCACAGAGAGGAGAGCAAGAAAGCTAAATGAGGAGAATGCAATCAACCCTGTGGGATGTTTTTAGTCTCCTGTTGTAATTGCAGATGGCATCTCACTACCTTTGTCTCTCACGGGGACTAAGCCTGACTGCATGTAGGCTTGCCAGTGTAATGCCAGATCTCTGGTCCTTCAACCCTGACGGCAGCTTACCTTGGCAGAATCGTAAACCTACAGAAGGCTGAGCCCTTCTTGGTTGCTTTACATGATTTGAAGCTATGTGTTTGTACTTTATTAGACGTAATGAGGGGAAAAATTGCTTTTTAAAAGAATTTATTTTATTGAAGTATAGTTGATTTACAATGTTGTATTAATTTCTGCTGTACAGCAAAGTGATTCCGTTATACATATATATATATATACACACATTTTTTTCATATTCTTTTCCATTATGGTTTATCAGAGGATATTGAATATAGTTCCCTGTGCTATACATTAGGACCTTGTTATTTATCCATTTTATATATAATAGTTTGCATCTGCTAATCCCAAACTCCTAATCCACCCCTCTCCCCACCCCTTGGCAACCACATGTCTGTTCTCTATGTCTGCAAGTCTGTTTCTGTTTTCTAGGTAAGTTCATTTGTGTCATATTTTAGATTCCACATACAAGTGATATCATATGGTATTTGTCTTGGGAAAGAACTGCTTCTGAAGAAGAGAATGAGAAATGATGATAAGTCTATGAAGTACAAATGCAGACAGATATGTATCTTGAACACAAACACTCTTAGAAACTCGTAGTGAGCCCTTACTCTGTGTTGGGCATGGTGCTATTATCTTACGTGCACATGCGTTATTGTGTTTAAACCACACCACTGCCTTCTAAATAGTATCCTCATTTTTCAGGTGTAAATCCTGAGGTTTAGAGAGGTAAAGTAACTCGCTCAAGATCACATAGTTCATAAGCATCAGAACTGAGACTTAGGCAAACCATGATTTCAGAGCCTAAATGAAGAGCCTTTTAGGAGGGTCATTGATTTTTTGCAGCAGGACACAAATGCCAAACACTGGGAAGAAGATTCAAAACAATGTTAATCCCTACAGAGGGCACTGTTCAGATTAAACTCATCCAACATAATGTCCTAACGTGATAAAGCATGCCTGTGCCAGCAACTGACTGTTTCAGATAGGTTTGCCTCTGGGGAAGAAAGTGCAGTGATTAATATAACCTCCTGTCAGGGTTATTTAAATCTCAGATCCAACCTAGAATTTACTTTAATAATCTTTTATTATTTTCCTGTGTATTCCTATGATTTCTCCCTTCTCTGTAAAGAATATTGTTCAGCATAAACGAATTCAGTTAGTTCTGGGCTTCCTTATTTCTGTATTTAATATTCAAAGCACTTTCTTCTCTTTGGTCCCTGATTTGCCAGAATTTGTCATTGTGCTATAAAAAGATGACAAAAGGAGTCCATTTGTTGAACCTGGAAAGTGTCAGCGTAAGTTTGTAAGTTGGTGAACGTAAGCAATAGAATGCGTAATGCATGACCAGAAGACCATCTTCATTGGTCTTTTCTGCAATCCACTTTCGATACCTTTTGGACTAACGACTCATGTGCTCCTCCAGGGAACATTGACCACAGCTAGGATGTTCACATACCTTTTGGTCAAAGGCCACAATGAGGGAGGGGACTTTATTTCCTTGAGATACAGCGATGGTGTTTTTTAGAGGTTATTACTACATGTTTGCTATCTCTTCCATCCCACGCCAGTCAGGGGTTTTAACTTTGAAGATAATAGTAACTGTCTTCAGTAGGAAAATCCAGGTCTGTTTTGACCCAAAAGATAATTTAGGATGACTTAAGGAACCCAAAGCTACATGTCAAATGTAATTAAATGTTACTGTGGGGTCTTGCCTTGAGAAGTGAGCTGCTGAGTTCTAACAGGGTGTAAGAGCAATTTGGATTAACTATTTTGATTATTTCCCACATTATATAAGAGGCATTATCTCAGGCAGCACAGACATTATCCCTGGGGGACGGGAGGCGTCGCATTTCAGAAATAGCTATGGGATTTCTTCAGCCTGCCTTTGGGCCTGCGTTTCTCAATACTTTTTCTTGAAATCTTCACCTGGGTGTGACCTTGGAAGATGGCAGGAAGGCCATCTTAAAGTACATGTAACCTTTCTAAAGAAATTAGTTTTGAAAAAAGTAAGTAGACTCTTTTTCTAGAGATGCTTGCCAAAAATGTGTAAATTATTGAATGGGAAAATTTCAGTAAGGCACAGTTACTAACACAGGTGCTAAGGATTAAGGAAAACATAAATTACATCTCTCCATAGGGAGATACAGTGAGGCCTTTGATACAGTGACACCTACCTCTGGAAATCAGACTCATTTTCAAGGCATAAACCCAGGTAATCATAGGGGTGACCTTTTGAATATGAATACTAAATCTACTTCTGAATGGTGGAAGAAAATGGGAGAATTTTGAAATCCTTGTCTTTGACTTCTAGCAGCATAACCCAGAGATCTTATAAGTTTCAGGAAAGCTGTGTTCTCTGCTTCCTTCCTTATTTTCTCTCTCAATCTTAAAATACTCTCTGGGCAATCGATTTTAGAGGTCTTTCAAGGAAAGCAAAACTTGGTTTGTCTGCCTGTTAACTACAGCAAAGTGTGTAGATTCCAGCTGTTCCGTGTTACTACTAACAGTCATAAGAAAACACCTATTGTTGTCATTATCTGGAAAAAAGAAGCCCCTGGATTGGATTAAGTGAGGTTACCGTGCCCTTAAGAAATGCAGGTATTAGGCAGTGAGGAAAGTATGGCAGCAGAAATGAATACTCTCTTTCATCAGACTAGCTTCTCCCCCTCCCCCCGCCTTTTTTTTTTTCTGTAGGAGGAAGATGTGGAGTTAGCGAAGAGCTCTGATCTGTTTGGGGAAAAAGTATCACAGCCTATTAGTTAGAAGCGATGAAATTGAGACAGCTTCAGGGACTCCATTAAGTGTGTGGTGTTTAGGCAGACCGTGTCCCTAGGTAAAATGTGCTGTTGAGGAGGAGAGTGTACAATGAAATAATTGGGCTTGGGAAATCAGCTGGGCTTCAGCAGCCTCGTATCTCCCTGTGGGGAGTGGGGGAGGGAGATGCATTGTTTTCCTCCCCTCCCCAACATACCTCCTTTCTTTTAACATAAAAGCTATCCTGAATAAAATAGCAGGGAATTTCTCTCCGAGTAGATGGATGGCCAATATATTTTAAATAATAAAAACAATGGATATAATTAAATTTCATCTGGCGCGGAAAGGAGTCAGAGCGTGTCACCTTGGAGCCATCTCGTGCTCTGTTATTCTCTAGGCATTTAGGTATTTGGTTGCGGCGGCTGAATGAAAATAATTCAGATTTGATCAGTAATGGCAGCATCTGTAGGGACATGTATTAATGCACTGATGTGTCTGGAATTAGGTTCTTAAATAAAACATGATTCCTGTGTATTTGTTTTCATTTTAAAGGAATAAACTGAAATCAGCAGAGCTAGACTGAGTTTTCCCATCGACAAACTGGTTGGCAAACTTTTGTGGACATCAGTTGAGGGTAGGTTCAATAGTTCAGGTACCATTAATGTTCACCTGCTGTTATATCTTTTGAGGTCAGAAAAGGTACAGTGATAGCAAGTCCAAGGCCCAGATAATCATTACATTGTACTCTTGAGAAAAAGGTTTAAGAAGGTGTCATTTTTACATTAAGCATATGTAATGATCATTACAGCTAATATCAAAAATAAATAGAAATGTATAACATTACTACTGCTAATTAAATACTTTTTTGTGACAGACACTTAACCAGAAACTTTATGTATATACATACAGTCTCAGAAACATTTGTTATATATGAACAAAGCCCTGCTCTTGGAGTCACAAATGGTTTGTATTTTCACCTCTGCTACCTATTTGCTTTGTACTCTTGAGCAACAAATAAACCTCTTTTAACATGAGTTTCTTCAGAAAAATGGGGGAACTAGGCTAAATACTTGCTGAAATTCTTTCTGCTTCAGACATATACATACACACAAATTAGTTCTTTCTACTTCTAAAATCACTGTATAATGCTAGTTGTTTGAGCATTTGTATATGCATCTACCCATATGTCCACACACACATAAACACAACATTTTAAAATAAAACCAATGATTTTCCCTCTTTTTAGGTTTTTGGTTTTTTTAACCATGTATCCTAATTGAGCAAGATGATAGCACCCAGACCCCCAAGGAAGAATAAGTTGCAATTTGAATAAATAAAAATGTTTTCCCCTGGTTCATATTTTCAGAATTATAAATGTATATTCTTGGATATCTTTAGGGGAAAGCTATGTTCAGTATTTTAAACCAGAGTTTTCACTATTGTATTCCCACATAGTTAACATCAGGTTGGTTCCCCAGATAATCATAGTGGAACTGCACGGACAGAGACGTGGTCTGTTCTCTCCAGGAGCTCATTTTCTTTAAAAATTTCATGAAAAAATTTATTAAGTAATAGAGTCAGCCCTTACCAGAATAATAATCCCATTGTGGCATGATTCAACTTTAGCTGAGAGAGTTTCCTCAAAAGTTACTTTATGGTGGTTTATGGCTCAGTAAGAGGCCCTATATAACAGGACAGATTTGTAGTTAGTTAAGAAAAGAAGTTTAAGGTTTTAGCCCCCTTAAGATTCCTGTTGGTTGTTTTTCCCCCACTGTAATACATACTCTTGAAAGGTAGGAACATTCTATTTATCTTTATATCCCCAGGGCCTATCACAAGCACCTAGTAACCAATAAATGTTGAACTGATATACGAGATATCCTTGATCTTAGAGATTAAATATTATCCTCATGGTCTAGGGGAATGAAACATCCATATATATACCATAATGTTTGTGTTTCCATATTCTGCCATCTATGGGTTTAGTAATTATTTTAGATATTATAAAATTACAGAAATCAAGACTGTTACTTTAAAATTTAAATTTTAATTTGGTCTATAGCAAATAAAACAGATTATTTGAGTTGGGTGGCTATGCCCATCACCTTTGTTTGGCCGCTGAGTTCACAGTAGGTAACCTATATATATCTACATTGTTAGGTGTGTGTGTATTTACCACATCAGTCCCCAGATTTCCTTGGTAATGCTAGTCATGGTTGTGATTGTCTTTGTAAGGTACGGTATCTGTTGTTACTGCTGTTCTTTAAGCTGCATGGGTTCAGATAGATGTCTACATTGTGTGCCCTAGAAATCCCTGCTGTAGCACAGGCCTGGCACATAGTAGAGACTCAACAAATATTTGTTGAACATTGAAGGACTGAATCAGAACAGTTATGTAAGTAGTAAAACCCAGCATCCCAGTGTTTAGACTAAACATCTACAACCACCATCTAGTGATAAAGCCAGAGCAATCATATTCAGTAAGTTTGTTGAGCATCGTTTCGGTGCCACATGGGAGAGAAACAGATGGGTAAGTCGCCATTCATTCCTGTCAAGGGCTCATGATTTGGTGAGTGAGACAGGCATATTACAAAAATGAGTATGCCCTTGAACCAAGATCACTTTGGTTCATGTTTCCCTAGCTCATAAGATTTTTAGTTGGTAGGTCAACTAAAAATAGCTATCTTTAAAGCTTTGTAAATCATAGAAGAGGTGTGATACAGTAACATTTGGTGGGATTGCAGCAT
Source organism: Delphinus delphis (assembly GCF_949987515.2). NCBI lineage: Eukaryota > Metazoa > Chordata > Mammalia > Artiodactyla > Delphinidae > Delphinus > Delphinus delphis. Next base: position 75,659,210 of record NC_082697.1, on the reverse strand, counting down.
ATCTGAGGCTGTGTGAACTCAATCACAAATAACAACTATAGCCACTATTCTAACATTCATTTACCACTTATGTGATAAGCACTGTTCTTATCACTCTGCATACATTATCTCATTTAATCTTCTTAATAATCCCACGAAGTAGGTACCATTATTATCTCCATTTGACAACTTAGGGAACTGAGGGACAGATAGGTTAGGTCATTTACCTAAGGTCACATAGCTAATAAAGTGATTAAGATTTGAACTCGGGCCTTTAACCGGTGCTCTTGATCACTACAGAGAGGTAAAGACATAATAGAGTAAGCTTCAAAAGGATGGAAGTATTACTTCCTACTAGCTATACCAGGGAAGACTTCTTGGAAGAGGTGGGCCTTAAAGAAGGAGCTGTATCTGAACTGTATGTGCGCTAGAGTCATAGAATTTTAAAATATTAGATTTCAAACAATGAACTCTGAAGACCATCTTTTCTAAGCCTGTAATTTGCAGGGGAGAAAACAGATCTCTAGGGTTAAATGACTTGCTATAAGACATATGGCTGATTAATTGGCTTTAGAGTTGTTCTCCTAACTCCTCTATCCCTCTTATTTTTCCCCCACTATGCACACTAGCTCATGTTAAGTCTGGTTTTTCATGACCACATTCTAATATGATTTCCTAAAGGATTTTTCAGCTTGGAAATGAAGACTTTCTGGTATATCCATGTATTGTGATAAGTTAAGCTTGGAAAGGGTCAGGGCAGTGTGGAAGAGAGAGATATTAGATTGTATATATGTGTGTGTGTATATATATGTGTGTATGTATACATGTGTGTATGTGTGTGCATGTGTGTATGTATGTGTGTATATAAGTATTTGTGTGTTTATGTGTGTGTTTATATGTGTGTGTATAAATGTGTTTGTGTATATGTGTGTATGCGTGTGTATGTTTGTGTATGTATATGTGTGTGAATGTGTATATATATGTGTGTTATGTATACGTGGGTGCATCTATGTGTGTGTGCATGTGTGTATATGTGTGCGTGTGTATATGTATATGCGTGTGTATATACATGTGTGCGTATATGTGTGTATATGTGTGCGTGTTTGCACGTGTATATGTGTGTATATGTGTTTGTGTGTATATGTGTGTGTATATGTGTGTGCATATATATGTGTGTGTATATATGTGTGTTTTTTTCTAGTATTTTTTTTATTGTTGCCTTTGTGTCCTTCCATAAGTGTAGACAATTCGAAGTTGAGAGAAAGGATACAAATGAAACACTAATAAGAAAAAAAAGTGGTTTAAAATTCTGTAAGGTCTATGGCAGCTTCCCACAATGATTTCTTAGGCTCCTAAGTAAGTAACCTTGGGATATTTCTAGCTTCCACTAATGCTTATTAGCCAGGGTCCTACCTGTCACCCACCCACAAGTCATCACAAGAATAAAATGAGATAAATATATGAATGTACATATATGATAGCAGCGCAAGATACTAGCAGGCTTGCTTCTTCCCAAGCCTAAACTGTTCCTTACCTCAAAATGTAGTGTTGATGTTGCTTAGTCTGTTTCATTAGCCAAGTGGTTGTGCCAGATTTATGCACTGCTAAACAGTCAATTTGGGACTTGGGTAAATACTCATTGAAAAAATATTTGTCTTGCTCTGAGTGCTCCCTGTTAATCCTCTTCTTCTTAGATGGTGTTCTGTAGCTGAGGATTGAGGTTTTTCCCCTTATTTATTGTTTTTGTTTCCTTCAGTGATTTAAAATATAAAATGAAACTTTTTCAGTACAGTCTAAATCAGCAGCTATTTACATCACTTGGGTGTAGGCTTTTTATAGCCCAGCTAGAAGATTACAGTAATTAGCCTATGCATTTCCTCATTAAAATGTCATTAGTGAAGGCTTTGTTCTTTTAAGATCTTCCAAATAAGGTTTATTGTATTGCATTCTATCATTAACAGTTTACTAGGAGCCAGATGTCTTATACAGGTGTGTAGAAGCAAGGATTGTTTGGGACTGTCTAAAGGGTAATGGCCAAAGAGCAGGGCTTGACATAGATAAATGTCTATGTTTAGATTGGGTGGGGCCCCACTTTATGCGCTACCAGTATAACTGCCAGTCCCGCCTCACAGTGCCTGCTGGCAATGCCATACATACTCCTTTAGGTGTTTGGACACCTACCAAATCTAGACTTTTTGAGAGAGTAAGATTGTGCTCATCTACACTTGTTTCCCATAGTATCTTAGTAAGTTTGTGGGTGATTCAAAAACTTAATAAAGAATAAGAAAGAAGTTTATTTTCTACTATAATCATATGAGTAGTGTACAGGAATAAGAATATAGGCTTTAGGATCAGACCATCATGGGTTCAGATCCTAGCTTCACTATTTACTACTTGTGTTACTTTGACCATTATTATACTTCATCTTTATAAACCATAGTTGTCTTAAGTGTAATATGGAAGTAACAGTGGTACATACCATATAGGAATGTTTGAAAATTCAGTTAGATTATGCATGTAAAGTATTTAGCTCTACTGCCTGGAATATATGATTTATTAATATATTATTTTTATAATAAAAAAAGTATGTGTGTAATTGTATCTGTGTTCCTGCTATTTTCTTGTTATGCATCTTTCATCTGATTTAAGAAATTCTAACATGAAATTCCAAAATAAATAAGTAAATATTTAAGGGATGGTTATTCATAACACGAACTGGCTTAAGACAACTTTCTTTAAAAGGTCATTTATATGGTGCATTGGAAGTAAATTTCTTCACCTATGTTTATATTTCTACCATGCTCAGTGACCAGCACCTTGAAGGAACAAGTCAGGAAATGCACATTGATTACTCCATTAAATTACTAGATTATTATTAAATAACTAAATGCAGCATTTCTATATTCCATGGATAGGTGGGTTTGTTTTTGCTACTTTTTAGCATTGCCATATTCCAAGGATTTTTTAGAGATATTTTAAAGTTATTGCATGTCATCCTGTTGTCATGGGCAAATTAATTATGTCATTCAGTTAAGAAGCATTTCTGCTAAGTTATCTGTTCTGAGCCAGGCATTGTTCTTTGTGGTGGGATATAGTGCTAAACAACAAGAAAACACTGTTCTCGGGGGCTCACATTCTAGGGTAAAGGTAGGTATCAAATACAGAAGGAAGCAAATGATGAATTCAAATTTTTGTGAGGCTATGGAGAAGATAACCTAGGATAATATGATAGAGTATGGGTGGTGAGGATCTGGGTTAAGGGCAGAATGATGGGGACGCTTTTGAAGAATAGTGAGCAAGTACAAAGCCCTGAGACACTAACACGCTTGTGTTTGAGGGACAGAGTGTGGCTGGAATTTAGTGTTCAAGGAGAGAGAGAGAAAAGAGGATGACTCATGCAGAGCCTTTGAAGGCTATGGGTGGAAATCTGGCTTTAATTCTGGTTGCAATGGGAAGTCCTTGGACTATTTTAATCTACAGAGTGATACTGGTTTTTACTCTAGAGAAATTCTCTGTTGTGCTCACAAGTGTGGAAGCTAGGAGATCCCCTTGCATGGGCCAGGAGAGATAGAGTGTGGTGACTTAAGGCAGGATTGTAGCAGTGAAATGTTAAGTGGTCGCATCTAGGCTTCCTTTTAGGTACAGATTTGGCGGGAATTTAGGTGGATTGGATATGAGATGCAAAGAATAACTTTCAGGACTTTAGCTTGAGCAACTGGATGACTGATGCCATTTATAGATATAGGGAAAGATTGTATGAGGATGAATTTGAAGGGTGAGAAGCAGGGAATCAATAACTTTGTCTTGACACGTTATAAAAGAAATGCCCAGGGCTTCCCTGGTGGCACAGTGGTTGAGAGTCCGCCTGCCGATGCAGGGGACATGGGTTCGTGCCCCGGTCTGGGAAGATCCCACATGCCGCGGAGCGGCTGGGCCCCTGAGCCAGGGCCGCTGAGCCTGCGTGTCCGGAGCCTGTGCTCCGCAACGGGAGAGGCCACACCAGCGAGAGGCCCGCATACCGCAAAAAAAAAAAAAAAAAAGAAATGCCCATTGACAGCCAAGGGAAGATGTCAACTGGCCAGTTAAAGAGTCTAGGAGATTGGGAAGATGTCCAGACTAGAGGTACAAATTTGGGAGTCATCAGCATATAGAAGAGATTTTAAAGCCTCGGGACTTTCTGGGTCCTTCAGGAAGAGAATGTAAATAAAAAGAGGGCTCAGAATATAGTCCCATATACAGAAGCCTGGTAAGGAAGAAGACCCAGTGAAGAAGATAGAGAAGAAGCTGGGGATGTAAGACTAGGAATAGGTCACTTAAACAGAGCAGAAAGTGTTTCATAAACAAGAGTGCATGAGATGATCAGCTATGACTGTGCTGTGGAAAGGTCGAATGTGATCAAAGAACTGTTCATTCATTAATTAGAAAGTGTGCCTTTATACTGCTCCTTTAATATAACCCATTAGTAAAACAAAAAATTAATTTGTTACCTAAAATGTCCATTACAGATGGTCTCTTCAGTCTATTTTAGTTTGTTTTTTTTTTTCTTTTTAGTTATTCCCCCAAAGTAGATATTAACTCTTTCTCCAAAAGGGAGGATTTTTTATTTTCTGGTATTTATTGGAAACCCCACCCCTGATTATAAAAGTAAATGGGCTTTTTGTAGGAAAACAGAAAATACAAGAAAATAGGGTACAAGAGGTTTTTTTAAAAAGTAATTCATGGGAACAAAGAATTAAATTGGGGTACAGGAATTAAACTATATGCATTCTGTCGCTCACCTCAATTTTACAGTAGTTTTCTGGGGACCTTTACCCCAGTGATATTCATGTTGCTTCTGTCAAGAATAAAGTACAATCTGCTATCCTCTCATCTTTCTCACTCCCCACTGCCTTATTCTACATGCAGACACAGTGCTTTTCTGACTAAAGTTTTAGCAATACTTTCTTTCTAAAATGAAAGCATTTTCCCTTCACGATTAGCATCTGTTTATAGAATAGTTCCTATTTTCGTAATTAGATCCTGCATAGAAATGCAAAGGCTGCTACGTAAAAGGATAATGAATCTTTATTGCACAGTTGAAATCAGATTTGTGCAAAAGGCACTTTGAAAACAGTAATAAGCAGAGACATGTATTAAATCATCCAGATAAGGCACCCTATTTATATTTTCTATTTATAAATGGAAATTATGACTACCCAGTGGATTCCATATGACATTTCCTATTACGAGCAAAGGTTTTTAGCATTGACCATAAAAGTTATCTAAATTCAAAAGTCTCTGCAGGGGCTTCCCTGGTGGCGCAGTGGTTGAGAGTCCGCCTGCCGATGCAGGGGACACGGGTTCGTGCCCTGGTCCGGGAAGATCCCACATGCCGCGGAGCGGCTGGGCCCGTGAGCCATGGCCGCTGGGCCTGCGCGTCCAGAGCCTGTGCTCCGCAAAGGGAGAGGCCACAATAGTGAGAGGCCCGAGTACCGCAAAAAAAAAAAAAAAAAAAAAAAAAAAAGTCTCTGCAGATTTATGGCTCTAAAGAATACTTCCGGAAGGGGCCAAGACAGGGTGGAGAGAGTGCTTTGTCTTTTTCCTTTGTCCGTGCACCCTGACAGAAGCAAAGGATAGCAGGAGTAGAAGAAAGAAGCCATTTGAAATAACCATGTTAAGATCTAATCAGGAAACCCAGTGTCCATTGAACACATACAGTAACATTTTAAGAATCTTCTGGTTGGGCTCCTTGAGAACCAAGTTCATGTCTTTATAAGCTCATCCTTATATTTTCGCATTGTCCACATCACTTCCTGGAAAACACAGGATTTATTCCCAAGCTAAATCCTTCTTGAGAGGTTTTTTTTCTCTTCCTCACCTCCTTGGCAAGTCTCAGCTGGAGCATTGCTGTATGGAGAGAGCGAGGGGAGGAGACATTGGGAGGAGGGGTAAGAAAGAAAAAAGCTCGGGCAGCAGGGAAAGTCAATGTCAAATGAACTGCCGAGGATGGCTATTACGGCTGCTGGGGACCTCAGAGGGTATCATGTGTCTTTTGTGTCTACTTTACAGTCAGTGCTTCATGTAAGATGGCAGTCTCACCTGGGCTATGCTTAGTATCGATTTACTCTCAGGCGTGCCAGACCATTTTAGCATTACTAAAGGGAGAAAATCCTATGTATTTCCCATTATAAACAGACATATAAAACGTGTATCTTTTTAACCCTTCATTTTCCTTTCTTCCTTTCCTTTTACTATTCTTTTTTTCCCTTCTTGCAACCTTCCCCGTTTTTAAGAAAAATGAAGAGCTCCATATTGAGAACATTATAAAGAGAACAAATAGACTTCTTCAGAGAACAACAGAGTATCAGTAACAACTCAGACCTAGGAGATAAAGGCTTCAAACATTGCATATTCCTAGCCTTTCAATGAAAGTGGAAAGACCTTCCTTCCTAAGGCTAGCTTTGTGGTGCAAGGCCCTAAGCACTGCTGAGTGTTGACAAAAGGGAATGAAAGGATGCTAAACTTGAAGACCAAAGTTATCATCATATTTCACCTGCTTGAACTCTTCTGTTGTTTTCCCCAGTTGCTGTGTTGCGCTTTTCCCCCAGTATGGGGAGAGAAGTCGGTTGTCTGGCTGTCTGAACTCCTGGCATCTGCTTAGCAGTTTCAGCAGTTCATAGATGAAACTCATCCCTCTGTCAGAATTTTTTTCCTTTTTCCTCTGCTCAGTTAGTAGGGAGCCTGGGACCGAGCTCCTGAATTGATTTGTACTTCCGTATTACCTAGCTCGGACAACATATGGCAATGTGGAACCCTTGAATTTATTTCTCTTCACTCAAATTAAATTCCAAAAAAATTAGAAAACTCCAGGGTATGTTTTGTGTTGTAAAAATTCTTAGTTCCTTTTTTAATGGGCAAAAGCAACACAATTTTGGCATAAAAATCTCTGGGTCAGTTACGTACTTTAAAGAGAGAATATTGATTTGCTTCCTCTCTTCTCCCCTCTCAGGGTTGGATCTTGCAACACTGCATCACACAAAAAGTCCAGTTAGGCACACTGAACAGAAAGTGTCTTCAAGTCATTTTTGTTCTTTGTAACTCAGTGATTTTATATATTTCCTTTCCCTTTTTTCTTTCTTAATTTCAATTGTGTAACTAAATGTCTCAAACTTGGGACTTTTCATAGGATCATCCATTGTAAAAGTAAGTAGATATAATCATACAAAATAGAACTGGATTGATGAGAAACTGGTACAAAAGTTGACTATTTTAAATGCACTTCACCTTTGAACAATACTAATGGATGAAAATCATATTTTCTTCTTTAGGAGAATAATTTGTTGCCTTATTTAGGGATAGATACCTTACACTGGAGTAACTGAGTTTTTAGGGAATATCCCTTAAAATGGGAAACAGTTTTCTTTGGGTACTCACAGCTTCTATTTTAAATGCTCCTTGGAAGAGGCAACATGGTAGAAGGAAATACCACGGGCTTTAGAGTCAACATGTCTGAGTTTGAATTCTGGCTCTGTGACTTGTCCTTCTAGGATGGCCGTAGCAAATAATGTCACCTCCTCAAAGTGAGGGAGTCATCATAATGGTAATACATACAGACAATATTTTTGTAAGAGAAAATTGAAATGGCAGGAGTCAGTGTACCTGGTGCAGTTTTGACACTTGGTGGTGAATAAATATTTATGTTATTTCATTCCAGAGAGGTAACTGTTGTACTTCCAGTTAGGTTTGTGGAATGCCCACAGAGGAGGATTGGACCTAATAATACTTCTAGGGTCTTTAAAATAGTGAGCTACATTGTTCAGGTAGTAATATTGAATTCTGTTATTTTTTCTCTTTTACTTTATTTTAAAAAAGTATTTTTTTCTTCTCTTTTACTTTAAAACTGAAGGCAATTTGTTTCGAACTCTGTGCTCCAAACTAGTGACTTAATTAAGCAAGTTTATTGACTGTCTCAGAGGCCGTGGTTAAAAACTGGCAAACATCATGTGACTGGATTAGTACCTCTCAGGAAATAAAAGGAAAAGACAGGTTTCCACCCTTGCACATTTTTTTCCTTCTCTTTTCTCCCAAGCTCATTCTTGCGCTGCAACATTTCACTTATAATCTGTTAATTAAATCATTTCACTCCATTTTATATAATTTTTAATTTAGCATTCATTTTCAACTTAGCTTTTGGCTTCATTTACTGATAATAAACAGTGTTGCATACAACACATGTTCCACAAAACACTCAGTCATACACATACAGATGCCAATAATTTTTTCCAGTATGTCAGGCACATTAAAATTAAAGGCAGCATCTCCCCTCACCCTTTCCATTACTGAATGTGCACCCTGTTTGAATAATACATACTCCCCGACAGCCAGCAGTCAGCTAATGTGTAAAAATTATGTGTAGCATGTCACTAGTACCTTTGTGAAAATTCATGGTTTTCCCAGACACAGTTCTGTAGAAGGTTTCTGGAATGGTCACTCTGATACCTTGGATCTATCCCTTTGGCTTAATGTGTACAAGCAGTAATGGTTTTCTAGAATTCAGCTACATGATAGTTTTTGAGAAAGGTCTAATGTGGTATTAAAATTACTTCCATTTAGATTATCATTTAAATCATAGTCTGAACTCTAAAGATACAAATTTTTTTAGCTTTTTAGGTGATACCCAGAAGTTTCCAAGGCTACTAACTCCAAATTTTGTGGATCACCTCTAAATGATAGTGTTGTTGGTATAGCTGTCCAAGTTCTTAGAATCCATTTACTTTCAGTTTGCTTCTGCTTATCATGTGAACCCTTTTAGTTAGAAAAGTTTCTGCTTGTACGTTTAACAGGAAGTTCTCATGTAGCAACTTCAGTTCTTTGCCACCATCTGTCATTAGCTAAAGGAGGTACCCTTGGTCCTAGTCTTCTAGATATTGGCCAGTGAGTCAGCTAAATTTATTAGACATGTGGTATGTGATAGGTACGATGGGAGGCACTGGTGATCTGATGACAACCAAAACCAATATGATCTCTTCCCTTATGGAGATGACATTCTAGACTGGGAAGAGTCATTTTACAAATACTAGCTACACAAAGGCAGAGTTATGTGAGAGATTCAGGGGTGTCTGAAAGAGCATGACCGTGAGCTCCCACGTTGTCTGGACGTTTGGAAAGCTCCCTCCCAGGGCAATATTCCTTAAGCTGAGATGTGAAGCATCGCTGGGATTTAGCTAGGTAAAGAGAAGGGCATGGAGGAACATTGTATAGAAAGGCCCTGTGGCTATGCGGAAGATGACTTGTTTTGAGTCCTGGAGAAGGCAAGGAGCAGAGAACCATGGTGTTAGCAGGGCAATAAAACATCAAAAGTGAATGTCAGATTTTATTCTAAGGGCAGTGAGAAGTGAAGAATTTTAGGCAGGGACTGACTCAAACACAATTGTTTGTATTTGGAAAAACATCTCTCTGTGTGATTTGGAAAATGCTGGGCAGAATGGCTGGAGAGACATGTTAGGATTTGCAGAACAGTTGAGAGATGGTGATAACCTGGTGGACAGTGGTGGTGGCAGTGGAGTTAGTGAGAAGTGGATTAATTTCAGAGTTCTTTATGGGTGACACAAGGCTTGTGATCGATTGAACTTGAGAAAAAGGGAAGCATCAAGGATGACACCTCGTGGATGGACCTAGAGTCTGTCATACAGAGTGAAGTAAGTCAGAAAGAGACAAACAAATACCAGATGCTAACGCACATATATGGAATCTAAAAAAACAATACCGATGAACCTAGTGGCAGGGTAGGAATAAAGACGCAGACGTAGAGAACGGACTTGAGGACATGGGGGGAAAGGGTAAGCTGGGACGAAGTGAGAGAGTAGCATTGACATATATACACTACCAAATGTAAAATAGATGACTAGTGGAAAGCTGCCGCATAGCGCAAGGAGATCAGCTTGGTGCTTTGTGACGACTTAGAGGGGCGGGATAGGGAGGGAGACTCAAGAGGGAGGGGATATGGGGATATATGTATGCATATGGCTGATTCACTTTATTATACAGCAGAAACTAACACAACATTTTAAAGCAATTATACTCCAATAAAGAGGATGAAGGAAAAAAAGGATGACACCTCGGTTTCCGGCTTGAGCAGTTGTACAAATGGTAGTAATTTTTCATGTAGAAGGTGATAAAATTGTTTTTGTACCTATCTCATTATTGTTATCTGAGCCTCAAGGTCAGAGATCAGAAACTCATAAGAGGTAGTGGCCTTAGAATCTTTTTATACAGAATATATTCTGTTGCAGTTGAACAAAAGAATTTGACTTAAATCATAGACTTTCTTTTTCTCTCTCTTGATTGTATCTGCTGAGAACTAAGCATAACAACTCCCAAGGTGACCCATAGAGAGTTTGTCAGATTGAAAAATAAGTAATTTCAGAATCAGAATCCTTACGTCCTAGCCCAGTTCTTTAGCACTTCTGTCCCTGAATGTTAGAGCTGTGTTTTATCTCTGTGAATTTTTCTACTCTGTAGCATTTTAATGGCTCCGTTCCTACCTTATTGCAACTGTTCAGTCCTTCCCATACCTCAAACTGGGTATTCTCCTTCCAGTTCCAAATTTCTAGTATATGCAGATTGCATCTTATGTTTAAGCTGGATAGAATGTTGGGAAGAAATGTGGATTCTGAAGGGTGTAAGACTGGCTTGAAGGCTCAACCCTACTCCTTGGTTAGCGTCTGCTTGATTTGATTTTAAGTAATTCAACCCGAGCTAATGTTTCTGCTGCCACACCCACAGCCCCCTTGTTCTTCCGCTTTAGTGCCAGTAGCCCTGTTTCCACGTGCCAGCCCCGTATTTATTCATCTGTGGGGTTTTCTCAGGTCATTGAATTCTGGGCAGGAAGTACAAGGGAATTAACTCCTACCTGAACAACCCTCTGTCAGTGCCTAATGAGAGTTGCTGTATAAACGCCCCAGCTCCCTTGCGCCTTAAGTGGGATAACTCTGAGGTATGCATACCTCACTGGCTTCTACAGTCTCCCCAGTGGCATTAACTTCCAGCTGCCCACGGTGGTGGTTGGCTTCATCATACATCCTCTATTCCCCAACTTCTATCCTCGTCTCACTTCTCCACTCGCCTGCTGCTGTTCACGTTCCCTCCCAAATAAACATCTTAATACTTGTCTCGGGGTCTGCTTGTGGGGGAACCTGCGCTAAGACAACCACAGTGAGCTTTAGAAGGATAGTGTTTGACTAGGTGGTCACTTTCCATTGGCCATCACCTCTGTTACCCTTCCTGGTTGTGTATCACTTGCTGCTTGCACCTTTCCGTTAACATGAATTCTTATCTTGTCCAGGTTAGTCTGTTGGTCTGGGACTCTGAGCTGTGTTAGAGCCCCAGGTACTGGGGGAAAGCTCTGAACTGCAGAGGTAACTGTGTACCTCACATTCGTCCAGGACCTGCATTTCACACACAGGCTTGTGGGACAAGGTGTGTATCTGAGGAAGGGAATCTAGCCTTGATTTTTTGTAAATATTTCAGATTTCCTCGGTATTCTTTATTGGCACAGTCTACCATGTTCTCTACTAGTCCTGATACTCCCCTTGCTTCTTTTCTTATCCTCCTTGCTCTTTAAGATGCAGTGCACTGTATTTAAAAAATTGTTTTTCATGGTGTTGATACTACTTTTTAGCTATGTGTCTTCAGTTACATATCCTTGAGCATCTTTTATATTTGATAGGCTTTTTTGGGGGGGGGTGTTTCTTTTTCTGGCCACTACCGCTATTTGGACTAATTATTCCAAAATTTTACTTGTCAGTCTCCAACTTTTATTAGCAAGGAAGAATGTTATCTCCACTTTCTAGAATGAAACCAGAGAAAAGAGGTTGGTCTAGAATATTGGTTTGCTGTCTGCTATCTTTGGTCCTGTCTTGTCAGCATTCACAGATGTTCCCATCATTCCTGTCACTGGTGCTCACATAACATAGGACCTTCCATGAATATGCACTTACTCTCAAATTGGGTGTCGGGAGAAAAAGAATGTGGCTCAGACCAGCTAGGTGGGAGAAATTTGAGATATACATGTAGAGCTCAGTTAGTTGGAAGCAGCTGAAGAGAAAAGAGGAAAAATTAACTGAGAAGTTTGACAGGCAGTTATAGTGCAGTCGTCTTGAGTGGCACCCCGCTCTTCATTCCTACCCAATCTAGTTGTCCTTTCTTAGCTGTAGAGACTAGAAAACTATAAACTTTATTTCCTAGGTCCCCTTACAGCTAGGATTCTGAGTGTGAATTAACCATACTTGCTCAAGGTTTGGAAGGTAGAAATGAGGTAGAGGCCACTCCTCTTTGGCTTTAGCTGTTTTTGTGTGCAAAGACAGGTTATGGAGAAGTACGATTCTTCTGCACCGGTGTTTCAGGGCTCGATTACTGGATGTTAAAGGCAATTGTTCTGTGACTTCTCCGTCCTGAATTGCAGCTTTGCCAGTGTATTCCTAAACTTAGGCTTCCTGTTTGCGGTAGAGGGAAGGCCATCCTTCAGCCCTACCCCAGTGATTTTTGTTAAGTAACTGATTCTCTGTATTAAATCCCTTCCTGCCTAAAATTTCTCAAGTGGTCTGTGTTTTCTGACCTGAACCCTAACGTATATAGATGGGTTGAAGCAAACTTTGTGCTTTTAAAGGGTTAAACCCAGAGAAGAATGAGAAAATAGAAAGAAACAGCAAGATGGTATGTAGGCCTACAGATGCATACATTACTCCATGATCTCGTGTCTACAAGAAAACAAGGCAACTGCTAGTTAAGTTACAGAGCAGCTAACTTGTAGGCTCTTGTGATCCAGTCTCATAGACCATCTCCCAGCTCCTCTGTATATTCATCCTCCAAGCGTGGCCATGAGGCAGTTCATTGTTGAGAACCACATCATTCCTAACTTGATGCTTTGAAGCAGGTGGCATTTTACTTTTTCTTCCACCTTAGTGAACCGTGGAAAAGTAGGGTAATTTGCCTAACCTTTGGCTGAAGGAGAAAGGAAAGATTTAGAGCCCAGTATTCCTGACTTCCCTGTAATGCAATAAAAAGAAAAAAAACAACGAATGCCTAATTTGCTGGAGCCACAGTAAGATGGCTGAAGTGTGCGCACTAGAGTAAGCCGAGGCCCCTGCCCTCAAGGTCTGTGATTGGCCCCCGAGGCACACGTTTCCACTTCCTGTGTTCCATTCGTTGTGTTAATTTTCCACCAAGCTCCAGCCCCACCTCTGTCAATTATTTTTGTTTCAGCCTTCTAATTACAACATTATATGACCATTCAGACTGGTACTAATTAAATCATTACCTAATTCACACAGTGTGCGATAAGGCTAATGCTTCTTGTCAGCCGAAATTGCAACACGGCCCATACTTTCTTCATTCTCAGTAGATGGGCGGTGGTGGGCGGGTTGTGCCTCTGCCCCACGCTTCTGCCAAAACCCTCTGATAGCCAGCTGACGTCGCCCAGACTCTACTCTTTTCCCAAAATGGGAAAACAGTGTGTACCTGCAATTTATCACTGTCACATAAAATCATCTTGACTTTTTGTGGCAAAAGTCTTGATAGTCAAGAAAAAAAAATAGTGCTAAGATTTAGAGTACTATTTGCTGCCATATTTTCTTGTCATTTTTTTCTTCATATGATATTATTTTTAACAGAGTAAAACAGTAGCTTGTCTCTTTTTCTCATATTTATAACAGATTTGTTTTCCGCTCAGTTAGACTTGTGATCATGAGAACACAAAGTAGTATTTTTCTCCTTCTGGATGAAAATTTGATGGGCAAATTGTCAGGAATAATTACACCAAATGATGGAATAAAATCCAATGGAATACCTCTCTCTCCTAGCTAGCGATACATTTTTATTTAAGACACAATGAGCATCAAGCACATTTGTGACAAGGTGAAATTGACAAGTGGCCCTCTGCCATGATTTTATTTTTAATTGCTGGTAAGCTAATTAGCCAGAACAACATGCTGTGTAATCCACAAAACTGTTGCTCAGTGCATTCTCCAATAAAAGTGAGATATATGATGTGGAAAAGTTCTCCTTTAAGAGATAACCACCCCAAAAAAAAGGTTTTATAAATATGGTTGAGTAAAAGCCTTCCTCCCACCATGGGATAGCACTTGTATGTAACATTTGTTTTGGGATTTGAAGAGGAATTAAGAAAGATGAACTGGGTAACTTTTTTTTCTTTTTCAAGACCAGTTGTGCCTCAAAATAGCAACCACTTCCTTAAGTATATTTCTAAGGCAAACAATTAATAATTTCTCTAGTGCAGGGGTTGGCAAACATTTTCTGCAAAGGTACCGATAGCAAATATTTTTGGCTTTGTGGGCCATACAGTCTCTGTCACAACTACTGAACTCTGATGTTGTAGTGCAACACAGTCACAGACAACATATGAATGAAAGTGACAGTGTTCCAGTAAAACTTTATTATGGACACAAAAATTTGAATTTGCTGTAATTTTCATTTGTCATAAAATATCATTCTTTTGGGGTTTTCTCAACCCCAGCTCATGGGCTGCACAGAGACTGGCAATGGGTTGGATCTGGCTTATAAGCTGTAGTTTCCAGCCCTTGCTCTTGGGCCTGCTGCATGCCACGCAGAATCAATAGTTATTCTTCAGTATCTGCTTTGTGCCAGGCAGAGTGCTCGGTACTGAGGGATATTCAGAAATAAATAGAGCAAAGTCTCTGCCCTGAAGAAGCTTACAGTTAAGCTGGGAAGGACATGTAGACAGGACTGAGACACAGTATTAGGTGTTACATGGTAAATATCACTCTGTGACAAAAGCCACCATTGCTTTGTAAGTTTGGAAGAAGATGGTCACTTCAGCTGAAAGAGATACTCTGCTAAGACTGACAAGGTTAGTTAAGGATGTGCTGAAATGATGGGATTTCAGCCAAACCTGTAGAAAGCTATCAGGGGCATAATGACTTCCTTTGGTTGGGGGTAGCTGGAGATGATGAAAACCTCAGTCATAAGTCAGTTACTCCTATCATTTTTTCCCCTCATGCATTCCTTCATTTCATCTCATGAAAATTTTAAACAATATAGCAAAGTTTTACAGAACTTTATATTTAATACCAAATACTCA
Source organism: Delphinus delphis (assembly GCF_949987515.2). Taxonomy (NCBI): domain Eukaryota; kingdom Metazoa; phylum Chordata; class Mammalia; order Artiodactyla; family Delphinidae; genus Delphinus; species Delphinus delphis. The sequence continues at coordinate 75,644,134 of NC_082697.1, read as the reverse complement.
CCACCTGAATTTTGCCATTAACATTTTGCTGCACTTGTTTTATCACATTTCTATCCATGTGTTTCATTTTTGGTTTATTCCAAAGTAAACTTCTGATATCAGGATATTTTCTCATAAATACTAAAGCATGCATATCATAATCAGAATTTCTATTGGCTGATAGTATTTTTCTTTTGGTGTAAAATTTACATACAAGAAAGAGTACCAGCATTAAATATACATTCTCTCAGATTTTACAAGGCTTATCCCTATGTAATATAAATCCCTATCATGATATATGTTTTCATTACCCCAGAAGTTTCCCTCCCAGTCAATCCTTGCCCCCAGCCCACCCCTAAAGGAACAACTGTTCTGATTTTTTCCAGCATAGATTGTGTTCTATTCCAGAATTTCATATAAATGGAATCATACAGAACCTGTCATTTCATGTGGGCCTTTTGTCCTCACATATTTTGTCCTTATCTGCTTGGTTGTAGTATTCTTTGAAGCAGAAGGATCTAAATGCATTTAGTTCCCTAAGAGTAAATATACTCTGAGGGGAGACTGTCTAATATTCTATTAACAAAAACAACAACTTTTTTTCAATTTCATATATATTATCTTTAATTATTGTAAAATTCAATGACCTGTGGATTAAATTTTTCACATGAACATTTTTTTTTTTTTTTGCGGTACGCGGGCCTCTCACCGCTGTGGCCTCTCCCGTCGCGGAGCACAGGCTCCGGACGCGCAGGCCCAGCGGCCATGGCTCATGGGCGCAGCCACTCCGCGGCATGCGGGACCCTCCCAGACCGGGGCACGAACCGGCGTCCCCTGCATCGGCAGGCGGACTCTCAACCACTGCGCCACCAGGGAAGCCCATGAACATTTCTTAAGTGTCTATTATGTCCAGCATTTTACATATCTCATGTTATTTAATTAGTTTTTGTGATCGCTATGATCTTATTTTGCAGAAGAGGAAATGGAGGCAGGGGATTAAAGTAGCTAAATCATGTTATTCCAAACTTTGTTGCCAATTCAAACATCAGTTGGGGAGTGGGGCTAGCAAAGGTAAGAATGAGTGTTCGAGAGAGGAAAGATTGTGGCGCTGCTTTCTGAAGAGTTTTGTGGGGTTTTTTTAAGAAGTAGGTAGAATGTATTAGTGGAGACATTCAATAGGAACATGCAAAATTGGTTTTTCTATTGTAAGGGAGGGAGAGCACTAGAGAATTCAAGGACTACATTTAACATTTATGATTAGAATGTGATTTTTCCTGTAGTACAGCATAGACTAAGAGCATGAAACTACCTTCTTTAGCAGAAGGCAATCACTGGTAGAGTTAAATTTAAGGATCAAGAAACTTTATGAGCTTCAAATCATTAAGCCACTTAATTGCACTGCAGTGTTGGGAAGTTACTCCATGAATTTTGCAATTCAAGATTGTGCTTTTAAAAGCCCCCAAATGTTTAGAGAAAACCAAGTACAGTATACATCGAGAGAACTGGCTTTTATTGTTGAGAGTGGAAATATGCTCATTTATCTATCTTCAAATCAGTTTATGTATTTTATTTTATTTATTTATTTAATTTATTTTTTTGGCTGTGTCGGATCTTCACTGTGGCGCGCTGGCTTCTCGCTAGTTATGGCGTGTGGGTTTTCTCTCTCTAGTTGTGGTGCATGGGCTCCAGAGGACACGGGCTTTGTAGCTGTGGTGGGCGGGCTCCAGAGCGCGTGGGCTCTGTAGTTTGCAGCACATGAGCTCTTTCGTTCAGGCACGTGAACTCAGTAGTTGTGGCGTGCAGGCTTAGTTGCCCCGCAGCATGTGGGATCTTAGTTCCCCAACCAGGGATCGAACACACATCCCCTGCATTGGAAGGTGGATTCTTTACCACTGGACCACCAGGGAGGTCCCTCAAACCAGTTTATAAAGTGTTTGAGTGTTCTTTGCTGTGCTTTATGGTAATATTTATTTTTTTGGAAATTTTCACTATGATTGGTTTTCATGGTTAATATATCATCCTTATTTAACATTGAACTCCATTTGCATTTGTGACACGTGGAAAAATGGTATGCAACATTTAATGTCATTTGAGAAGCCATTTACATTCCTTGTATTTTGGCTTTTACAAAGACTTGGTCTTCTCTGTTAACTGGAAGTCTGCATTTCTACTAATTTGTTTTAAGAACCTTATTTAAGGACTTAAAGCTTCCCCTGATGAACCACTTCTGTATTAAGTCTTGAATTTAAGAGAGAATTTCCCCTTCTTTTATTTTTTCTTTTTCTTTAACATCTTTATTGGAGCATAATTGCTTTACAATGGTGTGTTAGTTTCTGCTTTATAACAAAGTAAATCAGCTATATGTATACATATATCCCCATATCTCCTCCCTCTTGAGTCTCCCTCCCACCCTCCCTATCCCACCCGTCTAGGTGGACACAAAGCACTTAGCTGATCTCCCTGTGCTATGCGGCTACTTCCCACTAGCTATTGATTTTATCTTTGGTGGTGTATATATGTCCATACCACTCTCTCACTTTGTCCCAGCTTACGCTTCCCTCTCCCCATGTCCTCAAGTCCATTCTCTAGTAGGTCTGCATCTTTATTCCCATCCTGCCCCCTAAGTTCTTCATAACCATTTTTTTTTTTTTAAGATTCCATATATATGTGTTAGCATACAGTATTTGTTTTTCTCTTTCTGACTTACTTCACTCTGTATGACAGACTTCTGGGTCCATCCACCTTACTACAAATAACTCAACTTCGGTTCTTTTTATGCCTGAGTAATATTGCATTGTATATATGTGCCACATCTTCTTTATCCATTCATCTGTTGATGGACACTTAGGTTGCTTCCATGTCTTGGCTATTGTAAATAGAGCTGCAGTGAACATTGTGGTACATGACTCTTTTTGAATTATGGTTTTCTCAGGGTATATGCCCAGTAGTGGGATTGCTGGGTCATATGGTTGTTCTATTTTTAGTTTTTTAAGGAACCTCCATACTGTTCTCCATAGTGGCTGTATCAATTTATATTCCCACCAACAGTGCAAGAGGGTTCCCTTTTCTCCACACCCTCTCCAGCATTTATTGTTTGTAGATTTTTTTGAGGATGGCCATTCTGACCGGTGTGAAGTGATACTTCATTGTAGTTTTGATTTGCATTTCTCTAATGATTAGTGATGTTGAGCATCTTTTCATGTGTTTGTTGGCCATCTGTATATCTTCTTTGGAGAAATATCTATTTAGGTCTTCTGCCCATTTTTGGATTGGGTTTGTTTTTTTGATATTGACCTGCATGAGCTGCTTGTAAATTTTGGATATTAATCCTTTGTCAGTTACTTCATTTGCAAATATTTTCTCCCATTCTGAGGGTTGTCTTTTCATCTTGTTTATGGTTTCCTTTGCTGTGCAAAAGCTTTGAAGTTTCATTAGGTCCCATTTGTTTATTTTTGTTTTTATTTCCATTTCTCTAAGAGATGGGTCAAAAAGGATATTGCTGTGATTTATGTCATGGAGTGTTCTGCCTATGTTTTCCTCTAAGAGTTTGATAGTTTCTGGCCTTACATTTAGGTCTTTAATCCATTTTGAGTTTTTTTTTTGTGTATGGTGTTAGGGACTGTTCTAACTTCATTCTTTTACATGTAGCTGTCCAGTTTTCCCAGCACCACTTATTGAAAAGGGTGTCTTTTCTCCATTGTATATTCTTGTCTCCTTTATCAAAAATAAGGTGACCATATGTGCATGGGTTTATCTCTGGGCTTTCTATCCTATTCCACTGATCTATATTTCTGTTTTTATGCCAGTACCATACTGTCTTGTACTGTAGCTTTGTAGTATAGTCTGAAGTCAGGGAGCCTGATTCCTCCAGCTCTGTTTTTCTTTCTCAAGATTGCTTTGGCTATTTGGGGTCTTTTGTGTTTCCATACAAATTGTGAAATTCTTTGTTCTAGTTCTGTGAAAAAATGCCAGTGTTCCCCTCCTTTTAAAATAAATTTTGCCTAGCACTTAACAAAGTACCAGAGGCACTGTATCGAATTTTTCAAAAGGAAAATGCAGTGTTTCCTTTTGTTTTTTTATTTCAGTGTCTCACAGCTTTTTAATTTTTTTTTTTTAATTGAAGTATAGTTGATTTATAATGTATTAGTTTCAGGTGTACAGCAAAGTGATATACATATTCTTTTTCAGATTCTTTTCCCATATAGGTTATTGCAAAATATTGCCTATAGTCCCCTGTGCTATACAGTAGGTCCTTGTTGTTTATGTATTTTATATATAGTAGTGTGTATATGTTAATCCCAAACTCCTAATTTATCCTTCACCTTCACCTTTTCCCTTTGATAACCATAAATGTGTTTTCTATGTCTGTGAGTCTGTTTTTTAAATAAGTTCATTTGTAACATGCTTTTAGATTCTACATATAAGTGATATCATATTTGTCTTCTCTGACTTACTTCACTTAGTATGATAATCTCTAGGTCCATCCATGTTGCCGCAAATGGTATTATTTCATTCTTTTTTATGGCTGGGTACTATTCCATTGCGCACACGCACGCACACGTGTGTGTGAGTGTGTGTGTGTGTGTGTGTGTGTACATACCACATCTTCTTTATCCATTCATCTGTTGATGGACATTTAGGTTGCTTCCATGTCTTGGCTATTGTAAATAGTGCTGCAGTGAACATTGGGGTGCATGTATCTTTTCGAATTACGGTTTCCTCTGGATATATGCCCAGGAGTGGAATTGCAGGATCATATGGTAACTCTAGCTTTATTTTTTAAAGGAATCTCCATACTCACTGTTTCCCTTTGGATTTAATATGTTTAGATGCAAACGAAAGAAATACAATCACTTATTTTTTAGTATCTTAGTCTGTCAGTCTTGTCTCTCTTCCTCATTTTCCTCAGAACAGTTTTTAAAAATCAATTTAGGCAATCTCCTCCAAAATACTAAACTAACATGATTTCAGGGCTTCAAGTTTCCTGAAAATTTATCTAGAAATGTTCTGCTCAGTGCTCAGATCTCTTCTATAGCATTCTATATGAGTGGTTATCCAGTCCAAAGGATAACTGAATCCATCCATGTCCTAGGAGCTTTCTCATATAAAAGCTTATAGTCCGTTCTAGTTCTTCAGATGTTGAAGACTGTGAAATTCTACAAGGCAGCTGGCAGTTGAGACAAGGGCTTGCAAGGGCTTGGAGAGATACTGATCCTTTAATTATACAAAGGTTTAGATGCAGTTGTGAGTTTACTAATTAGCATTTTTTGGGGTAGCCAAACAAAAACCATACAACACATCAAAAACATTGATTACCATATAAGATATCAATTTAAGAAAGATCATACTTGAAAAATTATTTGACTGATAAAAATTATTGTATTTTAAACTTTTTCTGGTCCTTTTTCTTAATGCCGAAATAAAATGGCTGTGTTCATGTATTTTCTTTTTTCAATTTGGCTCAAGACTTGTATAGCTCCCAGTGGTAGATTTTGCAGTTGTATTGTATGATTAAGGTGTCCATCAAAACCTTACAGTTGGTAAACAGTATTAAAAATCCATCTCCAGCTTCTGTAAACTGTACAGAGTGCTATGAAAACTAGAAGAAATGGAAATATTTTAATTAACTCAAGTAGGACTAATCAAAGCAAAGCAACCAGTTTATTCAATTGAACATGTTAATGTCTATCCATCCATGACATGGCTGAACATTTATGTCATCTATTAAAAGCTATTCTGTTGCTTGTACAAGTATAAGCTATTGTTCAACATGGAACTGAATCCCATAGAGGCTTTTTCACCCCTTTTTAACAATTATACGTCATAGATTATTTCCTTAACATCCTTTCTTCTGCTTCCAGTTCCCTTCAAATAACCGAACTTCTTTCATGAAGAAACACAGACTTGGATAACTTAGTTCAGTTACCCTGCCGTCGTTTCTTTTCTTGAAAGGAATTTTACCATCTTTATTTCTTCTTAATAAGGCTTAGGAAATGCTTACTATGCACTGGGTACTATTCTAAGCATGTTTTATGTCACTTAGTCCTCGCAACAATATCATTTTCCCCCATTGTACAGATGAAGAGATGGAACCAATATGTGGCATTATGCTGTAAGTGGTAGAACTAGGATGTGAACACAGATCTCAATATCCATTGTGTTGAAATGAATTTAAATTGTGCCAAAGGTGATTGACATTAATTAGACACGAGGAAGAAATTTCTAAAATGAATAGATGCTTAAAGGAGCCTCTTAAATGAGTAAAGCTAAAAGGAGTTGGGGTACAGGTTGTTACCTGGGATTTTTATCCCCATTAGGATATTTAAAAACAGTCTGTATAAAAATCTTATTTTTTGTGAATTAATTTTATTCTTATCTTCAGGCAGTAAGTTAAACTAGATGGCTGTCTGTAGACCCCTTTAATACATTTTAATGCAGTCTCCAATGTGTATAAAAAGTGATAACTTAATGCTTCTTTTTAATTGTAATGAGTATAATGATTCTTTTTATTATAAAAATAAGTAGAATATAGGAAAAAATTACTTATACTCCTGCCATTCTAACATAATGACACTTTTTGGCCTATTTCTTTCTAGCCATTTTTTACATGCACCTATTTTTAAACCACACTACTGAAGTATAATGTATAAAATCTACCCATGTTAAGTGTATAATTAAATGAGTTTTAATAAGTTTACAGTGTAACTGTCACCACAATTCAATATTAGAACATAACTCCACTCTCTATCTTCATTCTCTAGTTTTTTTTAAGGTGGAAGCCTCTGTTATTGGTTTGATCTTTTTTTTTCTAGCCTAGGTAATTATAACACTACTTTAGCGGAAGCCCATAAATTTTGATATATTGTGTTTTTATTTTCATTCAGTTCAAAATATTTTAAAATTTTTGTGTGAGCCCTTTTCTGACTAATGGGATATTTATAATTATGTTGATTTGTTTCAAAATATCTGTGGGTTTCCCAAATTTTCTCTTGCTTCGATTTCTAATTTAATTAGAAAAACACTAAATAGACTTTTTGCTATTTAAATCCTTTTAAATTTATTGATACTTATTTTATGTCCTAGCATATGATCTATCCTGGTTAATGTATATAAGTTGTTGAAAAGAATGTGTACTCCGCTTTTTTGGGTAGAGTGTTCTATATCTATCAATTAGGTCAATTTGGTTGATAGTATTTAAAACAACTATATCCTTATTGATTTTTCTGTCTGCTCTTATATCCATATTTGGAGTGAAATATTGAAATCTCCAACTATTATTACTGAGTTGTTGTCTGATTCTCCCTCCAGTTCTGTTCAGTTTTTTTGCTCCATGTATTCTGGGGCTTTGTTGTTGGATGTGTATATGTATATAAATGTTATATCTTTTTGATGGACTGACTCATCATTGTAAAATGACCCCCTTTCTATCTAGTAAAAATTTTGATTTAAACTCTATTTTGTCTGATGGTATACTCTCTCCAGGTCTTTTATGTTTATTGCTTGCTTTGTATTTCTTTTTTAATCATTCTTCTTTCAGTTTGTATTTGTATTTGAATCTAAAGTGTGCCTCTCACAGGTACCATGTGCTTGCATTTTTTTAAAATCCAGTCTAACAATCTCTTCCTTTTAGTTGAGATTTTAATCCATTTATATTTAATGTTATCACGGATATTGTTGGATTTATGTATCCATTTTGATATTTTTTCCATTGTTCATTCTTTACTATCTGCTGTATTAAGTAGATGTTTTTTAGTGTATCATTTTAATTTTTTGTTTGTTTTCACTACACAATTAATTCTCCAAATTGTTGCCCTAGCATTTAAAATATGTATCATCACGCATATGTGTAACTGAATCACTTTGCTGTACACCTGAAACTAACACAACATTATTGATCAAGTATACTCCAATATAAAATAAAAAGTTAAAAAAAATATGCATCATACCTTATGATCTATTTTAGTTTAACACTAAATTTAGTAATGTGTACAAACTTTGCTTCAATATAAGCCCATGTCACACTTCTTTGTGCTATTATTATCATATGCATTATATCTATAATGCTAGTAAACCTAATATAGTGTTTTAATTATTGCCTTATGCAATATATTTTTTTTAAAGAAGACTGAAAGGAAGAAAAAATTCTATATATATAAAAGCCTATGTGCTTACTATTTCCATTACTCTTCATTTCTTCCTGTATGTTTGAGTTATTGCTGATATCATTTCTTTGGTCCACTCCAGCTCCATCATCTCCCTTCTTCCTTTCTGATATTATTTATATATATATATATATATATATATATATATATATGTATATATAACATGTTTATATTATATGACCTACAATATCATTTTACAATTACTGTTTTATACAGTTCTTTTAAATTAGTTAAGGAAAGATAAAACCTATACTGACATAGTCTCCTATAATTACCTTTACCAGCATTATTTCTTCATGTGAATTTGAGTTACTGTCTGTTGTCATTTCCTTTTATTCTAATGAGCTTTAGTTCCTTTTTGTAATTTCTATCTCTTTATTGATACTCTCTATTTGGTGAATCATGATGTCATACTTTTTTCAAGTACTTATTTTTTCTTTAAGTCTTTGAGCACATTTATAATAGTTGCTTTGAAGACCTTATCTGCTGAGTCCAGCATCTGGGCCCCCTTTAGTGATAATTTCTATTAACTGCTTTTTTTCTTTCTTTCTATGTTTCATAATTTTTCGCTAAAAATTGTATATTTTAGGTAATACATCGTAGCAAGTCTGTATTCAGATTCCCCTGCCCTTCACACATGTCTAAGGTGGTGGTTGTTCTGGGATTTTTTTAATTTTTAATTTTAGTTTTTTACCTGGACTAATTCTGTGGAGAATATTTCCTCTATAATGTATGTCCATTGATGACTGTGCTTTGTTGTCTTCCTGCCCCCCAAGCCCTCCCACTTATATATTTAAATCTAGCTTTCTAGGAATCACCCATGGGTCAAAATACCTTAGTGTTTAGCCAAACACTGGTCTGAGGTTTGAACACCTTGAGCCACTAAATCACAAAGGCTTCCTGCTTTTTCTGAAGATTCCATGCATAGTTTGGAGAATGAATCACAGTCCAACCAGTTTACAAGTCTGTCTTAAATTTTACTTTCTGTGTTTGTAAGGTCTCATGCTCAACAGGAATAAGTAGCTTGCTAGGGCTTTCTCTAGTCTCTCCTGAGTGTGTACACAGCTTTGTGAATCTGAACAACCTTCCATACTTTCAGAGGTAAGTAGGATGTTATCAAGACCCACTTAAGGGCTTCTCTGGTGGCGCAGTGGTTGAGAGTCCGCCTGCTGATGCGGGGGATGCGGGTTCGTGCCCCCGTCCGGGAGGATCCCGCGTGCCGCGGAGCAGCTGGGCCCGTGAGCCATGGCCACTGAGCCTGCGCGTCCGGAGGCTGTGCTCCGCAACGGGAGAGGCCACAACAGTGAGAGGTCCGTGTACGCCAAAAAAAAAAAAAAAAGACCCACTTTCATTCCCTGCATCTCCCTATTAATTTTCCTGACTGGCCTGCTTGTTTGTTGCTTACTTTAATCAGTAATGGGATTTCAGGCTAGCTGCAAATGTTGTCCTTCCATGTTTGTTTGTCATTTTTGTTTTTAACAGCCCTAGGCATAGAATTTTCCATGTTGTGCTCCAAATAAAATTGGTCCTGAATAAGCAGAGCCTTGATCTTCACAGCTCGCTCACCTTGACAGTACTTCTGCCCCATGGAGCTGGGGAGAGGCTGGGCATGGGAGTAGCACCAAGCTAAAGTATACAGACTCCCACTGTTCTTACTAAGGTTCAGTAACTTTTCTTGAATGAAATCTCAATTTGTTCTATTCCTTTGGTCAATTTTCAGTGTCCTTAAAAGGTTTTTGACAATTTTGTCTAGTTTTATTGTTTCTTTTTGTATTGAGGGTTTGACAGATTCATCACTCAGCCATTCCAGAAGTTCTGCTCTCTTGGGGTTTTGTTGTTGTTTAAAAACATAGGCACTACAAACTACACTAATTGCTATTGTCTGAATGTTTGTACCCCCTGGCTATTAACACATTGGAATTCTAATACCCAGTGTGACAGTATTAGGAGGTCAGGCCTTTTGGAGGTGGGTAGGTCATGAGGATGAAACTCTTATGAATAGAATTAATGCTTTTATAAAAGTGATCCCACAGAGCTCCCTGGCCCCTTCTGCCCCGTGAAGAGATGATGAAAAGCTAGGAGTCTGCAACCCGGAAAAGGGCCCTCACTACAAACCAACCATGTTGGCACCCTTGTCTTGGACTTCCAGCCTCCAGAACTGTGGACAATGTATTTTTGCCATTTATAAGCCACTTACTCTAGGATGTTTTCTGATATAGCCCAAATGAGCTGAGACACTAATCTCAAGTATATAGCTCAATACTTTATTACATGTGAAAATACCCTTCTCATCACCACCCAGATTAAGATATAGAACATGTCCAGCACCCCATAAGATTCCCTTCCTAATCTCTATGCCTGTCCCAGAGTTAACCACTTCTATCATCTTAGATTAATTTTTTCTATCCTTAAACTTCATATGAATGAAATTTTACAATATGTACTTTTCTGTTTCTGGCTTCTTTTGGTACTGAGTCCAAGCTCGTACTGCTTGCCACATGATAGTCCAATAAATCGAGAGACGCGTTATTGAGGCGAGGAATAGCGACTTTATTTGGAAAGCCAGCAAACCAAGAAGATGGTGGACTCATGCCCTAAAGAACCGTCTGGCCTGAGTGAGAATTCAGGCTTCTTTTATACTAAAAGGGAAGGGAGTAAAGTCAAACACTTCCTGGTTCCCATCAGCCTCCAGAGGGGATGCGTTAATTTGTTCCTCCCTGCAGTCATTCACAGGTGGGCCTGGTCAGGATGTTTCCTGTGAGCTAACAAAAGGTATTTATCTTAATGCTCATTACCTGGGAGGCAGGATTCCCAGAGATGAGCCATTATGTATAACTTACAGGCAACATCCCTTTAGTGATTAACTTGTAATAGAATACAAAAGGTTCTTCCCTATTACAATTCCCCACTGTCAGTGTCCATTCCACAATCTTGTGGGAAAAGAACAAAGACCACTCTGGCTATTTCCTGCTGAACAGAGGTGATGAATGTTCCGTAGAATCTTTAGTCAGTCCTTTTTTATCTACAACTACTTGAACCCAATGAAACCTCTTAGTAATTTGTTGTCTAATGCATAATTGAACTTGGGGTTTTGGTTCCAGTGCCCAATCCATATACTAAATTCCTGTGCTTTTTTGACAAAATTAAACAAATTGGTTGCCCCTTCTCCATATACAGTAGAATTTACCATCTACTTAAGTTGGATAGGCAGACCTGTTGGAGGCAAACTCATGAATAGTATAGTGCCCAAAGTTTTTAATATAATTGGCAACTGCTAGGTCTTTTAGCATTTACAGATTCTTCTGCCTGGGCAGACACCTGGAGTGGCCTGCCATACAATATTTTAAAGGGGCTTAATTTAAGCCTGCTTCTGGGAGCCACTGATCCATAGCAGGGCAACTGGCAAGACCTTATCCCAAATTAAATTAGTCTGATGACATATTTTAGTAGCTTTTTTAAAAAGTATGACTCATTTTTTTGTTTTTTCCTGTTGCTTGTGGTCTCCAGGATGAATGTAGTTTTAATGCCTTAATCCAAATCGGGATAATTTCCCTAAGGAAAGCTTTAACCACTTCAGAGATTTTCTGTCCATAGGATATGCTTTCACGCATCCTGAAAAAGTGTCCACACTAACACTAGCAGGTTATCTGATGTTTCTTGCAGTTCGAGGCATTTGAGTAAAGTCATTCTTCAGTCCTCGATGGGGCAGCTTCCTCTGTGTTGAGTCCCCACCTGGGGAGGTCTGACAGCAGTCTTTGGGTTAATTTATAAGACCTTGGGGGAAAGAGCTCCGTCTCCTCTCCTGGGGTTTTCGCGAGTGCCATCTGTAGGCTTAAAGTGTGTTCTGGTGGGACTCTGATGTCAAGCTATTCTGGTGAAAACCTTCAGGGTGAGGTCTATCAGAAAGTTAATCAGCTCGTTCCCCACTGTCAATTTTACCTGGGGTTCCTATGGGGAATTGGGTGCCTCCAGTCCAGGAGAGCCGCTGGGCCTCTTCATTCAGGGTGTTCCTCTCTTTCTTACCATGAGAGGCTCTCATCTTTTATTGTTCTTCTTCTGTTTTATCTTAGAGCAATCTGTTTTCCAATGTCCTCCTCCTTCCAGTAAGTACATTATTCCTTCCCCAGTGGTGGCTTCGCTCTCTTCGAGTTACTCACCTTCCAGGAATCCAGTGCCACTGCCAAAAAAGTGGTGTTTCATTTTGTATCTTCTTTCTTCTGTTGTTGTTCCCTGTTGAGTACTTTAAAAGCAACATCTACCAATTGAGAAGGGTTCATTCCAACTGTACCATCTAATTTTTGCAATTTTCTCCTGATATTTGAGGCACTTTGCCCCAAAAAGGTCAAATTGACCATGCTAATATTTTCAGGGGCCCCGGGATCTACATTAGTGTGACATCTGTAGGCCTGATAAATCTTTTCCAATAATTCAGAGAGGACTTTATTTGTTCTGCTGAATTTCTTGAACTGTGTTCAAAACTCTGGACTTCCCTGGTGGCGCAGTGGTTATGAATCCGCCTGCCAGTGCAGAGGACAAGGGTTCAAGCCCTAGTCTGGGAAGATCTCACATACCACAGAGCATGTAAGCCCATGAGCCACAACTACTGAGCCCATGTGCTGCAACTACTGAAGCCCAGGCACCTAGAGCCCGTGCTCTGCAACAAGCCACCGCAGTGAGAAGCCCGTGCACCGCAATGAAGAGTAGCCCCCACTCACTGCAACTAGAGAAAGCCCGCACACAGCAACAAAGACCCAACGCAGCCAAAAATAAAATAGATAAATTAACAAAACTCTTTTGCTTTGGTTTCCCCTTTCAAAGCCCTGCCAAGACGCACTAATAAGTAGTGCTCTAATAAGGGCCTTCTTTCCTCACTGGGGTCCCAATTTGGTTCAGCTGTGGGTGCTGCCAAGTGGGCAGCAGGTATAGAGGGTTCTCCCTCTAAGGAGGGTTGAGATCTTTCCAATTAAAGAAGTCTGAGAAACGCTGCTGGCTGGTTGTTTGCATTTAGTCCCCCGCTACAAGATAATGGAAAGGGAAATTGCCCTGTCCCGGAAGTGGCTCCTGGTTCAAGTTTGGTGCCCTGTCAGGTCTTAGAGGATGATGCCAGATCAAGTCCCTGTGCCCAAAACTAACACAGGATTTTCCTGTTGATCCCCATAAGGAGGGGAAGTCCTGAACCCTAGTGTCAGGAACTGGGGCGGGATAGGAATGGAAGGTGGTAGAAGAGGTGGATATATTGACGTAATGGCCAGAGTGGCTGGGACAGCCAGCTCAGCCAGAGGAGTTAAGGTTTGAAGCAACATGTCCTCACTGTCATTCCCTTCCTTGTCTTATTTTCCCTGATAATGGTACAAATGCTTGCACATAAAGTATTTCATCATTCTTCCCCGCTTCTTCACAAAATAGCTATAGAGTCATTCAAAAGCCACTGTAAAACTATAGATAGCAATTGGTCATCTAACCATTAAAAGGATGCCTTTTTGCTTTGGCATCAACCAACTGGGATTACAACGCAATTGAACAGAAACTTGATTACGGCTGTAACAAACAATTTAAGATAATTACCAAAATTATGACTGATATCATTTTACCAGGACATACCAGAATTTTAGGAGTTCCATATAATTTCTAGAATATTTATATTAATAAAATTTACCCACATGTTACAATCTAAGAAGTTTTATCACCACTCATTTGACAACACTTCTCACGCAATTCAACACACCAAATAAGCCCAATTAGTTTAGTATTCCTCTCTCTGAGATGGAGAGAAAACAAATAATTTGAGGTGTTCCAGGGACCCTCTGGAAAACCCCAAAGTTAGCCAGAGGTCAAATGAACCCCACTTAGAACTTGATCTTTGGGAAGTTTGTCAAAAATATCAAAAAATTTTAACCAGTGATAATAAAAGGTCAATGGCAAATACAGATCATTTAAAGAAAATCTGTTACCAAAAGCAGTTCAATATTTAAGAAAACTTCTTCCTCTTTGAGAACCAAATTCAAGTTTTTTACCACTTTACCTTTAAGATTTATTTTCTTAATAGTTAAGTTCAATCTTATCTTAGAACTTAGTTTAAAGTTACGAAAATCTGGAGAGGTTATTCTAGATAGACATTCCCAAAACATTATTCCCATAGAGTTTACCCAAAACTCTTTATTTACCTCTATTTTATTTACTTAAAAGCTCTGTCACATTGTTATTTTTCTTGCTGACAAACTTTGTAACAGGAATAAGGTCTTGTTTGATTTCTAGTAAACCTAGGTACAATAAGAGTATTATACTTAATGTTGGTGATTCTAAAGACATCTGTATCAAACCAACAAGCTTAAGCTAACTTTAACACCATATATTAATTCAATACTGAATATTTCCTAGATCGTGTGAACCTGACACTCATTCTGTCCAGTTTCTTTTGTATTTGAGTATTAATATAAGCACTTAATTTCCTGAAAGCCAATTAAGTAGAGCTCTTCTACAAATTAATTTTGGCAGTGCCACACCTCTATGACACATGTACAGACACAGACACCTCATAGTCACCATTAAAAATTTTAGCCATGAATCAGGTACCACAGTGTAAAACCCATCAGTTTACAGAAGAGGTTGAATTCAAATTGGGTTTTCTGGCAGATGGGACAGGTCAAGGTCACCTGTCAGACAATTAAACCCTTTTTACTAATATTTATGAAAAAGACACTTCTATTTCTATTTGTAGTTTTTAGTGATTTTAGGAACCAAGTAGAACCTTTCTCTTCCTTGGAATGTTCCACTCTTGGAAAAGAACAGAGGTTTTTTTTCCCCCTGTTCCTTTCCTCCATTTGACATCAGAAAAAGTTTTAAATATCACAAAACTGATTTGGCCATTAATGGAGAAACTGCCAAACAAAATGAAACAAAAAACCCAAAGAACAAAAAAAATTCTAAAGAAACCCTGAAGTTGTGGTCTTGGGGTTTTACATATACCAACGACACAGGAGACCATAAATGACGTAATTAACACAGCAAGGGTAGCAGTACATGATGCACAGGGTCCCAAGATAACCCTGCCTAAACCCCTGTGGAGATCCTACCAGGTACTGTGGACGCACATTGTTACAATAAAATATCTTCCTCTCACCCATAGGTTCATAGCTGTAATCAGATCTTTTATCCAAAATGCACCTCAGAGGACTTTCTTTAGGGATAGTTGAAACAGTCCCCATTTTTAAAGATAGAAATTCAAGACAAAACACAAACAGCATACACAAATGGTAGCATCCAAAGAAACAAAAGAACCGGTTCACAAATCGGATAAGAGTCCAACAACTCTTTCCTCTCTCCAACAGGGTACCCCACTCAAATACAAAACAAACTGGCTTATTCCGGAGAAAAAGCCCCAAATGGAAAGGAAATAAAGTTTCCGGCTGTACACACTGGAGCAACTTACCCTACTGTATGGAGGCCACTGGCTCCCAAATGTTGATTCCTTGTTCCAATTGCCAAGTGCTAGGGCAGCTGGTGCCACTTCAGAGAACTTTGAAGGGCAGATCCTCAGGACAGGTGGTCCCAGAAGTTGCTAGGGCTTTACCCGAAAATTACCCAACCGGGGCTAGCTGGCCAGGAGCAGCAAGGTTCCTTGGCTGGCTCACCAAAGTTTGTTACCAAGTCCAAGCTCGTACTGTCCGCTGCACGACAGGCCAGTAAATCGAGAGAGAAGTTGCTGGGGCAAGGAATAGCGACTTTATTTGGAAAGTCAGCAAACTGAGAAGATGGTGGACTCATGCCCCCAAAGAATCATCTTGCCTGAGTTAGAATTCAGGCTTCTTTTATACTAAAAGGGGAGGGAGTAAAGTCAAACACTTCCTGGTTCCTGTCCGCTTCCAAAGGGGATGCGTTAGTTTGTTCCTCCCTGCAGTCATTCACAGGTGGGCCTGGTCAGGATGTTTCCTGCGAGCTGACAAAAGGTATTTAGCTTAATGCTCATTACCTGGGAGGCAGGGTTCCCAGAGATGGGCCATTATGTATAGTTTAATCTTACAGGCAACATCCCTTTAGTGATTAGCTTGTAATAGAATCCAAAAGGTTCTTTCTTCCCTATTACACTTTCATTCAGTATAATATTTTCTGAGGTTCATCTATGTTTGTAGGTGTAGGTGTAGCAGGGGTTGTTATTTTTCTAGTTGCTGTATAATATTTTATTTATATCTATGTCACAGTTTTCTTATTGGTAGGCACTTTGGGTTATTTCCACTGGGAATTATTTATTTATTATTAATAAAGCTGCTATGAACATTCTTCTACATGTGTTTTTAGGAACATGTATGTGAACAATTTTAATGAATATGTAATTTTGGCTCTTGCTTTTTTTCCCCTCTTTTTCAAAGGTTATCATTATATCAAGTGCTTTTTCTTGTTTCTATCATCACTACAAGTGTCATTAGTATTTTTATCATATTTTTAGTGGGTGTACATTAAACTTATTTGCATTTCTTTCATAAAAAATGTTAGTCAAAAGCCTATATTTAATAATTAACACAAGTGGCGGTTGGTGCTCAATAAATATTTGTTTGCAATTTTCTAAGAAAAATTCCAGTTCTAAGTTTTTTTTTAAGTATTTAATAGTTCAAGGTTAAACAAAATTTGTTGCTTTTTCTGCCCCTTTTTCATGTTCCATAACATTATGAGATTCAAATATCTGTAGTATTACTTTTTTCATACACAAAAGCAGGAATTGGTGGGAGCACTGGTCTCTATAAACATGTATTTGAATTTATTGTTTTACACATTTCATACTGGGTTAGAAAAAACTCTTTAGTTTTGGAGATGGAGGAAGCCCTGTAACCTTCCGCCTTGAGCTTAAAGAATTGGACCCCTTTTTATAAGACTCTTGGGGTTACTGCTTTTCCACCTCTTTCCTATGTTCCCTCCCACAGCAGCAAGCACATATGCACATATGTTTGTACAAGTACCTACGACGGTCTCTCTGTGTCCTGAGCACATAATTCACATGGTACTTGGAAATGTTTTTGCCTGAGGAAATGAGTATTACAGTTGTGAGGTATAGGAATTGTATGCTTTTATCTTAACCGGATGGTGGTTTTTCTTCTCAAAAATGGTTGAGGGGGCTTCCCTGGTGGCGCAGTGGTTGAGAGTCCGCCTGCCGATGCAGGGGACGTGGGTTTGTGCCCCGGTCCGGGAGGATCCCACATGCCGCGGAGCGGCTGGGCCTGCGAGCCATGGCCGCTGGGCCTGCGCGTCCGGAGCCTGTGCTCCGCAACGGGAGAGGCCACAACAGTGAGAGGCCCACTTACTGCAAAAAAAAAAAAAAAAAAAAAAAAAAAACGGTTGAGGCTTCTGATGGGGTAGTATGAGCTGTGAAGGACACAAGGAGAATAGGAAGGGAAAGTAATTGCTTAATGGACCTCGCATAATTGTGACTATGACTCCAGGTCTGCCGAGTTTAAAGATGGAATTGCAGGCAGATAAATTTGTCGAGTTTGACTTAATCCCTTGGCTTTTATATGATGTATATTTTTTTCATTAACAGCAGTGTACCTTTCATCTCTGCTTTCACACAAAGTGGTCTAATTTTTGGTGGACTTTCTTTTCTGTCCTTTTTGATGCTAAAACTGTTCCCCTAGAGTCCTCATCAACCTTTAGGCTGTGGAGAGAAGTCCACAAGTCACCAAGGCTGATGTTCCCGTTGCCAGGAGAGGGACTCTGTATGCAGCAGGTTAAAAAATCAGGCATGAAGTAAGTGGCCTCATAGCCCTGTACCAGCTTTACTACGAGGGGAAATTTGTTTAGCATTTACTACTTTTATCTTATCTGATTGTCAGAATGGGACCTTGTTCAAAAGGTTTCTCGTGAGAAGGGTAGGCAACACGTGTAATTTTGTAGTTTTCACACAAAAAGAGAAAACCCAGTTCATGGTCTGGAATCACCGCAGCTGAATTCCATCACGTGATGCCATTGTTTTATTGGTGGAAATCCTAGCCAGGCATTTAATTCACATTTGTGGATCAGAAGCCATAGATATTTGTGTTTTCAGTACACTGTGTTTTTCTGACACTTTGGTCATTATCATAGGGTTACTAATATATATTAAGATGTAGTCCGTTAATTTTTATATTATATATTATATTTATCAATATTTAGCTCCCACAGTGGGTACTAGATGGGTAGAGCATATGTCAAGACTTTTCAGGTTTGGGAACTATTTATTTTTCGAGAACTGGTATTTCTTGAATGTTGTTCACCTTTCCGTTTACATCCTTCTGAGATCTTTCTCATTTCTCTTTCAGTGTTTTCTTCTTTCCTCTAAGATCTCTGATTTATCTTTCACACTCCCACACTCCTCTACCTAATAATAATATTATTATATAATATTAATAATATTATCATTGTGAACATTTATTGCATGCTTACCTATGTAAGTTTTTTTTTTGTATTTTGGGGGTTTTTTTTGCGGTACCTGGGCCTCTCACTGTTGTGGCCTCTCCCGTTGCGGAGCACAGGCTCCGGACGCGCAGGTTCAGCGGCCATGGCTCACAGGCCCAGCTTCTCCGCAGCATGTGGGATCTTCCCGGACCAGGGCACGAACCCATGTCCCCTGCATCGGCAGGCGGACTCTCAACCACTGCACCACCAGGGAAACCCCCTTTGTAAGTGTTTTTGTCCTGTGATATTTTTGTCCACATTTCACAGAGGAGGAAGCTGAGCCTATGTCTTGCTCTCTTTCCCTTTCCGAGCATAAAGTCAGCCCTTCTCTTTAGACATAACCTTGTGCTCCCATTCAGCAACTCAGACTCACTTAGAATTACATTTACCTGCTGGGCCTTGTGGGTGTTGGTCCTTTGAATGTTGTTTTGCTAAAGGTCTAAAACATGAGTCCCCTTCCTGTAAATCTCATGGTGGTTGTATTATCTGTTTGGAAGAAACAAAGGACAGGGGTTGTGAATCTCCTCACTGTTGCACAGCAAGGCACCTCGTGTCCTCAGGGTGATAGGCAGACACAGATACACCTGGGGTGGGAAAGTGAAAGTGTGGTTTTCTGTCCTTGTGGTTGTAGAAAATATTCACATTAAAGATTCATTTCCTAACATTACTGATTAAAGGGCTTTCCTCAAAATCCACCAGTTGTTAAGGTTTATTGTACCACTAATTTGGAGCAGAACCGCCTCTGTGTTGGGTGGGTGTGTTGACACATAAAGCTGTTTGAAGCTTATGAAGTGCACATTAGTTGTGTCATAAGCAGGAGGGGCTCATAGGCTGTGTCCTTGCCATCTTTTCTGTGCTCCCTTTTATTGTTACTTAATAACTAGAACACATACTATCACCTGTAGTTTAGATGGATTCACTGCTTCTCCTACTAGACATGGGAGCAGGATACCTATCTTCCACCTCTGTGTTTCTGTCACCTGGCACGGTAACCTAGCAGGATCCAGTACCTGTTTGTTGAATGGGTGAGTTCTGATGTTTAGCTTGGTTCCCAAAACACAGTGGACACTTGATTCACATTCTTCCCACCTGTCTAAGGGCGGCTGACTGTCTGCCTCAACTCTTCATTCTTAGGAGTTGGATTGGAAACAGCTAGCTGAGTACATTGGTTCTTTGGTGACTGGAGACACTTACTGCTAAGAGTAAATGACAGACTTTTTTGTCATTTTAACAGAACTTAATGGGAGTGCTGTCACAATAGTGATCTTCCCTGAGTGAGAACAAGCAGAGGTAAGGAGGGAGGGTGGCTGAGCTGACATGGGTGCTAGAAAGAAAAGCAAGAAAGGAAACAGCTGGGACTCTGGAAGCAAGTGAAAGAAAAGGACATGAAATAAGACAAAGGCCGAATTAAGGGAAAGAAAGAAAAACAAAAAGCTGAACACGTAATGATCACGAAAAAAGGGGTGGAATGGATTACTAATGTTCCCTAAATTATCTCTTAATATGTGTCTTGTCTTTTAATTCAAGTGGTAGAGGAAAGAGATCTAGCAAATCTTTTTGGGCCTGCTCAGGCATTTCAGTTATCTTCCCTATTTTTTTAAGGAATTTCCGTGAGTTTTCTTTCATGGTGTCTTTGCCTTTCATCATCACTAAGGCCATGTTCATTCTCTGCCTCTCCTTCTCTTCAAGGGGCTGGCAAAGCTCAGCTGCTACTATTTATTTGTTTCTTATATTGGACTATTTGTTAAGATTTCATTTGAAAAAAGTTTTCACAGGTAAAAATAAAAATTTCAAAAACACTAGCATAACAGAAAGAGCTCTCGGTAGAACTTCTCTGCGATGGGATGACCAGCCATGAGTTTTTTGCTTCATTTCCGAGACTCTTTATTTTTCCCATTGGTAAATTGAAGATGAAGTATATAATTTCCAAGAATCCTTCTTGCTCTCGTATTTTAAAGAAAGGATTATCTACAAGAACAACAAAAAAGGGAGACGTAGATAATTCTGCTTCACTGCCTGTTCTGGGTACTCTATGTACTTTATCTTTTTTAATCCTCCTAACAGCCCACTTATTAGATGGGGAAACTGTGGCGCAGAGAGATCATTGCTTCCCTGAGATAACTGAGCAATTGGTGTTTGTGTTCTTTCCATCATACCATGATCTTTCCCAGTGAGCCAAGCCAGGATACAGTAAAGAAAACAAAAATATAAAATGGAAAAATATAATGAGAATCAGATGACTAATACTTCATGGAGGCTTCGACCCAGATGTCATTTCTTTAGAGGGGCCCTCTGTGACCACCCTTTGAAAAACCATACTTTCCGTAATTATTCTCTGTTCCCTGCAACTTGCTCTGTTTTTTCATAGCGCTTATCATTGTTTGCCATTACATTTTATATTCTTTGCTAGCAACCCAGACCAGAATGTAAGGTCCATGGAGGCAAGTTCTGGACCCTATTCACTACTTTATCCCTCTTGTTGAGAGCAGTGTGTGGTACAGAGTGATGCTCAATAAATGTTGAATGAATGAACACAGGTTATTAAAATTCCTAGAAAAATTTAAAAGATGGGCTTATTAGTCAGAAACTCAATTTATATTTTCACTGTTTTCCTTTCGGTATTCAAAAACGCAACACCATTTGTTCACATTTCTAATGAGATACTATAGTATTTGTCATTGCTATAGCAAAGTAGGTGGTGCAGTTTCACTGATGAGTGTGTGTGGCCTACTTTCCCTTGTGGAAATGGAGTGAGTGAATGTTTTGTTTGGAACTGAAAAGCAGTGTTCAAGCTCTTTAGGAAGTGAGGTTCACACTGTCTTCCCAATAAAGTTTTCTCATTAATGCTTTTTCTTCCTGTCTTGTCTTTCCCATTGATGCATATCATCAGGCTCATGATTCTGGTCTGTAAGTGGCTGTTAACAGTTTTAGTAGCTAAGGCGGAAATGAATCTCAAACCACTTCCTTCAGAGTAGTAACTGCATCCTCTACTTCAGAGAGCATTTTGTCTCCTTAATGACAGTTGTTTTTCTCTCCTCCCACTTTTAGCGTCTGTTTGGTTTTACAAGTATAAACACATTTTGGCAAGCCTTGGGGGCTCACCTGAGTTATAACAATGTACTTTTTAATGCATCTACTGGCAGTAATTACGCTTACTCCACTCTGTTATTTTCTTTGTCCGGTACACACGATGCTCCTTTCCCCCCATGTTATTCTATGTTGGCAGAGAGCATTAAGGGCGGCTCTGCATGCGGACCCGTCACCCAAACCAGCATATATGGAAAAGACAGCTAGCGGAACAATGATTTTTTTACTTCATGTTGTCTGCACTGCTCTGTTTAATCCTCAGTCACATCATATACTTCCTTCATAAAGTAAGTTCTGCACAATTATATGTTTCTAGTTCCTGTTGTAGAATTTCAGAGAACTCAGGCGGTCCCACCCGTTCGCTAGTTAGATGAAGAGACTGACTGTGGGGAGGGGCCTCGGATTAGGCCTACAGGCCTCCTTAGACAGGGACTGTCTTATTCACTGTTGTCCTCTATGTCTAACATAGTGTCTGCACATAATAGGTGTTCAATAAAAATTTGCTTGTTTTTTCAAGGTCACAAAACTAGTGCTTGCAGAGCTAGAACTTGAACCTGTGTCTCCTAGTTATTTGTTCATTGTCACTGCCACAATTATCTCATTGTAGTTTAAATTAGGGAGCCAGCTTCCAGTCTTTTAAAACACAATTACCTTTCAATTCATCTCTGGTAAACAAACAGCAGCTGTCCCTCATTGGCATGGCTGCAGTTCCACCACTGAGATATCCTAGAAACTGACACTATTAACTGTTCTGCTAAAAGGAGGACTCTTCTACTCACATGATATCCTGGCCGTGTCCAAAGTGTAATATTTAATTGCATTTTCTTAATCTTTACCACTGTATTGCTAAGCTTTCTAATACCTTCAAAATACCAAATCTCAGGCTTATCCTAATTAAAGAATCTCAATTTAATCCATATTGCATGACAATTCAATTTGTTGATTGCTTTTTCTCCCCCTCTTTGTGAAATTCCCGTCAAATGTATTAATTCAACATGATGAATCCTGTATTCAACCCACTGGAGTGAATAATTAAAATTAGCTGATAAAACTTTCAGCAGAATTACTTTGTGAAATTGCTGAACAGATGTGTCATTTTAATGAAAATCCACAGACAAGCTCCTTCTCCCCCTCGGCAGGATAAAAATATTATCCCCTCGGCACATACTTAATTTGGTGGTAAATACACTCGGAGCGATTGCTGGAAGGGAAGAAAAAGCAACTTGTCACACTTAGTAACTTGATTTTTCCCCAGCATGCAGTAACAGCTATCTACAGTAATTCATAGTGCTCTATTGTTGCTGCAAGTCCCAAAGAGAACTTATTAAAATGCAATAATCTCCTATTTAAACAGAAACAATAACCATTAAATTTCCTGTGGATCCAAAATTGAGCACAAGCCCCATCTGGTAAGAGTGATTAGAGGCCTGATGAGGGAATTTAATTTGCAACATTCAAAGACTAAATCTGAGCAGATCTTGTCACCTGGGACTTGAGTGCTGCGTGCTGTCTTCTTGAAAATCTCCACCTAAACCGAAAATGGAATGTAGGAGTGAAAATGGTACCCAAGGGCCACCCCTGACAGGGTTGTGTTTCATTAGATGTGTCCAGCAGACCCAGTGAGCAGAGGGGAGTTTAGTGCTGTCCACCTTGGCAAGGCCTTTCGAAAGAGCTGACACCAGTGCTGCCATTTCCTGGGGTGCCAGGTACTTCCTTTAACGTGGCCGCCCCCTTGGGTCTCGGACTGCCTGCTCCTCCCATCTTATTTCCCTTCCTCTCTCAGCCTATCAAGTCCTCTCCTAACTTGAAGGTGTTCTCACCAGCCTCCCTTCCCCTTCCAGAGAGCCGGGATTCTTTCCAGGTTCCTTTTAGTACCTCAGAATCTGTTTTACACGTTATGTTTTCCGTCTTCTCCTTGTTTTTATGTTTCTTTTGGTTTTGAACGATGAGCGGGTGAAGATTTGTTGCGTGTCACTAGGAAACACAAGTTGTCACCTTGCTCCTCTTCCCAGCTCTTCTCTTCAGTCCTCCTTCCTTATACCACTGTCTAAGCTGCAGACATCATCAGAGAAATACGGGTTTCTCTCTGTCTCTGTGTGTCTGTGCAGGAGCACACACACGGCATGTATGTTCATGTGGTTATAGGCCTGACCAGACAGTAACATGCCACAGCTGTTAATATATCAATTAGTAAAACTCCTAATTAAGTATTTGCTTTCATGAATAGAGCTCCTGTTGGCAGTGAGGTAACTTGGCAAGAAAGAGGCAGTTACCCATATGATAGAGATTCCTGATGTTTCTTTGTCCAGATACAATTTGGTGACCTCTATCTGAGTTCCAGACTCTCCGTCGTCATCTCCCTTCAGTTTTTCACGAGCCCTCAGCCTCCCTCCCTCCAGCTCCAGCGCCTTCTCCAGCTCCCATGCCTGGGCAGGTAAACTAATCTTCCTGGTCTCCCTAAGTGCTCTCTTTGCCAGGCCCTAGTACCTACTCTGGTTCATAATTTGTTTTTTGAGAAGATGATTTTTCAGTTCTCTTCAATAGTAGATTACTAAGATGAATAATTTTAAAAAAACCAAAAAAACCTTTTATCTCTTTCTCCTTCCCTGTGTACAAAGTTTATGTAGAACCAGCTCCCGGGACCTAAGTTTTGGGGGTGGGTGGAAAGATTTATTCCATGAACCGTACCACTCTGGGATTCTGGAAAAATTAATTGTGTTTATTGAGGACCTACTGTCTGTAAGGCAGTGTACCCAAGAATGGGAGAGATACTGAGAAGTTTGGGATTCTGCCTCTGTTGTCCGTATGTACATATAGTTGGGAAAGTACAGCATAAACACGTGAATGTTAAGTGGTGCTACGGTGTAAACAGTGGAGAGAAAGAGATCATGGGGCTGGATGGGATTCATGAATCATTGAATAGGATAATCAGAGCTGTGAGTGTGGAATAAGAGATGACACAGGACTGGTAGGGTTCATAGAGGGTGCCTGAGCTGGCTGCAGTGACTTTGCTTTCCTAGCAGCCAGCGTCTCCTGACTGCAGTAGCCAAGGAGCACAGGTGCTTGGCCAGAGAAAGAGACTTAATGCGACATAGCTGGGTTCACAAGGGTGCCTCTTCCAGAGCCCTGGGTACAATTGATGCACCCTGGTAACTGGTAGCATTGACTTTGATGTCAGCCACATCTGGTTGTGAATACTCCCTGAACTATACCTTTCAACTCTTTGGGAAAGTTTCTTAACTGTTAAAGTCTGGGTTTCCTTGATTATAAAATAATGTTTAATAATTCTTATGTCATGTGGTTTTCATAAGGGTATTGTAATGTGCCTGGCTTTTGGAAGGTGCTACATAAATGATGGTACTCGCTTACAATCTTGGAGGCAGAAGGAGTGAATTAAATTCAGAACAAGGTATTTGTTCTGTATTTTTGTCCTGTATCTTGCCGTGCTTCCTCCTCCCTCTCATCCCGTAGTACTTACATCATTCTAGAAACCATTCTTCTTGATGTTAGTCTCCACCTTCTGTCTCTCCATCTCTAGTCCATACTTGGTTATCTGCTGAGGACTTACTTTCATTTTTGGTATTGAATATACAAGCCTCTGGTTTTCTATAGCATGCACAACATGGTAGCTTAATTTGATAAAATAATTATTGGTATGCATAGAAAGCTCTGGAAAGACATCAAAACATTTACAGTGGCTACCTTTAATTCATGGGATTGTGAGTGATTAGTTTTCTTCTTTTGCTTAAGTCTATATACTGTTTATGACAAAATAACAAACGTTTCAGTGAAATGGTTTCCCATTTAAATGATGTTTTCCCTCAGGACTGTGAAATGAGAAGTCAAAGCTTAAGAGAAAGAAACTTGAGGACTGTATCTACTTTGGGTTTTGAAGAGCAGTAGTGAGGTGTTCTGAATCCAAGGTTAAGTCCTTGTTGTCTGGAAATATCTAATGATGACCCCCCAACCCCATGTCACTGGAGAATTTATAGTGTCAGTGGTGCTGTATACATAGGATGCCTGGATAATTAGGGGAAGCCTTCCCCGCCAGGCTTTTTGGCCTCTTCTAAATCTTGATTACCATGCAGATTTATGGTGCTGAATTCTGAATTGAGACATAGATTCCTATCCCAGATGATATCTTTATCAGCCTTGGTCCCGTCTGATACACATTTGCCCTATCCGTTTTGATTTGTACGTAAGCTTCTAGACCACAGTGATAGAATAAGGGTGTATAATGGGAAAAATAACATATCATTTTGATTTTTAGGACATTCAGTGCTTTAACACGACATACTTGCCTTTGTTTTAAAGCTAATTCTATGCCCTAAGAGGTTCAATATAAAAGATCTTATTTTTAGCCATACACTGTGGCTATATATAAATGTTCTGTAAAATATATCCCTAGATAAAAGTGCTTATTACTTTTTTGAAGTTTTTTTAAAACCTTTCTTTTGGTAAATAAAAGTCTTTTAGGCTTTGATGTGACTATTACACCCCTGGATTGGGTTCTTTCTCCGTTCCTTTATCCCAAGCCCCTGTGGGACCCCTATAAGAAAAATGGGAGGGGGGAGAAGCATGGATTCCTTAATAAGTCCCAAAGGTAATCAAACGAAAGAAATGCAATATGAACAAACTCACAAAATATTCTTGTGCTTCTTTGGGGAATACTTAATGCACATAAGGTCAGGCCTTTGTAATGTTAATTTCAGAGTTATAGGGAAAAAGCCATCATTTTAACGACTAATGTTGCTCTCTCTGAAAAAAACCTTTGATTTACAAAGAAAGGCTGTTCTCACACAGCTGCATTAAACCAGTACCCAGTGGCCTGGAGATGGCAGACCTGCTTGGTGGAGGAATGCTCCTTTCAGGATGCTTTCGGCATTCAGCTGAAGCTGAAGGAGCCTGCCTGCGGTATCCTGTTTTTCTTCGGTCAAAACAGCTTGTTCAGTTTGGGCATGGTACCACCCTTGTTCTTTAGATGTGTTGGTCTGGAGTGACAGCGTAGCTCAGCAAGTGCAGGTGCCCTTCTCCTCTCCCAAGGCAGGCATTAAGGAGAGGAGTCACGGCAGGCACAGTGTGGGTGTAGGTGCTGCAGGTGTCTTTCGGTTACAGTGACCTGACACAAGCCCCCCTGACTTCCACCACAGGTGGTGCCAGTGCCTTCTCACCAACCTGTAAACCTCCATGCTTCATAGAGCAGAATGTGTAGCTGGAAAGAATGTGAGACTTACAACCTCTTCTCCCAAACAGGGTCCAAGGCAAGTGGTCATCCAGTCAATACCGGAACATTGCCAGGGGCTCTACCGACGCATCGTCTTCAGAGGTCACTGATTGCATCTTTGGTTCCCTCTCTCCTCCACTTCCATTCCTACCTCCTTCCATCCATACTTCCCCTTCTGTCTCCTTCTGTCTTTTCTGTTGGTCCTTATTCTACTTTTGGGGGTTATACAAATCAGGCAACATTTTCACATTAAATATAATTAAGCAGTAAAATAAATATGAATACCTTTTGCAAAGTGCCTGACCTACCAGCACTTGCTCAGCTAATATCTTCCTCCGTTCCTTCCTTCTACCTGATAACTCCTTCAGTATTTGAGACAGTTGTGATGTCCCTTCTGAGTTAATCTCATTCATCCTGGTTTCTTATCCACTCATCTTCTTAGTCTCTTTCCCCTCAAACTGTGTCCCACTGTGTGTGTGTGTGAAAGCATGATTCTCAAAACTGGCTATAGTTTTCTTTGTAGGGTCTGCTTTGCCAACTTCTTATTATTAAGGAATGCGGAAGAAGGAAAGAGCAAGAGGGGAGGAATGCCAGGCTTTTTTAGAGGAGGCAATATATGGAAATTACTCTTGTTTCTTCTCTAAAGTAGTAAAGGTCACAGCAGTAGTTGCAAACCCCGTAGGCTGCCTACCGCCCTCCACACATGCAGCATTACTATTCTTGCCTATTTTACCCTTAGGCATCCTTTATTTCTTGCACAGATGGTCTCACTCAGGCCTAACAAAATGTTTTAAGCTTTGCATAAATTAAAACAAGAGGTCTCTGAGTACTAAAGTGCAACTTTTTTTTAACTTGAAAACAACTATGCTGGCATCTTCTACAAAATTACAGCCTCAAGCCAGGCTTCCATAATTAGTTTTCCTTAAAAAAAGGAGAGGGATGAGAATGTGTTAGTGTATTTATGTATATGTACCAAACACACAATTGGTTCTAATCAACGGTTAGATGGCTTTTATGCTGTTCTGTGTTCCCCTGAAGGTTGACCAGGCACTAGTCATGGTTCAGCTTGAAACAAGATAGATTTGGAAATACTATTTTGAGGGCTTCTGAGTTTCTTCATTATTTCAGTACATGATAACTGTGGAGACATCTAGGCTTGCAGGAATTCCACCCTAGCCCTCTTTACACCATGTCACTGGGTCTTATCCAGGCTAAACTTGACTGTGGTTGAAAGAAAGTGGTGAGTCAGCTCAGAAAGAAAAATACACTGTTCCTCCCAATTCTGTTATAACCTGCCCCAAAGCAATGGCACACGGCACATTCCATTCTTGAGGTAACTGAGAAAATTAGTATGATCTTCTAGAGACACTGCCTCCCTTTGATTCATCGTTCATCAGCAGAAGGGTGATGCCACAGATCTTTTCTACTCAGCATGTGTACTCCTAACAGAGCTGACTCATTTAATGAACTGTGACGTGTAATGAAGCTTAGTATAAATTCATGAGCTTTGGTTGGCTTTTGAGTCATTAGACTGAACCTACCCTTACATTTTACCTGGATAATAATAGTAAGAGTACCTACCATGTATTGAGCTCCTACTATGTGTCAGGTACTACGTGAATTATTTTATATACATTATTTATCATTATCCTATGGGCCCATTATAGAAAAATCAGAAAATACTGAAGAGTAGATAGAAGAAAATTTACCTAGTGTTCCTTCGTTCTCCAGAGTTAACCTTTCCCATTTTACCTCCTGATCTATCTGTATTTCCTTACACAGTAGCGCTCATACTCTGCAAGGGCCATACTTATAAATATTGCTTTAGATGTTATATCCTCCTTTTTACACTTAATCTAATAGCACAGGCCTAGTTTCATATTATTAAGAAGTCTTTGTTAAGATCAAATTTTTTCAAAAGTTAACCTACAGAGGCCCTTATAGAATTGAGTAATGCCAATCCAGGACGTATAAACTACCTTTAAAAATGAATCCAACCCTTAAATAAAATCCAGGAGCCAATCCATGTTCATGTTGTAACAGAATGTTTTTCTCTGTTATAGCACCTCACAGGACTCTATTCCTGAAGGATTTAGTGGTCAAAATGCTCAGTTCTTTGGGGTCTTGAGTTTCTCATTTCTCTAAAAGAACCACTTTTAACAATTCTGTGAATAACTAAGGGGCAGCAGAAACCGATGTCATGTGAATGTTGTCATCACTTGAGACAGTTGATAGGCATTACGGCTTTTTCATTCTAATATGATTCTGCCACTTCGATCATATAAAAAGTGGTAAATTTTCAACATAAGAGGGTGGCATTTTGATCCTTCTCTTTGTCCCTAAACTATTTAGAAACTCTAAGCTTAGCTGTTAAAAATAAGCACACAACAACCTAGGATCACAGTTTTTGAAAACTCTTGACACAGTAACTTTATCCACGTACATAAATCCTAGTTCTTGAAGAATATGTTAACAAGGTACTGCTAATAATGTAATGCTCTTCAGCCTATGATTAAAGAGTCAAGATGGAAACTGGCAATATTACTAACGCCACCATTCCAGTTGTTTGACAGTGAACAGTGATTTGCTATTTAAATACTTAAAATGAATCACTTCCAGTAAGTATTTCCTTAAAGTTTATCTTTGTGTCACTAAACAATGATTCTTGTTTTTCTTGTTTTGAATTTTATATAAATGTAATCAATTCTGCAGTTCTGTTTTTCTGCTCGTTAGTTCCAGAGAGTCAACAATGTTGTTGTATGTAGCTGTAATACATTCATTTTCATTGCCATATACTGTTCCATTGTGTCACTATACCAGTTTACAAATTCTCTGTTGACCAACAAAGAACAAGATAGGTTGTTTCCAGTTTTGACCTGTAACAAATAGTGCTATATGACTATTCTTTTACATGTCTCCTGGCACATATTCTTGATTTTTACCTAGGATTAGAGTTGCTGGAATTTTAGGGAAAGTATGTAATCAACATTACTGGATAATACCAAGTTGATTTCAAAACGAATTGTACCAGTTTCCACTCTCACTAGCAGTGTAAATGTGTTGCAGTTGTTTCACATTCTTACCAATACTCTTAACTGTCAGACTTTTTAAATTTTTTCCAGTGAGATAGGTATTGAAGTGTGTGTGTGTGTGTGTGTGTGTGTGTGTGTGTGTGTGTTTAACAACATCATTGTGGGGTGTTTTTTTGTTTTTAATTTTTTTTTAGATTTATTTATTTATTTATCTATCTATTTATTTTTTGGCTGCAGTGGGTCTTCGTTGCTGCGCACAGGCTTTCTCTAGTTGCAGCGCGCCGGCTTCTCATTGTGGTGGCTTCTCTTGTTGTGGAACACAGGCTCTAGGTGCGCAGGCTTCAGTTGTCGTGGCTCATGGGCTCTAGAGCTCAGGCTGAGTAGTTGTGGTGCGCGGGCTTACTTGCTGCACGGCACGTGGGATCTTCCTGGACCAGGGATCAAACCCGAGTCCCCTGCATTGGCAGGTGGATTCTTAACCACTGCGCCACCAGGGAAGCCCTGTCGTTGTGGTTTTAATTTTAACTTTTTTGCCTATTCTGATTTCCTCTTCTGAGCATGCTTTTTTGGATCTTTTTTTCCATGCTTTTATTTTGATGTTGGACTTTCTCTTATTCAATTATCAGAGTGTTTTATATATTTTGGTCACTAATACTTTGTGAATAATATGTGTTGCAAATCATTTCCCAGATTGTAACTTTTTTACCCATTCTGTTCATGGTATCTTCTGATGACTAGAAATTCTTAATTTTAAATTAGTTGAATTTACCACTTTTTCTGTATAGCTTGTATGTTTTATATCTTGTTTTAAGAATTCTTCTCTAAGGTCCTAAAAGCATCCTATGCTGTTGTCTAAAGTGTTCTAGTTTTATCTTTCACATTTAATGAATCCATGAAGAATTAATTTTTGTGTATAGTGTGAGGTAAGCGTTCAATTTTATTTCTCTCCATATGGTGAAGCATCTACACTACCACAGTGTATTAAATAGTCGTTCATTGCTCAGTGATCTGAGGGACCAACTCTGTTGTAAATAAAGTCTCCAAATTTACATAGGTTTGTTTCTGAGCTTTCTTTTCCATTAGTTACTTTATTCAAATACTAACACTATACTGTTTTAATTACTATAACTTTTAAACCGTGTTTATTATCTTTTAAGTCAAACTCCCTCCCCACACCTCATGCACATACATTTTCAGGGATGTCTTGGTGATTCTTGGCTCACTGCTCTGCCATGTAAATTTTAGAATTAGCTGATCAAGTCCCAGATTCTGAAAAAATGTTGTATTTTCATTGGAATTGCATTACTTATTGAGGAATTTAGAAGGAATTGACATCTTTATGATACTGCCTCTTCTAATCCTTGGATGTAATATTTCTGTTCACTTATTTAAAACTTATTTTTTTGGAGTTCCATGAAGTTTTGTAATTTTCTCTATGTGTTTCTTTATAATATACTTGCACATTTCTATTAGATTTATTTATAGGTACTTGATTTTTTATGCTATTGCAAATAATATTTTCAAATTTTACATTTATAACAATTCCACTTCTGGGTATATACCCAAAAGAATTGAAAGGAGGGACTTGAATAGATATTTGTATACCAATGTTCATAGCAGCACTATTCACAATAGCCAAAAGGTGGAAATAACCCAGATGTCTGTTGACTAATGAATGGATAAACAAAATATGGTATATCTGTATAATGGAATATTATTCAGCCTTAAAAAAGCAGGAAATTCTGACATATCCTGTAACATGGATGAATCCTAAAGATGTTATACTAAGTGAAACAAGCCAGTCACTAATGAATGTTGGTTATTAGGGGTTGGGGGAGGAGGGAATGGGGGATTATTGTTTAATGAACATGAAGTTTCAGTTTGGGGAACTGAAAGTTCTAGAGATGGATGATTGTGGTGGTTCCACAACACTATCAACATACCTAATGCCACTGAACTGTATATTTAATGGTTAAAATGATAAATTTCATGTTACACATGTTTTACCACAAAAAAATTACATGTAAAATTTATTGCTGGTATATAAAAATGTGTTGGATTTTTGTGTATTGATTGTGAATCTAATAGCCTTGCCAAACTCTTACTAATTCTAGTAAGTTTTTTGCAGCTTCATCTGGATTTCCTATGTACATAGTCATGTTTTTTATATATGTATATATATATATATATATATATGTATATATAATGACAGTTTTGTTTCTTTTCTAATCTTTTACTTTTTTTTTTCTTCTTAGTTTATCTGTTTACCTAGGACATTAAGTAAAATGTCAAATAGAAATAGTGATAGCCAGATTCCTCTCCTTAATCTTAAAAGAAGCACTATGAACGTTTCCCATGATGTAGGGTGTACATTTTTTGCTTTGTTTTGTTTTCAGATAGCCTTTATGAGATTATGGAAGTTCCCTTCTATTTCTAGTTTGTTAAGATTTAATTTTTGTCATGAATGCTCTTGAATTTTATTAGACACTTTCTGCATCTATTGAAATGATATGATTTTCCCCTAATCTGTTAGTGTGATAAAATACAACAATTGGTTTTCTAATGTTAAATCAATCTGTAATTTCCTCAGTTAAACCCAAATTGATAATGATGTATTTTTCACACAATGCTGGATTTAGTTTTCTGACATTTCATTTAGGACTTTTTCATCTATGTTCATGAGTAAAATTTTTTTTTTCTCAAATTATCTTTGTGAGGGTTGTTATCAAGGCTATCCTCACCTAATACAATGAGTTGCAGACTGGAATTATTTCTGCCTTTGATGTTCAATAGAATTTGCTGTTTAAACCAAAAGTTGTCAGACTTTTTCTGTACAGTGCTAGATAGTAAATAATTTAAACTCTGTGAACCATATGGTCTCTGTTGCAGGTCCTCAATTATCTCACTGTATTGTGACAGCAGCCAAAGGCAATACATAATGAGTGAGTGTGGCTGCGTTTCAATAAAACTTTATTTACAAAAGCAGCAGGGGCTACCCTGGTGGCACAGTGGTTGAGAGTCCACCCGCTGATGCAGGGGACACGGGTTCGTGCCCCGGTCTGGGAAGAGCCCACATGCCACGGAGCAGCTGGGCTCGTGAGCTATGGCCACTGAGCCTGCGCGTCTGGAGCCTATGCTCCACAGCAGGAGAGGCCACAACAGTGAGAGGCCCACGTACCGCAAAAAAAAAAAGACAGCAGGCCAGATTTGCCGGTGGGCAACTCCTGGTTTAAACCATCTGAGACTGGAATTTCTTTATAAAGTTTTTTTTTTTATCCATTTCTTTGTTAGAATTTCATTCAAATATTTTATTCCTTCTTGCATCAGTTTTATTGTTTTATATTTCCAGTAATGTTTCCATTTCATTGAGGCTTTCAAATTTATTAAATAATTTAAATACCCTCTGTTACTGTTTTAACATCTACTGTTTCTAATTAATTCTCCTCCTTTATATCCTCTTAATTGTGCTATTTACATTTTTTTTTTCTGGTACGCGGGCCTCTCACTGTTGTGGCCTCTCCCGTTGTGGAGCACAGGCTCCGGACGCGCAGGCTCAGCGGCCATGGCTCATGGGCCTAGCCACTCCGCGGCATGTGGGATCTTCCCAGACTGGGGCACGAACCCATGTTCCCTGCATCGGCAGGCGGACTCTCAACCACTGCGCCACCAGGGAAACCCCTATTTACATTTTTTGGTTATTTGTTTTTTCTTGATTTTTCTTGCTAAGAATTTAGCAAGAACTTTTTAGCCTCTTCAAAGAACCAACTTCAGCCTTGTGTCTTTTCTTCTTTGTGTATATACTCTGTTGTATCTTCTTTAATTTTAGCTCATGGCTTTATTATTTTTTCCAACCTCTTTAGGTTTGTTTGGTTTTTTAAATTTTTGAGATGGATTCATAGGTCATTAATTTTTAGCCTTTTATCCTTTTTTAAACATATATAAGTTAAAGCTGTAAATTTTTCTCTGAGTATTGCTTTAGCTTCATTTCACAAATTTTTATATGTATGTCGTATTTTTGGTATTCTTTGATTAAAACTATTTTTTATTTTTCTGTATGATTCCTTCTTTTATCTACATTTAAAGTATATTTCTTGATTTTAGGTATATATTTTTAGATTTTTTTTCTTTCTGTTGCTAGGAACATGGTCAATATGATGCTAATCCTTTGTAATTTGTTGAGACTTACTCTATGGTTCAGTATGTTGTTAGTTTTCTTAAGTAGTCTATGAGAATTTGAAAAAATATACATATATACCCTGAAATTATTGAATTTAGTATTATTTATATGTACAGTAAATCAAGCATGTTAATCTTGTTGTTGAAATTATATATATTTGTACTTATTATTCTGATTGATATATCAGGTACTGAGAGAGGCGTGTTAAAATCTTTCAGCATGACTGTACACTGTAGTTCTCTCAAATTTTGCCATATATGTGTATTTCTTTTCTTGAGGGTATGTAAGATTGCATATATTTTTAGAATTGTTAGGTCCTGCTGAGGAATTGAGTAATTTATTATTGTGGTGACTTTTTAAAAAAATAAATTAGTTTATTTTTGGCTGCATTGGGTCTTCGTTGCTGCATGTGGGCTTTCTCTAGTTGTGGCGAGCGGGGGCTACTCTTCATTGCGGTGTGCAGGCTCCTCATTGCAGTGGCTTCTCTTGTTGCAGACCACAGGCTCTAGGCACGTGGGCTTCAGTAGTTGTGGCACGTGGGCTCTAGAGCACAGGCTCAGTAGTTGTGGCACATGGGCTTAGCTGCTCTGCGGCATGTGGGATCTTCCCAGACCAGGGCTTGAACCCGTGTCCCCTGCATTGGCAGGTGGATTCTTAACCACTGCGCCACTAGGGAAGTCCGTGGTGACTTTTTTAACCTACAGAATTTTTTTTTACTTTCAAGTCCTTTTTGCCTGATGTTATTAGAGCTACAGCAGCATACTTTTAGTTGCTATTTCCCTGATTTTTTTTTTTTTTAAAGACCTTTTTACTCATGACTCATTTGTCTCCTTATGTTTTAGGAGCACTCTCTTAAAGCACTGCATAGATTGATTTTTTAAAACAATATTTATTTATTTATTTGGCTGCATCAGGTCTTAGTTGCAGCATGTGGGGTCTTTGTTGCGGCATACGGGATCTTTCGTTGTGGCGTGCGGGTCTTTTTTGTGGTGCGTGGGCTTCTCTCTAGCTGTGGTGCGTGGGCTTAGTTACCCTGCGGCATGTGGGATCTTAGTTCCCAGACCAGGGATTGAACCCACATTCCCTGAATTGGAAGGGAGATTCTTAACCACTGGACCACCAGGGAAGTCCCCCATAGATTAATTTTTTTTTAAGCCAATATGATCTGATAATCTTTGTCTTTTAACTGCAGCTTTTAGCCCATTTATATTCATTGCAATTACTGATAAATTTGGACTTATTTTATGCATTCATTTTCTACCTTTTCTATGTTTCTTTTTCCTTTCACTCCTTGCTTTGTTCTGAATTGATTATTTTTTCTCACTTCATTTTACTCTCAGTTATTTTAGAAATTATGTACACTATTTCAATCCTTTTGATGGTTACTCTGTCAATTTTATAGGAACTTACCAAAGTCTAAAGTTATTTAGGAGAAGAAATACATTGATTAATACAAAGAACTTTGAACACAATCGCATCATTCTCATTCCTGTTCCTTATGTTATATCTTAATTCTGTTGTTTAACTCCAGCAGTTAATATAATCATCTTCATTACTATTTATCATTTATTATTTTAAAAAATTATGATATAACTTTTGTTTGTTTAGATTTGACCATGCGTTTCCCCATTTTATGCCCTTCATGTTTTCTTGTATCTCATACTCTCCATCTTGGATTATTTTCATTCTACATAATCCTATATATTCTTTAGAGATTTCCTTACCTGGAAAGATATTTTTTACTGTATTAAATTTTAGGTTGACAGTTTTCTTTTAGACTTTGAAGGCATCATTCTAGTGTCTTGAAGATTCTGTACTGTTGTGGTTGAAATATCAGCTGCTGTTTAATTATTTGCTTCATTGAATGTAATGTGTTCCTTCTCTGCCTGCTTTTAAGTCTCTATATTGTTTTCAGTGTTCTGAAGCTTAACTGTGATGCATCTTAGTTTAAATTTCTTTTTGCATGTCTTTCTCAGATTTACCAGTTGTCATTTTATCCCATGTGCATTATTATTTGCTTTTCCTTTCTCATACAAACTTTTTTACTGAACCATTTGAGGACAGGTTGCATACAACATTTTGCCTTAAATAATTCAGTTTATATTCCTTAAGAATAGGACTGTTCCCTTACGTAGTCTCAGTATAATTATCAATTTCAGTAAATAAAGCATTGGTACAATACTTTCGTCTAATTACTGTCTGTATTCCAATTTTGCTAGCTGACCTAACGTTATTCTTTATTGCATTTTTTCCCCCTCAATACAAGATACAGTCTAGGGTCAGGTATTACATTTAGTTGTCTCTTTTTAGCCTTCTTTAATCTGGAACATTTCTGTGGTCTTGTCTTTTAACATTGGCATTTTTAAAGAATACAGTCCTCATCTCCTTCCCCACCCCTTTTTCTGAGATGGAATGTTTCTCCTTTGGGGCTTGTCTGATGTTCATAGTTATATTGAGGTTATGCGTTCTTGGCTAGGGTGCTACATAAGTGATGCTTCTTCCTCAGAGTATCACATGCTGAGACCTGTAATATCCATCTGTCTCTCATTGATGATACTAATTTTGATTATCCAGTCAAGGTGTTATCTGGTTTTTCCACTGTATAATTACTGTTTTTTCACCACTGATACTAGTAAGCAGTCTCTAACAGACACTTTCAGATCATTCAAGCAGCTTGTTCATCATCAGAATTTCTCCCACTGTTTAGCATTTATTGATGATTCTTCCCTGATTCAGTCTTTACCAGAATGGTTATAAAATAATGATTTTTTAAAAATTCTACCACTCCCTCCAAATCTTCCAGTCTTTGGTATTCTAATATAAGTAAGAGCTGTTTTCCTTTTTTTTTTAAGTTATCTATTTTATACATATTAGTGTATATATGTCAATCCCAATCTCCCAATTCATCCCACCACGACCACCACCCCTGCCACTTTCCCCCCTTGGTGTCCGTACATTTGTTCTCTACATCTGTGTCTCTATTTCTGCCTTGCAAACTGGTTCATCTGTACCATTTTTCTAGATTCCACATATATGCATTAATATATGATATTTGTTCTCTTTCTGACTTACTTCACTCTATATGACAGTCTCTAGGTCCATTCATATCTCTACAAGTGACTCAATTTTGTTCCTTTTTATGGCTGAGTAGTATTCCATCGTATATATGTACCACATCATTTTTATCCATTTGTCTTTCGATGGGCATTTAGGTTGCTTCCATGACCTGGCTATTGTAAATAGTGCTGCAGTGAACATTGGGGTGCATGTGTCTTTTTGAATTGTTGTTTTCTCCGGGTATATGCCCAGTAGTGGGATTGCTGGGTCATATGGTAATTCTGTTTTTAGTTTTTTAAGGAACCTCCATACTGTTCTCCATAGTGGTTGTATCAATTTACATTCCCACCAACAGTGCAAGAGGGTTCCCTCTTCTCCACACCCTATCCAGCATTTATTGTTTGTAGATTTTCTGATGATGCCCATTCTGACCATTGTGAGATGATACATCATTGTAGTTTTGATTTACATTTCTCTAATAATTAGTGATGTTGAGCAGCTTTTCATATGCCCCTTGGCCATCTGTATGTCTTCTTTGGAGAGATGTCTATTTAGGTCTTCTGTCCATTTATTGATTGGGTTGTTTGTTTTTTTAATATTGAGCTGCATGAGCTGTTTATATATTTTGGAGATTAATCCTTTGTCCATTGATTCATTTGCAAATACTTTCTCTCATTCTGAGGGTTGTCTTTTTGTTTTGTTTATAGTTTCCTTTGCTGTGCAAAAGCTTTTAAGTTTCATTAGGTCTCATTTGTTTATTTTTGTTTTTATTTCCATTATTCTCAGAGGTGGGTCAAAAAAGATCTTGCTGTGATTTATGTCAAAGAGTGTTCTTCCTATGTTTTCCTCTAAGAGTTTTATAGTGTCCGGTCTTACATTTAGGTCTCTAAGCCATTTTGAGTTTATTTTTGTGTATGGTGTTAGGGAGTGTTCTAATTTCATTCTTTTACATGTAGCTGTCCAGTTTTCCCAGCACCAGTATTGAAGAGACTGTCTTTTCTGCATTGTATATGCTTGCCTCCTTTGTCATAGATTAGTTGACCATAGGTGCGTGGGTTTATCTCTGGGCTTTCTATCCTGTTCTGTTGATCTATATTTCTGTTTTTGTGCCAGTACCATATTGTCTTGATTACTGTAGCTTTGTAGTATAGTCTGAAGTCAGGAAGTCTGATTCCTCCAGCTCAGTTTTTTCCCCTCAAGATTGCTTTGGCTTGTTTTTTCCCCTTTTAAAATTTATTTAGTCAATATAAATTTATGAATTCCCATTTTTCCCAGCAGTCTTGAGTTCATTACTATACTTAATTGTTTTAGTACAGTTGTCCTAAATTTGACCAGTGGTAGATATATCTAAACTGACCCCTGTGTCCTTATGTTCTTATTATTGTTTTGAGCACTTTCCTACTTTCTGGCCTTATAAGCAATCATTTTATATCTACCCTGCCTTCATGCTGGGAGCCATAAAAAAAAATTCTCTTTTCTTCTTTTGCAAAACTGTCAACTCTTTTTAAGATTCTTCTTCTTCCTAAAGATTTAAACATACTTATTTTAAATTCCATGTCTGAAATTCCAATATCTAAAGTATTAACATTGATTAATGTATCTGTTCATTGTATCTGCTAGCTTTCACTCACAGCATTTGTTTCCTTAACTTGTTCGGTGATTGATTGTGAGTTGCTTATTTTTCCTGGAACTTTATTTGTAAGAATTCTTTGACACCTGGAATAAACGTGGCTTTAACAGGCATTTGATTCTTTCATTTCTCTGTCAGAACTACCAGTGTGGGACCTTTTTATAATCTTGGATTGAAGTTTTTCAGACCACTACATGTAAATTAAGGCTTTAAATCTATATGAGGGTTAGCTTGTCATGATGAATTATCAAAAGAGTATTTTTTCTCCACAGTAATATTTGAGATGGGAAATTTTCATTGAAGTTTTACTCAAGGAGCATAACAGCTCATTTCTAATTCACCTGGCACTGAATGTGTGGGTCTTTCATGTCCAGTTCTGTTGGGAAGTCTCCTGTTAGATTTCTTGTTGTAGGTGGGCCCTTGTGCTTTGCTCTTGATCCCTAGATTTATGAGGACCTGAAATCAAGGCTAAATTTCAACCCAGCTTGGTAAATATTCTTAAGGCAGGACCTAGAATTTTTTTTTTCCTCTCTTTGCTATATTTTTTGGCCTGAATATTGCTTATTATCTGACTGTGGATATAGATTAGAAGGGTATTTTAAAATTCATTTTATTTAGTTTTGTCATCATGATCAGTTCAAGATTAAGTTTGGTACATAATCTCCCATTTCACAAGACTGGAAATAGCTGTGTTCCTGCTAAAACGTTGGTGCTCTGCAACCTGAACCAAAATATTTATCTATAAAAGTCAAGTAATTGTGTTCTTTTCCTAATAAAATAGCATAAACATTAATGGAATTTAAATTATTTCTTCCATTTCTTTGCGCATATGCTTTTAAACATACATTAGATTGTTCTTCCTTCTTAAGAGGGATTAATATTTCATTATTCTATAAAGCTCTACAAATAGCTTCTTGTTTTACAGAGAGCATCATGAATTCCAGGTGCTTTGTAACCAGATCGAGTTTAGGAACTGCTCGTACAACCAAATTTAATCATTGGCTGTTCTTCCTAAGCACCCAGTGCTTTCCTGCTTCTGTGACTTGTTCTCACTGCTCCCTATATGTCGAATACCTTCCGTTTCTACGTGTTCCACTGTCACCATTCCTTTGGCAAATGCTTCAAAAGCTACTACCTCTGTAAAGCTTTCCTTTATTCTTCTCTTTTGACTTTATGAACTACTTTACTAGTTTGTAAGGTCCTTAAGAACGAGTTCCACAAACATGTTATCTCTGTTATATCTTCTGCAGTAAAGTATTCTCACAGATAAGAGTAAATGGTTCTTCTCTATCTGTTGAATGAAATGGGCAGATAGCAACATAAGAGGATAATTGTACTTTTGCCTCCTGGACTATCTCAGCCTATATGTGCTTTAAATCCTAAAACTGGTTTGTGGTGTTTCCATTCAAAGGGTCTTGACCCTCTCCTCTTAGCATAACAATCCTCCTCATAACTCAGAAAGAAGCGTGGCTGAGCTGGGCTCAGTGGAACCTGATCTTCTCCACCTGCCTTCAGGAATCCTGCGATTAAACACAGTGGGTATTCTGAACCAGAAACCACTTTGTAGGCTTTTAAAAAGCAATGGTTAGAGGCTAACCATAAAACAGAATTTAAATGACAAAACAAATAATCTTTCCTTTTCTGTTTCTCCTCTTCCTGTGATGTTCCTTTTGACATTCACATTCCAAACCAAAGCCCTGCAAATCAATGAGATAAATGCCTGCCCTCCTTTGGCAGGCGAGGCTTTCCCTCGGATGTATTTTATAACTTTGGCTGATGTGGGAAGAACTCTTCTTTCCAGAGGTGGTTTCATGGTAAATATCCTTCAAAAGCTCACATTGTACAGTTTAACTTCTTCTTTATTGTTTTATTAGCTTTGCTTTGGGAGGTTTTATTCGTCATTTCAGCTGGCTTATGGAAAGAGACAGAACTTTTATGCAGCTAATTTGATTATTGTTTTCGTGCATACTCAATCATGCTTATCAAAAGCACCATTTACCTTGTGTTGTCAAAACTAAAAAGGTGAGCGTAAACCATTTTCCAAGGGTTTTTAAGACTCTTAATTGTATATACTGAAAGAGAGTAACGCTCAGTTTTATTAAATGTTAGGTTATGGTTTCATGTGGAAAGAACCAGCCTGCAACTTTCCCCCAGGTTCAACAGCATTTTCTGCTGAAAACTTGAAAAGACTTAAGTGTATTGGAACTAGGGACTGAAACTTTATCTTTCCCTGAGTACCAGGGTTGCTTTGTTATGGTGCTTCCATTTGTGGCCTAATGAATGTGCGGCACGCTAATGATGTGGTCTCTAGGTGTTCCCCTACTACTCAGAGCGCTGGTAATGAGCTGCGAGTAATTGGTATGAGTCCCGGAAGATGAATTCTGATTACCTTTGTGGGGCCATTCCACTCCGCTCCCTTCCTCCTTGATGTTTCTGTAAAGAACATTTGGATTTTGAAGAGAGTGTTGTGTATTTGACTTTTAATTAGATTTGCAGTATGTTGGGTTAATAAACTAGGGCTCCCTCTCCTTCAGCTTTTCTGAAGGGATGTGTGTGGGTGTGACACGGTGGGCAGTGGGGAGAAGGGAGGCTCATACAGGCAGCAACGTTCGTGCTCTTCCCCTGGTGCCTTGGTGGTGAAGGCAGGTTTATAGTGGCTGAGGGCCGATTTCATCCCATGGTCCGTCATGCTCAGATGGCTCCCAGTCGACCTAGGACCTGCCAAACTTGCATCTGCTCTGTACAGGAGGCAGCCTCAGAACCAAATAGGAGGCTTGTCCATCTTTGTGTCTTTTGGTACTCAGAATACACATCGTCTTGGTTGACCACACCCTTTTACTAGGATTTACAGGGACAACTTAGCTTTTACTTGCTCCCTTTCCACCTCCTACTGTTTTGTTCCCACTTGGGTGTGTTTTTCTCCTTTTCTGTGTGTTGAGACGTTGCCTTCTCTATCACAGCTTTCAGATCCATCAGGCGTAGAGAGAGGGAGTCCTTGAGCATCTGTAATCTACCCCAGCTTTTAATCTGGAGGAGAGCTAAGGAAGGGGAATCACCTCGCAGTCAACCCACAACATGGTCTCTGAGCTTTCACTTTGTTTAGAGAGTCACAACACATCTCATAGTCCCTAGTACGACAGATATAGTCCTCTCCCCTCCTTGTAAGAAAAGTGGACATCTGGTCTCTGCTTTGGTCTCCATTGTTTTCCGGTGACCTTTCCACTTAGGTCTTCTTTTTAGACCTGGCCCTGCTAGCCCCCAGCCCTATAATTTGGGCCCTGCTCTTTTAAGGGCAGGTCTTCCAGATGAGATGTATGCTACAGTTCTGAGAAATCATGTTGCTCTGTGCTTCCTGTTGTAGTTCTCCACCTTCTTTGATGCCCACTCATCTCTCTCCCTTCATTCTGACTCACTTTAGAGATCATAATTAAAAAAAAAAAAAATCATAGGCCTTACATAATAGGCCAGGCTTTTCTCCCTGCTACTGAGATAACCGTGTGGCTGGACCACCCTTCTTCACACCTATCCTACTATATTGTGAGTACACCACTGCTCCTCATCTGTGAATCCAAAGATCTGGCCCCATCTTCCTGCATCCGCGTCAGAGCGAGAGCGTAGGAATTGAGGTAGGCGGAAAACAGGAGAGAGGGCAGAGGTTTCCCACTCACCCCCACAGGGATTCTTTCTTGGCAGAGGTAGGCTCCAGTCTAACTGCTGGCCAGCGTGGGCTGAGACAATGTGGCACAGTTGTGGCTCTGCGTCTTGTGTGTGATGGCCGCCCCGTTTTTGTTTAGCAAGCTGCCGTGCCAATTTACTGTGCGTGTTGTTACATATTCTCCTCTAATTTGACTGCCACTCTGCTTCAGTGAGACGATGATTGTTTATGGCAGGGCTGTAATATGTTGTCAGCACAGGTTACTCGCTACTTGTTGGCAGTGGCCTAACATTGCCTGAGACATAGTGTCACTGTGAAATGGTTTGACAATGTTGAGACTGTAGTTATGTTGAGCAGTAACAACTGTAGAGGTCGAGAAAGGGCATCTAACAGGAACTGTGTTCGTAAGGCAAAGACGGAGAGGGAATACTAAGTAGGACAGCAGCAAATGTCATCAAAGAGCTTCATTTTCACACAATTTTCATAATTCGGTTTGTTTTCTGTGAACAGTGTTGATTCAGCTGCTGCTAGGGAGGAGAAACACATTTCTGAGTTAGAAATTAATTTTGTTGTGCATGACCCTGGCTATCTTTTTCTTTTTTGAGCACTTTTAGAAAGTTCTCAAGCCTGCTGAGGAACACAACTGGCTCCCTGTTGCACGTGTGAGGCAAGGAGTTCATTGGGGCCCCTTCACAGGGTTTCATTTTTGGAGCGTTTATCTAATGAGTGTCTTACTACCCTGATGGACCAGGGTGCAGCCCACATGATGTTGTGTGAAAATGGTATTTGTGTTCTTCCTTCTTAAGAGATTCTCAGGACCTGCCAAGCATGATAACACAAACATGTGATGACAGTAGATAAGGTAAACTTTAAAAGTGACTAGAAATCCCTGTAGAGTCTAGGACAGAGTGACCCTAACAGGCTTGATG
Organism: Delphinus delphis; assembly: GCF_949987515.2. Classification (NCBI taxonomy): domain Eukaryota; kingdom Metazoa; phylum Chordata; class Mammalia; order Artiodactyla; family Delphinidae; genus Delphinus; species Delphinus delphis. Next base: position 75,600,780 of record NC_082697.1, on the reverse strand, counting down.
ACCCTTTTAAGACTTTGGAGTACATCTCATATTGGTTGCTGGTTCTTTTCCCAGGAATCTGGGAAGCGAGCCCTCTGCTTCGGGGAGGCACACCCGCAAGGAGACCCCCCTCCATGTCTCCACATAGGGATGGTGCACAGCACCATCCACCCTAGGCTCCTCTGCAGTTCGGGACGGCCTGGTTGTCTCATTTACTACACGTTGCCATGCAGGAACTCACTCTGCCCTGATTCCTTTCCTCTGTAATCTTACAAGCCATGTGGGAAAATATTGTAACTCTTAGTAATGACATTTTCCAAGTATGGGCTTCTCTGAATGCACAAAAATGGCACAGTGTACATTCTCTTTGTAATGGAGGAAGCCAGAACCATTTTGATGTTGATATGCCTCCTGCAGTTGCCAAAGAGTCTTCCTTCTGGTACTACACACCTTTCTTCCTGAAAGCTATAACCTCCAGGCCCTCCCTAGCCCCTTTCTTCTATTTCATGCACAAGTCCCAAGCCTGGACCACAGCAGGCTTTTTTTCCCGTTTCTTTTTATTGAGGTATAATTGACATATAGCACTGTGTTCGTTTCAGGTGTACAACATAATTGTGAAATGGTCACCACAATGAGAGTAGTTAACATCCGTCACCATACATAGTTATAGAATGTTTTTTTCTTGTGATGTTTTTTTTTCCCCCTTTAAAAAAGTTCTCAAGCTTGATCACTGATGTATGCTGGTTCATCAGAAAAGCAGAATGTAACTGAATTGACGATCCGTGAGTGACATCGAGCATTGCTCATGATGGTGTCAAGGACCTGGCCTGCCCATTGAGGAGGGGTTCTATGCATTTTGCCAGATTTTTTGCCTGTTGATGCTCATGTCAGGTCCATGGTGCATATTGCCAGAGTCTTTGACAGAATACTGCATCCAATCTGATGCCAGTCAGCCTAGCAGATGCCTTCTTGTTGTTGACCACTCCCTATCAGGATGAGCTAAGAAGAGCGTCTACTAAGAGTTAGCTTTTAGAGGACTTTTCTGCAAGTGCTAAGTGTTGACATTACTTCAGTTTGAATCAGATCATCTGGAGCTATTCTTTCATTTGTATCTTGGCCTCATGATATTGGCGAAAAGATATGCCAACTAGTTTGAGTGAAGTTCAAATAAATATTTTTTAAGTGTGGATATGTGGAGAAGGAAAGGGTCCCAGGATCATAATTAAAACCCTGGTTAAAACTGTAAATCGAGAGATTTGTTCTAATTTGGCATTTTCTTATAAAGTTTAAATATTTTTTCCAATTAAATTTCTTATATATTTACCCTACAACCCAGCAGTTCCACTCTTAAGTATTTACCCAAGAAGAATGAAAATGTATGCCTACACAAAAACTTGTACACTAGGGTTCATAGTAGCTTTTTTCATAGTAGCCAAAAACTGGTGATAAGCAGTGTCCATTAATAGACGACAGTTATGGCGTGTCCCGGTAATGGTTATTACTAATCTCTCAAAAGAAACGAACTACTGAGGTGCACAACACCATGGATGAAGTTTACAAACAGTGTGCTGAGAGAAAGAAGTCGGACACAAAAATGTATGTTCTGTACGATTCCACCTTTGTGATATTATGGAACAAACATGATAACAGAAAATATACCAATGCTTACCTGGGACCGGGGGTGGGGGCATTGGCTACAAAGCAGCGTGAAGGAACATGGGTGATGGAAGTGTTGACTCTTGATTGCAGTGGTGGTTACGTGTGTGTGTGTGTGTGTGTGTGTGTGTATTTATGTATTATACCTTAAGTATGATAAAGTTGATTTTTTAAATACATTTGTGCTAATCCCACTTCTGCTATATCAATGGGAACCAGTGAAAATATTAGATGTTCTTTCTTTATTCTCCCATACGTAAATTCTTTTATATATATATATATATAAATTTATTTATTTACTTATTTATTTATTTTTGGCTGCGTTGGGTCTTCATTGCCACGCACGGGCTTTCTCTGGTTGCGGCGAGCAGGGGCTTCTCTTTGTTGCAGTGCACGGGCTTCTCATTGTGGTGGCTTCTCTTGTTGCGGAGCACAGGCTCTAGGCTCGCGGGCCTCAGTAGTTGCAGCACACGGGCTCAGTAGTTGTGGCGCACGGCCTCCAGAGTGCAGGCTCAGTAGTTGTGGCTCACGGGCTTAGTTGCTCCACGGCATGTGGGATCTTCCCAGACCAGGGTTCGAGCCCATGTCCCCTGCATTGGCAGGTGGATTCTTAACCACTGCTCCACCAGGGAAGTCCTCCCATATGTAAATTCTAATCAAGCATTTCTGTCACAGTTGGAACCGTTGATGTAAATATCAGTTCCTCCAATGGACTAAGCTGGATCCTAATTAATGGATCCAGTAAAATTTTGGATCCAACTTATTCCTTACTCTTCTTATCATTACTGATGCTTGAAGGCTTGAATAGGTGACTTTTGGATTCAGAGAATACATTATGAGTCATTTAGTAGGAAATCAGAATCCTGGCCTCGGGAGCAACACTTTGTGCATGAGTGGCTTTGACAGCCACTTTGTTCTCTAAATAATGTTTGATAGGATTCATTTCTTCATATCGTCTGTCTGGCTGATAGTTTTTTTCTATTAAAATTTTGGTCTTGAAGTCTTTTTCCAGTAAAAGACACAATTTGATTCTCAGGCTTTTAATTTTATATTAGTGAGAGTAAGAAGGCATAAAGCACATAGGATGTAGTACATTTAATTAAAAATATTTCACTAAGTAAAATATTTTGAAAAATTGTCTTTTTTAAATAATCCACACCCTTTGAAAAGCAAGTGTTAGAATTCTATGGTTAGTGTCTTTAATAATCAGTTTCTTATTTGTTGGTTTAATTTTTTTTTACATGTTTCATTTAAAGATCTGAAGTTTTAGCTGATATTATGAACTTGGGTTTCTTGTTTTTTCCTCATATTAACCTTGTTTTATATGTCAAAGAAAAGGTAAGGTTTAAAATTTGTTTGAAGTATGGCTATATTCTCAAAAAGGTATGGTATATAAAAATGAATTTTATGGTGTGTATGTTTTATAAATGAAGCAGGAAAATTTATAACTGTCTTATCTGAAATCTGTTGGTAAGATACAAGTTGCAAAAAAATATTTCTGATAAGTGATCTACAGAATTAAAAAATATTTTTATGCTACAATGCATGTTAAGATGATTCCAGGCAGGCCCCTCCTTTACAACTGGCCACAGTAGAGTTACAGTGTTAGCCCCTGCATTTATAATGAGGACAATTCTGGGCCATTGAGTGTCAGATATGGTGTCCCTGGGCCCTACTGTTGTATTTATATCTGTGGACATGGAGTATAATGATAGACAATTTGTTAAATTTATCCAGTTTGGAATCTTCCGTAGAAATTAACTTGACAAATATACATAAATTGCATTAAATACCATTAGTTCAATTTTACCCTGTGTATTTGCATACATGTTACCTCTTAGAAATATACTTAATAAAAATACAGCATAAGCATTTTATTATGACATACTCAACTGTACACTCTTTAGCAGTGGCAACCACCTAAAATGGTTGTCCATCAGTTAGAGTTTAACAGCTGAATATTTTGGGCCAAATAGCAAGCTGGAGTTCTTGTTGAATCTCTGTCTTATATTAGGCTATCCATTATGATATCCTTGGGTCAGTGCAGTACATCTTATGTTAAGTTTTTTCTGTAATGAATATTTATATTACGTAAATGGGAAAATTGGTGGGTTCCCTTGGTAGAAACATGATACTGGTATTTTTAAAGTAAACTTAAATAAGGTCAGAATTTTTATCCTCTAGAGAAAATTTCACATCTGATTAAATAGTTTACATAAACTTAATCTTTTTCTGCTAGATGCATTATAATCTCAGATATTATTCATGTAGCTATTCCTCTGTGAACCATAAAATGTTCGTTTCTTCAAAATGAATATGAAGCTCAAAGCATTAGTGGTCTTAAGAGCATAAAAACTTTATTGCTTTATGCTTAACATTTTTCAAGTAACTTTGGGAAGCCGAAACAAGTTTTGCATTTAGATTAATGGAAGATATTTTCCATTTGAAGGAACTGGCAAGGGAGCAACAATAACAAAAATCCCCCAGGGTTAGAAATGTAGTGCTTTTGATGCTTACCAGAACTGTGTTAGCAGAACAATCATTTCTCAGCATGGAAAGGTATCATAATTGGTCTATACGGTGGCAATACTGAAAACGAGTATGCTTCAGAGAAAGCTAATATGACTCTACTTAATAATTTCCTTCAAGAGCCTGAATTTGAATGTGTATTCCACCCAGCTTGAGGCAAACAATTTGTTCCTGTAAGTTCTAGTGGAAGTTACCAGGGGGGCATGCAATTTATTTTTGTCTTGAAGTTTTCAAAACTGTGTAGAACTAAAGACACATTCACTTGCATTGTTCCCCTAGTAATTTGATCCAGTTGGCAATTCTGCTTTCTCTTCTCCCCAGTTCTATTATGTTGGAAGAGGAGAAACATTCATAAAATATTGTGACAAATAAATTCTTCCTGGAGATGTTTCCTCTTTGTGTTTGAACCTCTGGTTCACTCGTGAATGTTTGCATTCTTGCTGCTGGCCAAAATAGACTTGTGTTTTTTTGTTGTTGTTCTTATGGGTTGTTTCTTAAATGCAGTATTATTTGTCCTTTTCACTAAAATTACCTAGTTTTCCAAATTGTTTCGTTATACTGAAGTTTTTTGCTGTGGGGCTAATTTAAAGCCCCACCACAGATGAGAAGGGTCAATACATGAGTATGTGAGCAATGTATAGGAAAATTTTCTTTTCCTTGAGGAATTGACAGTTTTAGGAGGAATGTGTCTATATGTTAGAGGATGAGGATACAGAGATGAGCAGGTGTCAGAGGAATGACATGGTCTCTGCATTGCAAATACCAGTAACGGGGTTAAGGAAAAAACAGAAGGTATTTCTAGGGAGGGTAAGGGATGGTTACACACTTCTGTTTACTTTTAAGAATTGACAATACTTTGAAGGTTATGTTGTCTTAAACTCAAACAGCATGTGGACTCTGAAATCACACCAAACCTTAAATTTGGGGACATTCCCCTTTGGTTTAATCCATGTTCCCCAGACATATCTATTCCTTAGGATTAATGGTTTTTATTTTTTTAATAGTATTTATTGCCTTTGTCTGAGAATAGTTATGGCTTCCAGTCCTTATATCTAAACACTCAAGGATTAAAAATAATTTTTAATAATCAGCTTTACTGCTAATTCTTATAGCTGAAACAATGAATAAGAAGAATGGGGAAATTAAGGTACACGGCAGGTTTACAGATAGCCACGTTGGCAAAGCATGGCTGTGAGGATGTTCATATTGTAAATCTAGTACCTGTATGAGAACAACTATATTTGGCTAGTTTCTTGTGAATTAAGTACACACTTTGTCTTTTTTTTTTTAATGTAATAAACTAGTGTGTTTTCCTAAGTGACTGTTTGCTTAAGAAAAGTGAGTAGGATAGTAAGGAATTTAGTATTAGAATAGAAAACTAATCACTGAAGAGAAAAAAAATGTGATGTCTTTTCTTCAATCCCTTCTTCTTCTGAACTTTTTAAATCAATTCTCCTAATGAGAAGACAAGTGGCATGCCATTTTTTTCTTGTTCATTTTTCTCATTAGCTCTTTGCCGTCTCTTTGGTTTCTTTTTAGTTGCTTTTCTGTATGACTACTTAATGAGGAGAATGTGTAAGATGCAGGGTGAGCAAAGGGAATGAAGGTTCGTGGTCCACGAGCAGAATATTAACCCCTGAATGATAAGGATATTGAGTATTGACTGTGACTGAAAGTATTATATTGGTCTTATTTAAGCCTGGCCACTGACAACCACTTGAGACATATAGTTTTTCTTAACTTAAACGTGGTTTATTTCAGAAAAAACTACCATCAAATGCCATTCAAATCTATTATGACAACTTTAACTTGTTAAGTAAGCAGAATAAATCAGTTTCTTTCTCAGGTCCATGTCAAATAAGGCTCAGGTCCACGTAAAATATGCAGTTTGCAGCTACAGCATCAGTGGTGTCCTTTGGGTTGTGCAGTATACAACCTGAAAAATTGTATGAGGCAACCCAGTAATTCCATTCCTAGGTATATACCCAAGAGAATTGAAAATGTATATTTCTATAACACTTGTTCAGAATGTTCATGCAACATTCTTCAGAATAACCAAAAAGTGGAAACAACCCAAATGTCCATCAGCTGATAAACGGACAAACAAAATGTGGTATATCCATGTAATGGAATATTATTCAGCCATAAAAAGAAAAGTACCGAACCTTGAAAGCATTATGCTGAGTAAAAGAAGCCAGACACAAAAGGGCACATATTGTATGATTCCATTTATATAAAACGTCCAGAATTGATAAATCCATAGAGTCTGAAAGAAATTCATGGTTGCCAGTAGCTGGGGGAGAAGAGAGTGGAGGGTGACTGCTTGATGTATGAGTTTCCTTTTGGGGGTTATGAAAATGTTCTGGAATTAGTGGTGATAGTTGCACAACCTTAGAATATACTAAAAAACCCAGTGAAATGTACAATTTAAAATGGTTACAATGATGAATTTTATGCTATGTGAATTTAATCTCAGAAACTGGTACTAGAAGAAATAAAATAAATGTATCCAATGGGGACTGACTGTAAATGAGTATGTGGGAACTTTTTGGGGTGACGGAAATATTGTAAAACTAGGTTGAGGTGATGATTGCACAATGATATAAATTTATTAAAACTCATCAAACTGTACGTTTAAAATGTGGGTGAATTTTATGGAATGCATTTATACCTCAGTAAAGTTGGTTTAAAAAAAAAACTGTATGAGGCAGTAGTGAAATCAGAGCCACTGTCTAAATTTTAGAAGTATCAAAGAAGAGCTTTCCAAATGTGAATTTATCATAAATAACTTTTGGTGGTATTGTGTTTCCTTTGGTTTCCCAGGACCCTGAGGTGCAAAAACCAATCATCATTTCCATGCTGAATTACTTGCTTTGGAACATAGCCATTTTGCAGATGGCCTGCTTGTCTGAAATAGGGCATGTTTTGTCATACCAACTCTGATTTCTATTGTTGGTGACACATTAATAACCGAACTACTTTCTTCGGTGCAGAAAAGCCGCTTCAGTGAAAATATTTGCAAATCACATTGTATCTTCTTTTTGTGCTAGGTTGTCCTCAAAATCTCTGATTGGCTTGTTTCAGACATCCCTATCTCAGCTTCTCTGTCCTCTTTTTAGTTTAAATATCTGTATGCTGTACCAGATTGCGTTATGAAATCCTCTTGCACTTATTGCTGTTTAGTGAATGGAAATGGCATTTCCTCGTTACCAAAGATAAACTCTAAATATTGTGATTTTGCCCCCCCTGAATTATACAGTAATATATTCAAGAAACTTTTCTCCATAGCCTTATTTCTCTGAGCTGTTTTTTCCTGAACACTGACACCAGATGCAGTCTGCATGGACCTTGGTCCCAGGGACATCTTGTCTTCTCCCCCCGACGGGGAGATTACAGGAAGAAATGCTTACTTCTGTTGTAGATTCACAATGTGCTGACACGATAATAGGACATGAATGGGCTTTGGAATGCCTTTTTCCTTGAGCTGGGTTGAGAGAGGAACAGAGGCAGACAACTCCATGGCCTGAATTTCGTTAGCGGTGTGACAATGAGAGAGATAAGTAGATGTGACAGTTATGAATGATCCTCTGTCATGCACTTACGCGTTCAGACTCAGATAAACTGACACTGCTGTCAGACACCAGCTATGGAGAGCTGAGACCTCTGATGAACCTTCTAATATGGTAAATGGGAGTCTTAATTCTTCATTAACTGGAAAAAGGAGATTTGGCCATGTAATTTTCTCCTTGCTGCCTGTTTTAAAGATTCCAATAACCCAGCATTTACAGTTGACTAGGCAGGGATTGCTTCCCCCCCCCCCCACACACACACACACTTGCAACATGCAGACTGTGAAATCTGAGGAAACGCCGCTTAAACCCAGACTTATTGCCTTGGTTATCTTTAATGACTTTGAAATGTATTGGCCTCATTATGGAACAGTGCAGTTATCAATTCCTCTAATTAGGTGATGTGCTCCCATAAGAAATTTAACATTAAAGCACAAAACTGAACTAGTTAGAGGCATCCAATGCTGGCAACCTCAGTTTAAGTGGTAAATTTAAGATACTGTTTCTTTATCAACTCTTTTACACCCTACTTCTGACTTCTTGAACACTAGAGTGTGGGGCATGTTTTCTTTTTCCTTAAGGATTACATCCCTATATCACACCTCCAATACCTTTTATGACATTTGAGTGCTTCTTGATAGTAAACTGTGATCTCACCTTGCACTAAATTGAGCAGGAGCCTAGGGAAGGGAGGAAGTGAATAGATTATATTTAAATGCTCTAAGTATCAACACATCTCCATTTCTCAGTATTTATCTCGTGGTTTGTTACTCTTTCTTATAGAGTTAAAATAGAGTGTTATTCTTTCCTGTCTAATTACAAAAAATTTCTTTTCTGTAAGTAGCTTAGCACAGACTTTTTTTTTTAAGATTAGGGCCATTATTTGTTTCTTATATAGTGATGCTATTTCAATCAGACATGTTTCAGTTGCATTTCTAGAAGAGGGAGATGAGGTTTCTGGGTTTAGGCTGCAGTGAAGGGATGTTAGGTATCTTAACTCTTCTTTACCTCAATCATCCATCTGAACAACAAAAATAATTGTAGCCTCCCCTTTGGGGAAGCTATATAGTTTAATTAGTGTTTTCTAATAACTTGTAAATCCTTAGAGAAAAATTAACAAATAAGTGTAAGAAATTACCTTCGGGGTTTGTTTATTATTATTGCTATTATTATTGTCCTCGTTATTACTACATGGAACTAGTTATTCTTTTAAGTTTGCTACTTGAAGATGTGTTTCAGATCTCATGGAGTGAAATTTACCTTTAATGTGACAGTGCTCAAATCAGAGAGTTATACTAAACATAAAAATATAGAACAGTAATTTCTGTAAAATACCTGGCACTGTTAACAGTAGGACTGTTAACTTTGTCCCCTGCAAGAAGATTCAGTCCCAATTAGGAAATGTCAGAATGCAAACCTTAATCATCTCCTCTCAAATGGACATTGAGGAAACCTTCCTGTGCATGTACCTATGAGCATAAGTCTGTTGAATCTGTTCAATGATAATATTACATCTTTCTGAACCAGTTTTTATCCTTAACCTAGATTTGCTTTGAACCTCTGCAGTGTCTTTTGTGTGTGTGTGTGTGTGTGTGTGTGTGTGTGTGGTATGCGGGCCTCTCACTGTCGTGGCCTCTCCCATTGCGGAGCACAGGCTCTGGACGCGCAGGCTCAGCGGCCATGGCTCACAGGCCCAGCCGCTCCGCGGCATGTGGGATCTTCCCGGACTGGGGCACGAACCCACGTCCCCTGCATCGGCAGGCAGACTCTCAACCACTGCGCCACCAGGGAAGCCCCTCTGCAGTGTCTTGACTACTACCTATAACGGCAGTGATAGCCAGACCCATCCTGGTGTGTGGCTTTTTACAAACCCTCTTCTCGTGGCAGGCAAGGCCTTGTTGGGGCTCCACTCCTCACCCGGGCTCAGACTCGAAGAACAGTCCTGCCCCTTGCTGTGGCACCTTCCTGCAGGTCTGGCCCTTTCCTAGTGCTCTTGTTCTCTTTGACATGCAGGTTCCCGGTCCCGGTGTCTCAGTATATGCCTTGATCACTCCCTACTATCTTGTTCAGGACCTCCCTTCCAGGAAGTGGGGCCCTGATCTTGCCACAGGTGGGTGGCAGGAGGACCCACTGGCTCCTAATAGAATTCTATGAGAATCTGGAGTTTAACTGCCTAGATTGAAATTTTCGTTCTGTCACCTGCTGTCTGAATGACCTTAAGCAAGTTATTTAACTTCTCTGTGCCTCAGTTCCCTGTCTATAAAATGGAGATGATAATAGTGCCTATCTCATCAAGGTTCTTAGAGAAGATTAACTGAGTTAATACATGTGAAACACTTAGACCAGTACAGGTCACATAAGTAAGCATTAATAAATGTCATTTGTTACTGCTTTTGCTTCTGCTGCTATCATTTTACCATTTCTCCTCTCATAATCCATAACAATAAACCAAGCCCTTTTACTCCTGATGGATCTATTATTCTTAGCATTTGAGCCCTACTACTTGCCATTTCCTTCCTTCTACTGTACTCACATTACTATGTGTGAAATTGTAAATGAAAACAGAATTGATCACCATGATATAAAAGAGCCCTGGAATCTACCAGCGCGTCCTTTCTCTCCTTCTCCCCTTGATCTAGGGGATCCTGTCTAGTCTTGAGAAAAATCTTTTGTAAGGTAAGCCATTCGTTTTGAATTTAATAAATATGTTCACTGGGTTGAATATAACAAGGCATATTCTTTGGAATAGAAAGATGAATAGGGCAGGTCCCTGCTGGCAAGTAACGATAATAGCAGCAGTGACAATAACAATAACAATAATGTTTTTGACTTCACAGAGGGTGTGGTGTTGGAGTTAGATTTTGAAAGATGAGTAAAGGTTTACCAGATAAAAAGAATTTAGAGCATTCAAGGCAGAGACAACAGCAGGTGGATAAGGTGGTGTGGCAGTGAATGCCAGTCCTGACGCGTACACGTTGAGCACTTATGAGGGTGAGGTTCAGGTTTCAGGACGAGGGAATGAGATTAGAGAGGGATGCAGTGGCCTGGCACAAAAACCCTTTACACCATGCTGAGGAGTTTGGACTTAATCCTGTGGGCAGTTGGGAGCCTTTGAAAGATTTGCAGCAGACCAGGGATCTGATCTGATTTGCCGGCTCATTCTAATGGCTCTGTGGAAGGACGTCTTGGAGAGGGGCTCAAAACTGGAGCCGAGAGACATGTCAAGTAGTGTTTCAAGTGCTAACTATCCCCTCCTGCTTCTCCTGTTGCTAAATAGAGTGGAGCAGAATGATATGTGCTTCTGAGAGACGGGTGTTTGAGCCGACTTCCCAGCAGTCTCTTGAGTACGTGGAGAGGGTGCGTGGAGGAAGACACATGATCCTTACGCTGCCCTCTTCCCACCTTAATCTTTTAAAAGGGACGGGAACAAAGCTCCCATCACATTGGAGTTGACTGAAGACAGAAGTCCTTGAGCATCCTTCTTCTAAGTACCGGAAAGGCTGGTGCTTGCAAAGGAGAGGAGATTAGAATAACACCCTCACTGCTCAGTGAGAGGGCAGGCAGACCCTCACACTGGATGGTTCCATTCCAGATCCTCTCCTGACAAGTGCCACAAGCATCCGATGTCCTTGGCTTCTGTTTTGTGTTGCTTACCCTGTAGCAGTTAAGCATTCAGGGCATTCTGTGTCTTTCTTTCCCCTCAGTTGCTTCAAGAAGATGAGAATTTGCTAAAAAAAAAAAAAAAAGTGTCAAGAAAGCTCTATAAAATGGCATTAAAAAAAGAAATCCCCAACTTCCTTCTTCAGAATGCTTCCCTCCAGTTGCCATTGTCCCTTTTTGCCCCTCCCAAAGCCTTGCAAATTATTATTTACGTATATTATTGTAATTATTTGTAGAAAATCAATAGAATTGCGTGTCCTTATCAGCGATGATACCTTTGTGCCTCTCCCTTTTCATCCTCTCTTCATCCCTAGCAAATCGTTATTTCTGAGGGTATTATTATTGTAATTACTTTAAGGAAATTGACAAAAATACCACGACAATTTCATGCCTCAGAATTATTACACAGGTTTAGGGGGAAAAAAAGATTCCTATATGTCATTGCCGTGTTTGTTATTCCTAAATGATTCTTCCAGAAATACTAATCAAAACGTCTCCCTCCAGAACGGCACTGTGGCTTTAATATCAGCTGCTGTTTCTTTGAATGGGGCTGCTCAATCTTTCATCAAAGAAACACATCACCCATATCCCTGTCTTTAAAAACAGCAATTATGTGTAAATGCCTCCTGATTTATTTGAGCCAGGGCCACTGGCCAGTATGAGTCACCACAATTTACTGCCAACCGTCACTTTTACATGATAGGTCTGTAACAAATATCTACCGCATATTGTTAAATTAATCTTCCATTTAAAATTAATGGAGTTAGACTCCCCAGGTTCAATGTAATTTCGTGTTCACAGGCAGGGAGGGATGTGTGCTGCATACAGAATGAGACAAGGCCCAACGCCCTAATCTTTCATCACCTTGAACCTGGAGACTAGGACACGTCTCAGCACCAACTAATGAGATTGAGCCCGCGTCTCTCCTGAGGATGCCGGCTCAAAGAGGCTTTTCTGCTCAGAAAGAGCAGGCTCCATCTTATTTTAATAATTCCTCAGATATGACAAGTCTGATGTTATGTATGAAAGAGCCAGGCTTGAAAAAGAGATAAAATGAATTTTATATCATTACTTCAAACCCGAAGCCAAGGGAAGTGTGTTGCAGTTAATTTAAAAAAAAAAAAAAAAAAAGCAGGAAGCATTTTAGCTGTGAAATATAGTGACTGTAAACCAGGAGTCATCCTTTCATTTATTTTAATGCACAGTCACCTTAGATTTCTGTAATTCTTGAACCTTTTCATGCATTAATCAAAATAATGTGGATGAAAGCGGGAGCCTTGTTCAATAAACATCTAGATGAAAATATCAGCAGGAACATGTAATTCCTGATGGGACAGGTCACGTGAAGCCTCTCATCCCATCACTTCTTTTCCGTGGCATCTTTTAAAAGGCATTTTTCTTCTGTGCACCGCTTACTTACTATTTAATCTTTTAAACTTTAAAAATGATAAAGCCAAATTACACAGCGGTATTGCGTTCTCTGGTTTTCATTTCTTGATCCTTTTTACAAACTTGGTGACATTTTTTGTGTCCACAGAGAGGAAAGCCTAACAGAACGGTTTTCAGCTTTTAGGCATTTTGGCTCCAGAAGTTCTGGCAAATGGTTGCTGTTGTTCTTCAATTCTTAGAAATTAAACTCCACGAACAATGGGACCCTTTTCATAGGTAGAGATAAATGTCTAAAAAGACAGTAAGTTGTAAAGGACAGGAAAGGCACAGATGAGGTAGACATCCTGTTTTGTTTTGTTTTTTTCATTCTATGAGTTGAACTCTAACTTCAGTTACTTCTGATTATCTCAGAAAGGAATTCTAAGTATTTACACTTTGTGTCTGATTTATAATACAATATATGAGTCTAGAACTCTTCGCTTTCTGATTTGTTTTCATTTGATCCCAAAGTAAAACTTCCATATTTTTCTACCTGTAGATGATGTTGATGATGATGATAACTATTATTATTATTATTATACTTAAGATTACATTCTATAACTTACAATTCTATTACCTCATAAACTGTATATTTCAGTGAACATAGGGTTAAAGAAAAAAATGAAAACTCAAGTATAAGAATAAAGTATATTCACTAGTGACTTAGTGACACATGGCAGTTTTTAAAATTACATCATTTTGGTAGGCTATTTGTAAGGGAAGATTTCTAAAATGTTATTCCGTGTCTCCACTCGAATAAGATTTAGAAGATCTTAGTGGGATTTTAGAACTAGGTAAATGGGGAAAAATGATGAAATTACCTTAAAAATTGGGAAATAAAGAAGTGAATAATAGTAGGGACCTCTGTCTCCACGAAACTGAATTGCTTTGCTTCTTAATAGCCTCTCTTTTGTTGTCTTTATTTGTTGCATTTTCTACAGCAGGGTGCTTGGTGAGTCCCAACTAACAGATCACTTTTTCAGTCTTCCACTCAAGACATCCCTGCCTTAAGTTCTGTATATTATATTCTTCTGCCCTCTTTTTTATATCCTCTCCTTCTTTCTTTTCCTTCTTCCTCCCCTCCCTTAAAAAGTCTTCTTATTCTGTGCTTTCATCTTTTTGAGTTTTCCCTTTTCGTCATAGAAGGAGAGGGCAGGTTGATATGCCCAGGCTTTAGGTCAATGATAGGTTTATAGCTCTAAGCTTTATAATCAGAATGGTGGAGATACAGGGGACCTCTGATCTAATTCATCCCCCATTTCATAGGCTTGCCATAGAGGCCTGACAAAGTTAAGTCTCCCAAAGACTAAAAAATACATTTTTTGGAAAGCAGTATGGTGCTTCCTCAAAAAAAGAAATACAGAATTACCATATGATCCAGCAAGTTTACTTCTGGGTGTAAACTCAAAAGAATTGAAAGCAGGGATTCACACAGATACTTGTGCACCAGGGTTCGTAGCAACATTATGCACAATAGTCAGAAGGCGGAAGCAGCCCATCTATCCATCATCAGATGAGTAGACAAACAAAATGTGGTATATCCATTTAGTGAAATATTATTCAACCTTAAAAAGCAAGAAAATTCTGACACATGCTACCACATGGATGAAGCTTGAAGACATTATGCTAAATGAAATAAAAGAGACATAAAAGGACAAATATTGTGTGATTCCACTTATATGAGGTACCAAGAGTAGTCAAATTCATGGAGACAAAATTGCCAGGGGCTGGGGTAGGGGAAAAGAGTGAGTTATTGTTTAATGGGTATAGTTTCATCTTGGGAGGATGAAGAAGTTCTACAGATGGGTAGAGGTGATGGTTGCACAATAAGGGGCATGTACTTAATGCCACTGACTGTGCACTTAAAACTGATCAAAATGGTAAATTTTGTTACGTATATTTTACCACAATAAAAATACACACACATAGACATACATATCGTTTTTATTATCTGAGAGCAGTTTGTCTGTCCTCTACCTCCATCTCTGTAGCTAACATTTAGACTTTCCCTCAAGTCAGTTTCAGACTCGCCCCTCTGATGGTTTGAAGTGTTATGTTCTTCCTTTTCTCATTTCATTTTTTGTTTTTCTAACATTTGAGTACCTGCTCTATGATAGTCACTGGAGATATAAATAGCTCAGAGCCTAAGAGGGATTTTGCAGGAAATATTTTAAAGAATATGCATATTTAGCTTTCAAAAGAATTCCCAGAAAACGTTGATTGTAAAAGAAACAAAGAGCATTTCATATTTGCAAAATGAATTTTGTGACCATGTCCTCCAGTTTCATAAATACTTCCTACCTAAAGCGATTTGTAGGATGTGGGTTTCTCAGTCAGGCCCTCCTGGTTCTGTAGGTTGACTAAGAAAATGCCACAAATGATTATGATAAAAGATAGAATAATGTAAGTATCCTAAGAGAATATTAATAATAGGCTTGATTTCAAAGAAAAGAGAGTTTATCAGGCCATGTAAGGAACTTTGGCAGTTGGCCTTTAAAAGATAGATACGATTGCCTCAGGCAAAGATACGGGGGAAAGGACTGAAATGGATAGCAAGGAGGACAATAGGGTTTTCTTGGAGTCAGCAGTTATCAGTTGGCAGTGTGAAATACACTTGGATTTGTAAGAGGTATGTTGGGGCCAGTGGTTTAGAGCTTTGAGGGCCATATTGAGTTTGTATACTTTTTTTTTTTTTTTTTTTGGCCGTGCTGCGTAGCATGCGGAATCTTAGTTCCCCAACCAGAGATCGAACCCGTGTCCCCTGCAGTGGAAACACGGAGTCCTAACCACTGGACTGCCAGGGAGTTCCCTTGTATACATTTTACATAGAGTTTGAGGGGCTCTTAGGATGGATCTGTCCCATGGACAACTGGATACTAGACTTAGGAGAGCAAAGCTAGAGTTGTAACCTTGAAGATTACCTCCATGGCAGTAGAATTGAAGCTTCTGGGTAGTTAGATGGTGCAGGTAGAGTAGGATAAAACCTGTTGAGCATTTTTTCTTTAGTGGGAGAAAGGTGATGTGAAACCATGCACCTCAGATTGGGACTTGAACCTACGTGCGGGGACTCAAACCCAGCCTAAACCCAGGTTGGGACTTGAACCCATGTGGCTGGGACTCAAACCTGGCCAAAACCAACAGTTTTTTAACTGAGATCACACACCTGGTTTCAGGACTTAATGAAGCTCAGGTTCTTGATGTCTCACCGCAGAAAGAATTCAGTGGGAGACAAAGTGATAGGTAAGAAGTGGATTTATTTAGAGAGAAACACACTCCACAGAGTGTGGGCCATCTCAGAAGGTGAGAAAGGCACCAGGGTGTGGAGTTGTCACTTTTTATAGCAGTGGGTAATTTCATAGGCTGTTGAGTGGGAGGAGCATTCCAGCTATTTGGGGGAAGGGGTGGAGATTTCCAGGAATTAGGCCATCGCCCAGTTTTTGATCTTTGATGGTGGGCCTCAGAGATCGTCTGCCTCGGAACTGTCATGGTGCTGGTGGGTGTGTCATTTAGCTTGCTGATGTGTTACAGTGAGCGTGTACTGAGGCTCAGGGTCTAGTGGAAGTCGACTCATCTGCCATCTTGAACCTATTTGGTTCTAATCAGTTTATGTTGTGTCCTTGGGCCATGTCATTCTTTTAAAGTGTGTGCCCTGCCCCCTTCCCTCCTGTTTCAAAGGTGCTGAGTTTTCAGAGAGGGGAGAAAAGAAGAGAAAGTCAGAATGGTAGGTAAAGGAGGGACTTACCCAAAGAAACCTGATGAGGGAGTGGTCAGAGGGGTAAATAAAAGAGGCTTTAAGGAGGATTAGAAATGAGGGGAAACCCTTGCATTTGATCTTGACTCTTAGTAACCAGTAGAACTGCATTCAGAGATGTGGCATTTGTAAGGGTCCCTTGCAACTCGCCTGTTCAATGCCCTTTGTGATACCATGGTCACTTAATTGATTAAGGCATGAAAGAGTGCTTTATTGAAGGTAGTATTATAGGGGGAGCTTTTATTTTGAGAGAGAGAGAGAGGGAGAAACATCCGTCTATAATGTTTCCTCTTAAAAGAGGTGGGTATGGGAGAAAAAAAACGTCTTTGCAAAGAAGACACATGCAGGACAGATTCTAGACTTCTCTTTTTTTGTTGTAGGTCGGAGCCCAGACTGTGTAAATGATGGAGCAAAATATAAGTAGCAATGTAAAGAGTCTTAGTAGAAACTTTCTTAATATCTATTAAAGAGATCAAGGACCAGTATCAAGTTAAATATGTGTTATTCATTTTCATGAAAAGATTCAGATTTTATTTTCCTTTTATCTTTTCACTTGATCAAACACTAATATATTAGAAATACCCTGTGGGCGTTTGGAAAAGTTGCAGGTGATTGTTGGCATGAGCCACCCTTCTTTTCTGAACTTACTCTTGGGCAGGAGGTAGACCTGTGCACAGTACAGACATTTGTGGGCAGTTTTTGTTTTTTTTTTTCTGTTATCTTCAAGCAAGAATCCAAGATTGTTATATTTGACGTTAGACCAGTTGGGTCTTACCAAGCACAACACTATAACCTCTCAGTCCAAATGTTTGTACATCATACTAATAGTATGTATCTTGTGGCAGATATTTTTTTAATGAGGATTCATTTTAAAAAGCATTGACATTTATATACCAGCTGATACCTATTCATGTACATGATTTAATTTGAAGGTAAGATTCTCATGAAAGGAAACCTGGGGAATTTCCTAGGAAATACTAAAAATCCATCCCAGAGGTGTTGTTGTTGTTACTGTTTTAGGAGTTTATGGGCTACTCTGATTGCTTATCAATTAGACAAAAGAGGAATGTGACCTGTCAGCAGTCACCTTTTCTTCTTTCCTACCTCATACTGATAAGTAATCAGGTTCATCTTTGGAAGGAAGATGCTTAAGTGCTCTGGTCTCCAGCAGTTCAGGTGAAATTTGTTAAAACTCAGCTTTATTTCATTGGAATTTGCTTTATTTCTGTCTTGTTAATTATATTTACAATAAAGCCTTTTATTTTAGATATTGGGATTTTGCACACCTTTGAGTAGGCCCCTTCCTTCTGTCCCTGTGCCTCTCTAATAAGCCCGGAAGATCAAATCGAGACCATGAGATTCTGAAATGGGAGAGCTTCTGCCTTTTGCAGCTTATTTGATAGGAATAAAAATGACTGATGGCTCTCTCTCCTGGACCCTTTTGTTCGATTCAGCCATGATTATGGAGCCTATTAGCTGCAGTTACAACCTATTTAAGAGCAGTGCTTACCAGTAATGGGGGCCAAATGATTTTGGAAAGTTCAGATGTACTGGACTCCCTGCAGAAATGAATTCAGCACTGAACATATTGATGCAGAACCTGAAGGAGGCTGATCCGGTGGGACTAAGAGAATTGTGAGCTCTGCAAGAAATGAGTGAGTAGTGGAATTAGAGATCAGATAGATGTTCGGCTCAAGGGCAGGCTCAGCTCTGAAGTTCATCACAGCAATTTAATCAGGCTCAAATGAGTGTTGTCCAGAAAAGAGTCAGCCTTGTGTGTGACAGGAAATAGAGTGTATTTAAGAGTCTTTTGTTTCTAGTAATTCTGTGTGCCAAGGCTTCGGAGGTATACACCAAGATGAGGGAACTGCTACATTTGATAGGTGATGGTGCTTCAGTTTACCTTGGCTCAGAAAATGAAATCTGGAAAAGATTTACACAAGGTCATGGTCTTGTCCAGGAGGAGCATATATGCCACTTGAAAAGTACCAGCTTTTAAGATTTTCACAGCTTAAACAGGCCAGGGACCACCTTGGGCCGGAGCCATCTGTTGCCCCCTTCCCGGTATGAAATTATTTTTACATAAAATGTTTGTGTACCTTCAGGGAGAGCTGTATAGCATAGCGGAAAGGAACTCGAGCTTTGGAGGGACGCACACTTGGGTGTGAATCCCAGTTCTTCCTCTTGCTGTGTGACCTTGAGCAAGTTACATCAACTGTCAGACCCAGAGTTCCTTTACCTATGAAATGAGAACGATAACTCCCCCTTCACAAGATTATGGTGAGAAGTAAATTAAATGAAGCAATATATGTTAATTGCTTATCCCAGAATCTGCACATAATACGTGCTCGATAAGTGGTAGTTACTTGACGCTTTAAGACTCTCATCATCTTGTTCCTCCCTCATTTCTCTCTTACGTACGCTCTTCGTGAGCCAGAGCGATCACTGTTTTAGGCATCATTGAAGTATAAACCTTTTAGAGGATCTGCGGATTCAGAACTGTGGAAAGAGAGCAGACTACAGACATCTGGAGGCTTGGGCGGCTGACTGTCAAGAGACCAAAGAAAAACACACCCTCCCCCCACCACACACACCAACACCGCGGCGGTAGTTAAATTGACACATAATTAGCTGAGAAACATTTTGAGAGCCATGTTATGGTTTTATACATATGACAAGAAGAATTCGTTTTTCTTCTGTGTTACTCATCAGGCTCTTAAGCTTGTTTACTAGGTAACGTATAAGTATTTTTGTCTGAATAATAAAATTTGAAAAGAATATAGTAAATATACTAGGAGTTTTCTTCTCCACTTCAGGGATCTGTCAGAGTGTCTCTGTGTCTCTATATTCTTATCTGTATCCTTATCCTTATTTCTATATATTTATCTGTGTGTGTGTGTGTGTGTAGAGAGGGAGAGAGAATGAATGAGTGAATGAATGAATGAAGAATGAGAACTGAGAGCCAAATTATCAACTTTATTGATGCCTCTGGGAAAACACCCAGTCATTCCTAAAACGAGAGGCACTCGGGTAAAAGCAAGATTGGAGAGGGCTGCCAAGATCCTCTTAAAGTGGAGCCTCCTAACCTTTTGCCCATAATTGATACCATGGGACCCACAGGGACGTGTCTGGGCCTGCGGTCCACTAGCCAGCTGCATGGGTCAGGGGCACAGACCAGCCTAATCTGTGCTGCACCTGCAGTCCAGAGAGATACATATCTAGAGAAGGGACTGCTTGTCATAGAGGGATCACACCCACTCTACAATTGGCCCAGTCACGGTGTCCCTCTGACCATCCTTGGGGAAGAGTAAAAGAGACTGACTGTAAGTGCTGGAGGAAGTTTTCTTCTCCGGGGTCAAGGTGAGAGGGTGAAAAGAGGTCCATAGAAAAGACATTCCATAGAATAGACAGTGGCCAACAGTTTGAAAACCTGCAAGATATAAGTAAGATAATAATTGTGAACTCCTGCCTTCAAACATTTGTTGACATACAGAGAAGAAAAATATTTGTGGATGTTAAAATCTACCGTGCATTTTCTATCAGTTACCTAATGTGGTTATTTTGCTTTAATAAATTACTATCTGTTTAGTACTTTGAAGATTCAGAGTAACAGATCAGAACATGTACATGTCCTGTTAATAAACAAATCATGTGAGTCAAGTGTTTAAAGGCTATTGTTCTGCCACTGGTACAGAGGAACCATTAAAGGGTAAAGACTGTGTTACTTAAGGTTTGGGTTTCACTGAGGAAGCCAGTGCTACTGTCTATTTACTGCTCTCTCATCAACCCCCCTCCCCTGCAGAAAACACCCAACAACAACAAATAGAACAAAAAAAGGTAGGTACATCAAAGAGCCTAACAAAGTGCTGGTATTTCAGATATGTAGGTAGAAAATTAAATTAATCTTAAATGGTAATTTTGAGTTCGTGGAACAGTGCTCATCGATGACTCTGTGTGTGTGTGTGTGTGTGTGTGTGAGAGAGAGAGAGAGAGAGAGAGAGAGAGAGAGAGAGAGAGAGATTGATCAATCGATTGATTGATTGATTGATAATAGGGTGCCCATGGCACCTTGTGGGGCTTGCCTTGTTTCAGAAAGTGGGCTTCAGTACCAAAAGAGGATTGTAGAATCATAGAATTTTAGACCTGAGGGGGGAAAAAACTTAGAAATCACCCAGTTTCACAAAAGGTGTTTAATTTTCTCATAGACTTTGGACTGTGACTTCGTGTTTATGAATCTACGAAGAGAGAGCATCAGTAAATATTATTCTGAGGGTGCAAGAGCAAGGCTGCCACACTTGCCATGTTTAGCTGGTTGAAGTAATGAACCCTTATGAGGAAGGATTTTGTGGAGAAGGAAAGGAGGCAGAGAAGGATAAAAATATGGAGAATTACTTCCTCTTCACAGAATGACTCCATTTTGATGTATATCAGCTTTCAGTATTCCCATAGATATTTTACTGGAATTGCTAGCTCTTTAAACATTTATGCTATTAAAAAATCAGACCAATTGTTGACATCAATATAACATAGCAGCTACTATATAGACAGAATATGAATTTTTTATGCTATTGATGAGAAGTTTATGTCATTTATGTACTGTAGTAAGGGTAGAAGATGGATTTCGAATCCTGAAAAAGCTACTCTTGATACCATTGAGAATATTAGCTGTGCTTTGAATCAAAATATTAAGATGGCTGTATTGTCAGTGTGTGTTTCTGTGCAAAATGGCTTATCTGTGGGTGGGATGGGAGAAATTACTCCACCTGGAGAAAGTAGTAATGGTTTTCTTTTGTTTATGTTTCGTTTTATGAAAAGAAGGATTGATAGCACTTAATATTTGATTTATCTGTCCTTTCCTTCACCATCAAAGGAATTAACTGTTGTGGTGATACAACCATATTTCATGTAATTGAAGGTGCCATTGGGGCAAGATGCAACATTATTTTTTGTACCACTAAGAACATGCATTAACAATTAAACTGACATGCCATCGATTTTAAGATGCATTTCAATTTCAGAGATGTTGAAATGTGTAAATAGGGTATCTTAGAATCAATGAAATGGCATATGCTGTTCTCTTGTGGTATATTTGTCTATGTATACAAAATATACTTGCATTTGGTTATATTCTGTAGTATTTTGAATCATTTTTACTGAGTTAGGTTTTATTTAGCCTTTAAATTTGCTGTTAACATTTGTTCGATACAATTAATTTAATACGGCATGAATTTGGAATCTTTACTTAAAAGAATCATTTGGACCTTCGTTTCTCAGGCTTTCAAAACGGAAAGAAAAGGGTCAGGTGCAAGGAGGCAGATTGACATTAAAGTAAGAGCATTTCTTTTCAGAAAAAAAAATTTTTGAAAGAACAAAGAGTGAAAAAGGAAGGTAGAAGTGAGTGATCTTAAATGGGAGCCACAGACTGCTGTCGTACTTTTCTAAGGGAAAAGAGCTTTGCCAGTTTATCAGAATCCAGTCGTTTATGTGATTGCATGTTTATAGTGCTCGGATGGTGTCTCTCAAGAGTGAATACTCCTGAAACCAGATGACTATAGTCAATAATAATGTGTACTGGAAGTTTACTACCAGTATATTTCAGGTGTGTTCACTACACACATAGACACACACAGAGACAGAAACACACACACAGAATGATAACTATGTGAGAAGGATGTGGTAATGAGCTTGACTGTAGCAGCAGTTATTTCACTGTGTATATGTCTATCAAAGTATGTTGTACACCTGAAATATATACAATTTTATTAAAAAGTAAAATCAATACAATTTACTATATACTCATTACAAGACAAAAACAACTCACAATACATATAACAATAATGCGTGTCATATATTAAGTGCTCAGTAAATCACGGACATTTTTCCACATCAGTACATTTCTCCATAATAATTTTTGGATACTGCTTAGTATACTATTGTATGATAAAACATAATTTTAAACCATTTCCTTATTTTTGAATATTTGAATTATTTGCAGTTTTTCAGTTTAACCACATGGTTGTCATGAATATCCTTGTACTTGCCTTTTGTCACATTTATCCAGTGATCATTTTAGGATCAATTCCTAGGAGCTCAAAGGCTGGAGCAAAGGCTGTACATGTTATAATAACATTACATATGCTGCAAAGGGACCATTTCCTCACATGTTCACCAATACAGGATATCAACAGTCTCCCCTCCTCCATCTTCGCCAGCTTGATTGATTGAAAAAAATCCCTTTTTGCTTTTATTTGCATTTTAAAAATTATAGTTGAGGTTGATGAACACCTTTTCACATGTTTTCGCCTCTTCAGAGTGGTTCTTGGTAAGAGAAAGAATGAAAGGTCAGGAAAAGAGCAGAAGGTCTTAAGGGACTTTACAGTTTCGCAAAGTGCTCCCGGTTTTTGAAGAAACTTTCCCAAGTTCCGTAAAGTCAATGAAACTGATAAATAATAATGGTGATGTGCTGATTAGATATGGCTCACTCACCATCCAGAGCTAGAAAGGAAAACTCACTGCATCAGAAAGCCCAGGGGAATTCAACAGGCTCAGGCTTGTTTGGGAAACCTGGAGAACTACAAAGAAAAACTGTCGACGCCTACCTGCTTTCTGTGATGCAAGGATTTGAAGGAGAGGGCAAAAGAGGGCTCCTTGCCTCTGAGTGTGACACATTTCTTTAATGTTGTTTCCCTTTGGTTGAATTGAAATGTTGTCTTCTTCATTGCTTGCCTTTATGGGTACAAATAAGCAGATATTGTGATTTGGTGGGAGTTAACAATAAGATTGCATAGTATGAGCCATGCTGTTTTTTTTTAAGTGGGCAAGTAGGGTGATTTCTCTATAAACCTCTGCTGTTAGAAGCTCTTACATTTCAGTCAACATGAGAATTATATTTGGAATAAATTAGTAAATTCCCATCCAGATTGACTATACCATGCAATCGTCAGGAACCATAATGACTGTGTAGTTACACAGTATTGCTCCCACTTAGTAATTGCAAAACACGCTGGCTCTGAGAACCCCTCAGGAACTGTCCTTCCTGGCCCGGCGTCCGTGCCACCTCCTCTGTTGTTCAGTATTTTATTGTACAGTAGAAACCCGTTTGTTTTTGGAGTCAGACCAGATGTAAAGTGTACTCTTAAGTCTGCCATTTACCAAAGTATTCTCATCTGTGGAAGTCAGGAGCAACATAATTGTTGAGACAATTTATTTAATGAGGTAAACCACGCAAAAACACTTAAGCAGAAAGCATCAGTCTTGGCGCATTTTTGTGTTGCCTTCCTCATTTATCTTTGAAATCTTCAACCACGTCCATGTAGTGATACCTTCTTTGAAATTCCTTAAGAGTCTTGATCTGGATCACACACTGACATTTATTTGACGTCTAATATTGATAGTTATCTCTTGACATGTGTGTACTTCTTGTATCCAAACTGTCTTCCATTAGCACAGATATTCATCCGTCTAATATTTGATTAGCCCCTTTTGTGTGTTAGCCCCAGAATAAGATGCTAGAGTAAGTTGGTGAACAACAGATGTGGTTACTATCCTCATAGAGCTTACATCCCAGCCGGGGAGATCTATGTGAAACAACCTTGAATTAGTAAATGAAAATTGTGGTGATTACTGTGAATGATGCTATAAGGAACTATTCGGACCAGCTCAGGATGACATTCGAGCTGATGTCTGTGGATGAGTAGGAGTTGGCCAGGAAAAGGCAAGGATGATCAGTCTTAGGGCAGAAGAAACAGCATGTTCGAAGACTGAAACAGCAAAGAACCTGTTTTAGTCATGCAGTAGTGAGCAGGAAGTCCTGGGAGACTGGAGGATAGGAAGCCGGCCTTCTCAGAGGGCATTGCAGAGTGAAGGGAGTTAAGGCTGGAACCAGGTGTAGAAATCTGGTGTCTTTGGCCCAGGAGCAATAGGAAGATATTAGAGGGTTGAAGGCTTACCTGTGCAAGACTTATCAGTAAAATAGATAAACGGATAAATTTGAAGTGGATCTAGCTATAGCTTAATTTAGAGTTTTGAGTGTAGAGATCTGCCCTTGCAGAGTCTTTAGGAAAAACAACAATGACAACACTGCCAAATATTTTCAAGTATTTCTTCAACTCAAATACTACGATGATGGGTATAGTATGAGGAATTTTATTTTCCAAACAACTTAAATTTAAAGATATATTTCTGAGGAAAAATAAAAGGGAATACTAGCGAAGTTTTTAGGACTTTTAAAACACTGTGTTTAAAGAGAAAATGATACTTGTCTTTAAAATGTATTAAAATGCTTAAAGTATGCTACTGAATATAGATGAAGAGTAGCAGGTCCAAAAGTAATATTCTTTAGGAGAGGAGAGAAGATTGTTTCCAAAATCTTTTTGTTAGTCCTATAATTCTGTGAGCCTGGATTCAAATCATGTCATCTTCTGAGTGATTGAATAAAGGCTAGAACCCTGGTCTCCTAACTCCGCATCCACATACATAATGCTTATGTACTTTAGTTCATTTATTTTTGCCACAGGATACTTGTGTACTTAGGCAGAATCTACCTTTTCTTAGAGTTTTAGTAGGGGATACCATAGGTCCAGCCTCAGCATCTTACAAGAATGTAAAAGCCAAAGTTGGACGCAGGAGCTGCCTAATTATTGATTTCTCTGAACAGAGTTTTGGACATGGGGAGCTCTCTCTAAGGCAGTATAATAGAAACTCCCAGCATCACTTTATTCCTTGATAAGAATCAGGATCTTTACGTTAATCTTCAGATTCAAAATACCAGATAATTAAGTACTCCTTTTACCAGGTGGAAACTTCTCTTGATTTACTGTTAACCTTGTCTGCCTTGATTTTTTTTTTTTTTCTTCATTACAGCTCTGCATATTGTTGCCTTTCTGTTTTTGCTCCTCATGACACCTGCTGGCTGGCTGTACCTCTTCAGCTGTGGTGGGTTCCACGGCTAGGTTCAAAACTTAGGGAAATGTTGGGCACAGGAAAGAGTCCTGTGATGGGTCCTGCTGCCCTTCCACCTCATTTGCCTATGGTACCACACTGGAGTTACAGAGAAGAGTGACCTGTGGCCCTTGGCCACAGAGGCTCATAATAGGATAAATTATTTATTTGCAATGTCCTTCCATATCTTTACATGTTTTAGGAATGTTAGAAATACAGTGTTTCCTGTGAAAGTGCCAACTAGGAAAAATCCAGCTAACTTGGATATGATTGAATTGATTAGCAGATTACTGGGACTACTGAAATTAAATAAGGATGTAGTTCTTCCCACCAGTTTTAGTGTTTTGATGACCACATTTTTCTTTTTATGTACCCAGATATTAAAATTAAAACTCTTAAAGTAAAATTAACTTCTCACCCACAAGGAGGTAGGGAGAAGGACAGTAACGTCTATGTTTAATTTAATTTTTAATGTGCATTTGTTGTGTATATTTTTGCATAAAATCACTGCTAGTTTTTGTCCGGACAGGTGTATGAAGTGAGACTCTGATATTGAGGATGGAGAAGGATAGGGAGCCACCAAGCAATGACTTTAATATTTCGTCTCAAAAAACAAACCAAAAAACCTCACTTTTTTTGGTCTGATCAAAAATTTTTATGTAATGAGGATTTAAAAACTCTACCTACAGAAATCATAGTGATAATGGCCATATTTCAGCTCTTAGATATTCCCAATGGTGCTTTGATCTTAGATATTCCCAAAGGAGTTGATTTGGTTCTGCCCAGAGCTGAAGGAGGGGAGTTCCTGCTTGTCAGCTGAAGAGTAAAATAAGCCTTTAAAGATGAGATACAGGGGAAAAAAATTAAACTCAAAGCATCTTCAAAGTGGCAGAAGGGCACAGTTTTTGCCATCTTTATTATAAGATCCTTAGCAAAGGTGTCCTCTTTGTTAACAATTTAATACCTGAAATCCTCAGATTAGATTTCAGACGGCATGAATGCAGTCTGAGCATTGTTCTTCTTCTTCCTGACTTTTATCTAGTGCTGTGGGCTGCCTGTGTTTCTGAGCCTTCAGACTTATTTTCTCCGGATTACTAACCTCTAATTGGAGATTTATTAGGTGCTCTTAGGTGAGCAGAGAGGAAGGCCAAAGGAGAAGGAAAATGGTGAAGCAGAAAGACACTGAAAGAAGACAGCAGAGGGAGGAACAGGGGAGGATGGAGATAAAGAGTGATAAATGAAGACAAATGAAGAGCAGTGAGATAGGGAGGCCTGAAGGGGAGTCACATACTGAAACCGAGCTAGTGAGAATACATGTAAAACAGGGTCTGGTGGAAGATCTCCAGCAAAAGTGGTGTAAATCAGTGATGAGTAAATTAATAGGGCAGTTGTGCAAATGGGACTCACTCACTTAAACTAAGCGTAATACAGCTTTGATGACTTAGAGGTAATGCAACCCATAGGCTATACCTTTTAATCTACTTGGGACCCAGTAGACAATGTTGTCACTTCAGGGGTAAAAAGGCGGAGAGGATCAGAACATTGGGTGTGTCTCTATTTTAAAAGTGTTAATAAGACATTCTTTTTCATTTCTTTCATGATTTTTAAAAAATTTTTATTTATTTTTGGCTGTGTTGGGTCTTCATTGCTGTGCACGGGCTTTCTCTAGTTGGCGGCGAGTGGGGGCTACTCTTCATTGCGGTATGCAGGGCTTCTCATTGCAGTGGCTTCTCTTGTTGTGGAGCATGGGCTCTAGGCGCACAGGCTCTAAGGTGCTCATGCTCAGTAGTTGTGGCTCACAGGCTCTAGAACACAGGCTCAGTAGTTGTGGTGCACGGGCTTAGTTGCTCGGCGGCATGTGGGATCTTCCTGGACCAGGGATTGAACCCGTGTCCCTTGCATTGGCATGCAGATTCTTAACCACTGCACCACCAGGGAAGTCCCAATAAGACAGATTCTGAGCAGTGTGAAAATTAACCAGACTCAGAAGCTTAGTTTGTAATATATGGATTCAAAGGGAGCTTCATGTATTCCAGACTTCTTTCCACAAACCCAAAATATTTCTTTAAGAAGTGTTTTAAAATCCTCATTTGAATAGGTTAACATGTGCAATTGCCTTAAATTGAAGTGAAAGGAAAATGAGTCACTGCATGTATGATCAAAGGAAGAGCTGAGTGTTAAGTGGGTGTGATCACATAAGAATGCAGTGCTGTAGTTGCAAGTATTCTGAGACCAGAGAAGAAAATTCTGATCCATGTGCCACCTCTTCTTTCATTCATGCATGCATTCAGTCACTCACTCAATAGATGTTTCATGACCACCTGCTTTATAGGAGGTACTGAGGAAAGTCATTGTAGGGACTGCTGCTTCTACCTGAAACAGAAACATTGGAATTTCATCCTTTGAGCCCTCTTGTCCATATTATTGTTATTGAGGAAGAAAAAGAGTTAACACTGGGAATGGAGAGAAGTCTTAGGACTTTTAGGATTCTAAGACTACTGTTCTTTTTTAATTCAGAAAATGGTAGCTTGGAAAAGTCAAGTGTCTTGGCCAAAGTCCAGAGCTAGTTGGAGTGTTGAGGACTATGGGATTGTCGACTTCCCTTCTACGTTACTAGAATTAGTATTTCTAATTAGAATTTCTTCCCACTTTTTATCTTCATGAAGGGGATTAGAGATACAGTTTTTAACCTATAGGGGTTAGGAGTGGGACTAATGGCAATTAGATGGCAGTAAGTATGTAAACCCTTCTATTATTGGAAAAGCAAATGAATAAATACCCTCTCTTCTCCAGTCAATCCTGGGCCTGAATGTAGGAAAATACTTAATTTAATAAAAGAGGATGGATTTTTGTATGTGATATCATACTATGCTCATAAATTTCTGTCACTGATGAGGAAAATGACATTATTCCAAGTTTTGCACCATCTAACAAAGGAGCTAAACAAAGCCAAAATTCCAGGGAGTCGTGGAAGCCAGTAATTTGTGAGAAACCTTACATGTGAGGAGTTATCGTGTAGAACATCCAAACAAGTTGATAACAAGAGGTTTCTCAAAACACGTTTTAGTGCTGAACAGGTGCTAATTTAAAAATTCTCTATTATAAATGATCATAAGTTTATGTTTTCCTGTGTGAAGGAGAAAATAATTTCCGAAGTCATCAAAAACAAATTACCAATGATGTTAAAATTTTTTGTACAGATAGTGTAATATGAGAGGGCACTCAACATGCTTTGGAATCAGCTTGGATTTTCACGTTTCCATTCCAGAGATCAAGGAAGACAACATGTCTTTAGGAATATGTCTTAAATCTGGAAGTGATACGTAGATGGTTGTCAGCAACGTTATTATTTGTGTCAATAATAAGCAGAATTTGGGACTTCCCTGGTGGTCCAGTGGCTGAGACTTTGCACTCCCAATTCAGGGGGCCCGGATTCGATCCCTGGTCAGGGAACTAGATACCACATGCCGCAACTAAAAGATCCCGCGTGCTGCAACTGAAGATCCTGCATGAGGCAACGAAGATCCCGCCTGCCGCAACCAAACAAAATAAAGAAATATTTTTTAAAACAATAAGCAGAATTTCTTTTCTGTTCTCAAATTGCTTAGAAGATTCTAATCCTTTTCCTTTCTACGTTAAGTTTGGTTTGGCCACTCACATTTAACTTCTAATACTTTGTATGATATAGATTCTACTGACCACTGTTAAACTCAAATGAGAAATTAAATACTTCCCTCCTCATTTATAGTATGATTTAGTTTAACCTTCCTTTTTCCCTCTTTTCTCTACTCCTCACATCCCAATTCAGGTATCAGATCCTTTGACAATTGTTAACCTGCCCTTTTGGGATTGTTTGGTGTTAAGCTATGACTGTAGCATTTCTTCTAATAAATTAGATTCTTAAAAGAATGCTGCCTGCCAAGAAGCAAAGTCACTACAGAGTGTGTATATTTTCAGTGCGTTGCTATAAAAATCTCCTTAACCAAACCTAATAGTCAGTTAAAATAAATTTGAAATAACTGTGTCACCTCTAGGTTTTAAAATTATTAAGCTGAAGACAGGTGGTCTAAGTTTGCTCTGTTTCCATTTTCCTTATTCACATGCCATGATACTTGCTCTATGAAATCACATATATGCCTTATATCTGTAGCTCATGTATTTATATGCCTAAATATACATTTTTCTAGTGAAATATGATTCAAAATTGAGTTTCCTTTTACAGTTGGAAATTAGTTTTACAACAATCGAACTTCCGTCATCTTTGTCAATCAGCACTCTAATTTGCCATAAAGAGCAAAAATGTACTTGACATGACCCTTTGTCATACCTATGTTTGAACTGAACATGTTATGTGGACAAATTGGAGAATTGTATGAAGAAGTAAATATATTTCTATTTACTATTATTTTTACCTCATAGCTTTCAAAAAGGCATTTGGAGTGATTGGAAAGTTTAATAAAATAGAAATGAAAATTAAGTACTAGATGGGAGAAGTGAGAAAACAACTTTGCAAATTATGTATGTTCATGTAATTGCTGAAACTGTTTATAAAATTGACTGAGGTTCCTGGCAGCCAAGACAATGAAACAGTGTGATAATTCCTCTTTTCAGAAAAGAAAACTAGCTCCTTATTTTGATGTTGGGAGTAGGATGAGGGGAAGCAATGTATTTTTGCCTAGTTCTAAACTCTTAGAAAAATGTGTCACATGGGTTCTAGGGGGGTGATTGAAGGATATACTTGACATTGTCCTCAGTTACAGATTCCTGAAAAATTCAGACATGGAATTCATTATTTTAGTTCTGACCTTTGATGAAAGTTCAAGGCAGTACGTTGAAACTGAAGTAAGTAAAGGTATTCCTCAGGTGAATATGGTTCATTGTAATCAGTAACTTTCTAAGGGTGTTCATATTCCATCCCACTGATCAAGAATGATTAGTGGGCTTCCCTGGTGGTGCAGTGGTTGAGAGTCCGCCTGCCGATACAGGGGACACGGGTTCGTGCCCCGGTCCAGGAAGATCCCACATGCCGTGGAGCAGCTGGGCCCGTGAGCCATGGCTGCGGGGCCTGCGTGTCCGGAGCCTGTGCTCCGCAACGGGAGAGGCCACAACAGTGAGAGGCCCGCGTACCGCAGAGAAAAAGAAAAAAGAAAAAAAAAAAAAAGAATAGATTAGTAAGCTTGAAAAATAAGCTGAACTGATACGAGAGATTTTTTAATAAATATTAAGGAGCCTGGTGAACTTTCTGGTTTAGATGGAAACCACTCTATTCGCCCAGGTCAAGAAGTATAAACAAAACTGTTATTTACACTTTGAAGGTGTTGCTTCAGGGTGTTGCCATCATTTGTGGTGTCAGGTTTTTCAACCTCATCAGGATTTAACACTGATTATTTATTTATTTGTTTGTTTTTACTGATTTAAATTATCTGTACTTTGTAAAAGTTTCTGCTGACTCACAGAATTGATTTTTTGGACCTACTGGTAGTCTTTGGTTACCCCAAAAGTTAATCTTTACTACTTTAACAAATATTTATTGACTGTTCCCCTTATGCCAGGCATTGTGCTAGATTTGGGGAGTATAGCAGTCAGGTTGTCCTTGCCTTCGTGGAGTCGCTAGTCAAGTACAGGTTCCCCTGCTATCTGAAAGTAGAGCGTTCCTGTGAAACCTTTCCTAAGCCCAAATGGCACAAAGAAGTAATTACCTTAGGACACATCTTCCTAACAGATGCACAAAATAAGTTGAGATAAAGCACACATGCTCAGAGACAGAGTTGAAAGCTATGGAGGCTGGATGCTGAAATGCTGAGTGTGGTTCCCTGGGAAGGAGCTTGGCGGGGCCACTCTTGTTGCTCCAGTGCACGCTGCCTCTGTAACGGGTCACTGCACAACAAACCCTGAAGGCTATTTTTGCTGTTCACCTTTTTTCGCAAAAGTGCAAAATCCTCTTCGGATGTCTTTCTGTTAGCAAAACCAGGTAGTGACGTGGGTCTTTTGTAAAAGTGAAGTGACGTAAAGCAAACTTTCGAAAAGTGGAGGATACCTGTACTTTGGCTCTTAAATCTCTTGTTCATGTTATGGAACGTATAATGGCCATTTTACCTGCACAGACTTTCCTTACCATAAGTCTTCATCACCTGCTCTGTTTTCCCACCAAAACGCCTATGTGAAAGTATGGTCATACTCAACATCACTCACCAGCGGGACTTCAGATCTTAGAGTTTCTTAATGATTCTGTAAAAGCATGAGTATGTTTCAGGGGTCAGAAATGATTAAAGTGTTTCAGGAAGCACACCATCAGCCCCAATATCCTAGACATGTCACCCACTCAGCAAGCAAGATATTTTTCTTGCCTTTACGGTTATACATTTCATAAAGTGGAATAGAGTGCTGGTGTGAACTTCCAAATGAAGAATGAAATATGTGGTTGGGATGTAGATTACAGTGGGCTTTGTGAGAGAGTACTAGCAAATGAGACACTAATTCTTCCAATTACTTCCGTTTTTCTTTAGTTCTGGTTGTGAGACGGTTACCTTCTAGTTAGAGAAGGAATTTTAAAATGCTCTGTGAGTAGATGGTCTTTTAAATTGGTCTCTTTATGTTCTGATGCAACTAAATCAAAATGGTGCCCCTCTGATGAGGAGAACCCTTATTAACTCATGCAGCTTTCCATTAATAGTATAAATACACCACTGTTGTGAAGCACTTTATGGGTCACAAAGCACTGTCACAGACATGTTATCTTCGTTTTGCAGACGCCATTGTACGTGTTATTCTCTCTCTACTCTGCTTAGCAAGTACCTTCTTATCCTTCAAGAGTTCACACCAACTCTGCAAAGGCCTCTTGAGAGCCCTCCGAGCAAGTAGATGGTCTCTTCCCTATTCTTGCCTAATCTTTCGTGCTTACCTCTTTACAGCACTGATCTCATCCATGTAGTCATTACTTGTTCCATCGGTATCTCTCCCTGTAGACTGTGAGCCTCTCAAGGGGAAGGAAGCTGTGTGCTCTTCATTTCATTTCCCAGTCCTTCTGTAAGTGAATATGCGGGGTGCTCTGTAAACAGTGGTGGAATGAATATTGTGTGATGTAGCGGTTAGGAGAGCTTAGCCACTGCCATTAGGCAGTGTTTAGTAAGTAGTAGCTCAGAGTAAAACTTAGATCTCCTAACTCCCATTTTTATCACTTTATTTGGTTTTTCAGTTAGTTGGGAAAAGCTTGCTCATCTGAAGATAAGCCATCTACCATCTTACTCATATTATCCTACAGAGATGTTCCGTGGTAAATATGGAAGATAAAGGACAGTGCTTTGTTGGTCAGAATGAAGACATTTCAGTTCCATCACCATGTGAAATTACCAATTGGCATTAAGAGGGGTTTGGACAAATACGTGAATGTCAGAGCCATTTCTTTCGCCCTGAATATCTTTCTCCCCAGTTCCACTTGGCACGTTACCTGTCATCCTTGGAAAGTGTGCACTGTTGCCCCATCTCAGGGTCGCCATTCCTTCCACATCCTTCTTGCCATCAGAGGATCTGGATAGTGCCCCGTTCCCCCCGCTGCCCTCAGTACACTGTCCTGTTGAAAATCAGGTACATTAATTATAATGTGCTTTAAAAACACTATTGCCTGTGTAACATTCTACCTCTCTTGGAGTATTTGAATTTGAGTGACCAGTGGATTGAAGCTCTGTATAGTGGAGTGTTAGATGGTGGATGAAGACTGTAAAAGAAGATATTTGAGGGCTGGGAGGCATTCCTGGCCCCCCTAAGACTACCCTGCTGGGGACCATTCCAGCCTGTGATTAACAAACCTTAGTTATCTGCTAGGTAGTCTCCCATGCCACAGCAGGATATATATATATATATGTGAGGCACAATGCAGTGTTTATGTGAGAATAATGTAGATTATTTGAATCTAGGCTGCAGAACCTCCCTGAAAACGGGTTTTATAGTTTTGTGTGACTGCCTTTTCTTTGTGTTTGCACAGAAGGCGTTACGTAGCTGGAAGATGATGGCAATTATAATTTATTATGCTGTAATTGTTACCTAAATGTTTTTGAATAAGCAAAAATCACATCTGTTTAGGAGTAAGTTGCACAGCAAGAGAATTCCCTTTGAAATGAATGCCGTGTTCTCATATTCTGTAACTGTACACATAAAACAACATATTTATTTCCCCACTGAGTCCATTACATTCCCAAGTCAAACTGCATCCTCTCTTCCCTTCCCATATTAAACCCTTTGATTTAATGGAGGTTTTAACTACTGGTTCTTCAGGGAATTTTCAGTAGGCTTTGCACAGATTAGGTTATTGGAAAGTATAGTTATTTGCTTGTAAAGTGGCAGTTCTGTGTCAAAATTGATTTTCTCTGGAGCTGCAGCAGTAAAAAGGATAAGCTTCTGCTTTGCATCCAGAATGCCCTGATGTTCCTACCATGATAGTTTTCCCCCTGCTTCTTGCTCAGCAACGTTTGGTTACAGGCTGGTTTGGACAGGTGCATATGGACCCATGGAGCCCAGAGGGCTTTGATATCCAGTGGTGATAACAGATAAGGCCTCTTTTCCATTCTGGTTGACACTGGTCTGTGGCAGCCAGTGTTCTGGGCATGGTGAGCATAGTGTTTCTTCCCTTCTCCATTAAATAGGAACTGCATAAGCCTGGAATGGTTCTGTTTGTTCCTCAGAAATGTAGCCGTTGAAATAATTACCTTGCCATGCCCAGGCTAACAGGATTTATCTTCCATTATAGATCTTGAAGACCATACGCAAGAGTAGTTTGTTCCTCTAAATTTACTAAGTTACTCACTTAGAAACGATGTCACTGTGTAAAAGAGAACAGTCATAGCTGTGGCATAACCTAGAAAACCTTTGATAGCTAGAAAGATGAAGGGCAAAACGTATTCTCGATTTTTCTGCTCCCTGCTCATAAAGTAGAATTGGAGTATATAAGAATAGCAAGCAGCCTTATTTTTGTGTGTGTGTGTCCTCATTGCAAGTTAGGGGTCCTTTAAGATGGGCTTTAATCGCTGAGCTTATGTGCTTTCATAGAGCATATATCCATCTATCTGGTAGCCTCCAAGACGTATCTTGCTCTGGTCAGAGTCAGCCTAGTGACCAAGATGTGTCAGTCTGTTCTTCCTCAGACCTGGTGGAGGCCGCATCTTTGAGTATCACTTGGGTGATATTGTCCTGCCTGTTCTGTTCTAGAATGCTGACTCCTACTCCTCACTTTTTATAAAAAGATCTTAGTTCTGTCTCAGGTCAGATGCCCTTGATAGATTTTGCTATTTTTTGTTGTGTCTTGGGCTTGGAGCTCCAATTTGCAACCTGAATACCTTTGCAAGCTGCATATTTCATGCAGTTAAGTCTTCATGTCCTGGCTTTGATCATCAGAACATTACTGGATTGTCTTTGTTTCCAACTCAGCTGTTCCCGCCTCAGAGTCTGGCTTTCACTACCTGCTCATAGACAGTAACCCCAGTTCATCTTCGTGAAATCTGAGGTTTCCTTAAGGTGCTAGTCTCAGATGTTGATGGATCTGTGAAGGTACAGAACTTGAGGCTTGGGAGGATCAAGAAGAAAACAAACCAGGCTTCCCTATTTATGATTTAAGTTTCATTTTGTGGCCTGATAGCTCATAATACAGATTTTTAAAAAAAATTTTATTGGAGTATAGTTGATTTATAGTGTTGTGTTAGTTTCTGCTGTACAGCAAAGTGAATCAGTTATACATATACATATATCCACTCTTTTTTTAGATTCTTTTCCCATATAGGTCCATAATGTAGATTATGGAATCAAGAAGCATTGAATCAAGAAGCCTAGAATTTTAGTTTATCTTTGTTAAATCTGTTTCATTATAGTTCATTCACACCATTCCTCTTTTCATCTTTATATCCATCGATCCACATGATAGTTAACATACACTCTTGATAACTTCTAGTGTTTTAAACACTGGGGATAGAAAAAAAGAGTAAGATATGCACCTTTCCTTTGCAAATGACAAAACTGAAGCCCCAAGACCAGAAGCTGTTTGCTGAGTGAGCCATGCAGGTAAGCTGTGGCAGAGTGAAGACCAGAACCCATTTCTAGAAGAATCTTCCCCACATTATTTAAGATCAGCTCTCTTTAGGCCTTTAGGACTCGGGTCTTCAAGCTTCTCAAAGTAGTAGATTTCGACTCATCAAACATTTGTGTTTTGGGAGTATCACATGGGTGAAGAATTGGAGAAAGCTGATGGAAACAAAATAGCTTTTATTATAGTAGAAGTGAAAAGTATCTATTTTAAAAATTTGGAAAGACACACAATGTATAATGAAGAAAATTAGTGTAACAATCATTCTACTTCTCTTTTTATATTTTCTTTGAGTAGATATAATGGAGAACAGCATTGTCAGCATATTTTATATATAGTTTTGTGCCCTGCCGTCTTTGCTTAATGTTACATAATCAGCATTTTCCCACATTATGAGACATTTTTCCAACACATAATAATTAATAACTGTATGTTATTTCAAAGTACAAACTTTATTTAACTATTTTTGTGCATGTTTTTACCTTTTTGTTCTACATTTAGATTTTTCTACTAATTTTGTACCCTTATCACCATACAAAACGTGCTGAGATGAACCTCCTTGTAATAAATAATTATATATATCTGTCATTATTTCCTTAGGATAAGTTCCTGTCAGTGCTGTGGCTGCATCAATGGAAATGAACATATTAAGGCCATTGACATATATTGCCCTGGGTCTACTTTTAACCCTTCCTTATATCACTCAGAGTCCAAAGCATGGAATCCTTACCCGAATCACCAGAGTATCTAGTATCTTAAGCTTAGGAAAGAGTACTCTTTGGCTAAATATTAGCCACAAAACTGCTTTCCAGCAGAGAAGTCCCCTGCACAGCTAAGCTTCCTAGTGAGGGAGGTTTCAGAGAAAAGATATCATTTGAGCTAAGTCTTTTTTTTTTTTTTTTTTTTTGCGGTACGCGGGCCTCTCACTGTTGTGGCCTCTCCCGTTGCGGAGCACAGGCTCCGGACGCGCAGGCTCAGCGGCCATGGCTCACGGGCCCAGCCGCTCCGCGGCATGTGGGATCTTCCCGGACCGGGGCACGAACCCGTGTCCCCTGCATCGGCAGGCGGACTCCCAACCACTGCGCCACCAGGGAAGCCCTGAGCTAAGTCTTGAAGACATTGGAGCTCAAAAAGTTGTGAAAAGGAAGTTGACTTTTCCTAGCAGGACAAACAGGGTGTTCAGAGGGAAGACTATTAAAACTATACGGAATTTTAGAATTCATCTATTCCGGTGGTTATCAAATATTTAGAGCCTAAGAAATATTTTTTCAATCCTGATCTTGTCTAGCATATCAATACTTCAAACTGATTGATGTGCAGAGTCTCCAGTTAAATCAGAGGGAGATGAGGGAGCTCAGAATTGGGGGTAGAATCTCCTTTTCTCGGCTTCCCTTGAACTTCCTGTGCAGGTTCTGAGATACACCTATAAAATCCAAGGCCCCTTTAAAAAACAAATTTAAAGCCAATCATTCCGGTTTGAAGTTGCGGACACTGAGATACAGAGACAGAATGTGACTTCCTCCAGAGTCAGAACTGGTTCCAAAATAAGCAGTCCAGTGCTTCTTCCCTGCCCTAAAGGAACTATTCCAGAGCTTTCACCAATACATACTCCTGTGCAGGTTGAAAGAGATTAGTTTTACTTTGTTAGGTTATGTATTGTTGCAAGGTCCCCAGGGATTAATGTATGTATTAACTTCTGTAAGATGTTTCCTCAATCCATATTAACCAGGTCTGACTGAGACTCAAAGGATCTATTAAATTATATCCAGCTTCCTATTAAATCACAACACTGGCAGGAATACCTGGGCTCACCTTCTCCTTAACCCAAATTAACACCTGCTCTTAGCGGTCTCAAATCTAAGGCAAGTTCCTAAGGTGAACAAATGACTGAGAAGACAAGAGAGAAGAAATTAAAATAAATGATAGAGTGACCTTCTCACACCACTCATGGTTTCTCAATTAACCAAATGCCAGGCAGCTCCACACTGCTGTTCTTTCAGTAATAGGTTTCATCCTCCCGTTTAATGCCAGCCCACACGAGTGCACACACAGACACACACTTTGCTAATCAGATTGGCAGCAAATAGAATTAAACCATTAAGGCAATTAAGCAATTCTTAGATAACATTTGATCAGTTCAACGAAAATGCAAATTCATGCTTCTTTTAGAGAAAAACGTTGATGAAAAGTCATTTCACGTTCCATGATCTTCATTAGTTTTTTTTCCAAATAAAGATTGCCATGTTTTAGGCTTAGAACTGCACAGATGGAATGGAATTTTTTCACTTTTTTGTTCTGCTCTGTTCATCCTTTTGTAACACACCAGGTTTATCTGCCTCCACACTTCTTTGGCACATTTAGGTAAACTTACCTCCAGCCTCTTCTTTGTGCCTCAAGGCAAACTTTGTTAATTTTCTCTGACATGTGATGACTCATGTCAAACATGTCCTCAGACTGCATCCTTTCAGCATTCTTAAATGATCGTGGTTGGATAGTCATTTGCTGTAGCTCCTTCCTCTCTGGAGCCCGCGTTTAAGGTCTCTACTCTCTCAAAAGCTTATGGGGAAGACAGTACTGCTCCCCAAAATAGGTGCTTGAAAGTGAGTGTGTGGCCTTTGCATTTTCACTGCTGGGTTTGTGTGAGGCATCACTGAGTGTGCAGTCTGCACTCCCCTGCTGGATTCCACACCCTTAGCGAGAAGATGAGCCAGTTGCAGCCCATGTGTCCTTCACCCCACCGCAGCGCCATTTCTGCTCTAGCTCCGGGTTTCCAAACCTGGTGGATGGTCATCAGCTAAGGAGTTTTAAACATATTTATATTTTAAGCATATTTATATTTATATTTAAAACAGTGTCTCCAGAGTTTGGCTTAATTAAGGATTGTTTGGTTTTGTTTTTCAATCTTTCTATTTGATTATAGTGATCAGCCAGTCTTAATAAGACTTAAGCCTAGGTGCTATATTGTTGTTGTTTTTTTCCTCCTTAAATTAGAGACCGTAACACACAGTCTGACATATAATCTGTCAATGATACAGAAATCACGTGCATCTGCAAGATGTTATGATTTCCTTGTTTATAAAAAAAAAAATAAGAATCTTACATGTCAGGTTGTTTTATATGCACACACATACACACAGGTGTAGCATGCTGTATCCTGCATGTATGTAGATGTCTATATGTTTTTGTGTGTTTAAATGTTATTAGAGGCAGGTCAGACATGAGAGGCAGCTGTCAAATAACGTTGTAGCCTAGGACATTATATTTAGTGCATCTCCTCCTTTTCCATATTAAATAAAGTATTACAGCAAACTCTCATCTGGCAGGACACCTGTCCTTGGTGTGCCTGCCTACAGACTTTTGTGAGTGTTAATATAAATAGTAAGGAATAAATGTGAATGCTTCTCAGAGTCTCCCATGCTTTTTCAGCACAGAGCAGCCTTGAATTTTACTAATTTATTCACCACTACATGGGAGTACGAGAACACATCTTTTGGAGCGTTTTTGGATACTGATGAGCTGCCATTAAAGCCATCAAGCCAGAGTGCCACCAGTGTCTTAGGGAAGAGTGATGTTTTGGGAAGCAGTTGAGCTCAACATTCCAGGAAATATTTTTCACCTATTTGTTACTGTACATACAGGCTTACATTTTCTCAATTTAGAAAGACTACTAAAGCATGGACTTTTGGGAAGCAGACACATAATGTTCTCAGCAATACTGTAAAACCTCATTAATTTGCTAAACAAATAAGTGAGATTATAAAGGATATTGCAGAGATTGTAGGGGGAGGTTTAATCGTCTTATGTTTAACTGGCTCTAAGAGCAGCAGCTTTTTAAGTTCTTAAGATTCTGATGGTTGGTCTTCCTTTATTAAATCTGTCCTCTAAGATCTTTTAGCTGTTAGTTAGAATTACAGTTTGGACTTGAGGATAATTCTGTATTCCTTAAAAAAAAATTATTCAAAATAATTCAAACTGAAGTTTCCCATAAGTTGGTCTAAATTACATTTTATTTATGTGCATAGTTGTGTTCGTACTGATATATTGGAGTATGAAGAAGGGGAGGAAAGCCAGCCAGTGTGTTGTATTACTGTTGACAATAATTTCCTGATGAATGTTTGCTTAAATGAGGGATCATATACGTTAAAGGCTATTATTGGTCATGAGCACATAAAAAAGTTTATTTTTCATTTTATAAGTTGGTATAAAATTTCAGACTCAGTACCGCTTTCATTTAATTTTTATACTTCTTAGACACATGAAGTATTTCAGTATGTGTTGGTCTTTGTTATTGGGTTTTCGTGGCTCAGGAGTTTTTTGTTTTAAAATAAAATAGAAAAAGCATCTCTTAAAATAGTCATCTTCTTGAACCCATAAAGTTGAGCCTTTGAGAACATGAGGCATTTGTGAGGTTCTAAGAGAAGATGTGTTTTCCCTTCTTCCGTCTCCATCCTACCTCCCTCGCCACCATGCTGTAATCTTATAATTAATAACTTTTAAATCAGTCAGTATAGGTAATTTTAAGGCTTAAATTTTTAAAAATTTCATAATGGATGAAGATGTTTAGATACGAACATACATTTTTAAAAGCCTGCCATACCAATTCCCAAAAGGAGAGATTGACAGACACGTCTAATATTTATTTATGGAGCTCCAGTGTTTGTACAATGCCCTGGAAACCAAAGGCATCGATTAAGTTTATAGACCCCACAATAAGTTACATTTATGCTAAACTGGGTTGAATTCTGTAACTTGTTTTAGTGTTTTAGTCATTGAAAAACACCCTTACCTTCAAACGCATATAATCACAACTGCCTGTATTCTTTTTTTTTTCCCAAAATTTTTTTTTTTTAGAATTTTTTGTTTTGATGTAGACTGTTTCTAAAGTCTTTATTTAATTTGTTACAATATGGTTTCTGTTTTATGTTTTGGTTTCTTGGCCTCCAGGCATGTGGGATCTTAGCTCCCCAACCAGGGATCAAACCCACACCTCCTGCATTGGAAGGCGTAGTCTTAACCACTGGACTGCCAGGGAAGTCCCGCAACTGCCTGTATTCTTGAGTTAATTTAATGCATCCTTTTCCTGTCCTCTCTGTCTTCTAAAACTACTCCTGATTTCTTCCTGTCCTCTTGCTGGTATCCTTCCCACCATCCATCCACCACTATGTAGTGTGCCGTCAGTAATA
The DNA here is from genome assembly GCF_949987515.2 of Delphinus delphis. Taxonomy (NCBI): domain Eukaryota; kingdom Metazoa; phylum Chordata; class Mammalia; order Artiodactyla; family Delphinidae; genus Delphinus; species Delphinus delphis. Next base: position 75,560,016 of record NC_082697.1, on the reverse strand, counting down.
AAGCCGCCAGATTGTGTTAGTGTGTTTGTTACATTAAAGACTAAACCAGGGGTCTTGGTTAAGAGCACAGTTAGGTGGTATTGGTCAGTCTGCCTTGGCTCATGCTTCTTCTGTCCTCAGCCTGACTTTCAATCCTCAGGAGGCTCCAGGGGAGAGTGAGGGGTGGGTGCGTGAGTGAAGGAGTGGGTGTGTGTCTGCCCACACCTGCATGGTGACTCTTTTCTGAAGATGCTTCCTTTAGCCATCATTTCCATCCTGTCCTAGTACATGCTTCCTCTTTACAAATCAGCAGTTAGCCCAGGCCCTGATGAACAGTTTTCTTTGAGCTCCCCTGTGGCTGTGAGTTTATCAGTGAGGCTGCTCTCACCTAGGGGTAGACTCTTGGGAGGCAAAATGCTTCTTCCCAGAGTCTCACTCGGGTTCAGGGAAACCTGTATAACACTCCACATGGGAAAGGACCCTGCAACACTTACATACATGTAGTCACACTGCCATGTGCTCAGCTGTGCAGTAGCAGGCAGGCTGGAAGCCGTCCACAGGCCACCCCTCCCTCTCCACTTTGAATTAGTAGAGGGTGACAGAGTTACTGCTTTCCCCTCCATCTTACCAGGCCAGTGTCTCTCCTGTCCTCATGAGGTTCCTGACCTTTCTGTAGATGCCTCTGCCCTCCTCCCACTACCAGGGGCCCCAGGGATCTGTAATGGGCTCACATTAATTGCCCGTTCAAGGACAGATGCAGTTCCTGGAAGGCAGATTGGAGATCCCCAAGTGAGTACCGCTGGGTAGAAGGGAACTGAGGTTGATCTAGCAACTGGGAGATGTTGCACTGGCACACTCAGACACACACAGACACTCACACACCATCCTGCTGCGTCTCCCAGAGCATCACATAATCACTGTTCCAGCTTCAGGGGTTTTCATTTGGCCACACTCTGCTCTTGTTTGATTTGCTAGTACGATAACTCAGAGAAAAGACAGAGACTCTATCCATTCTAATCCCCTGTGGGTTACAGTAGTTCTAGATAGAAGACACCCCAGAGAAGGCATATAATTCAGAGACTTATAAAGGTCACCTTATGGGCCCCCACGTCCTCTCTAAGAAATGAGCCTTTCAGTCTGCATTGCACATGTGTCCTTATTGCCAGAAGGGCTTTATTGGCGTCCTGCACCCTTCTTTTTTCTTCACCCCTCTCAAAGCAAGAAACACAAAACCATCTTTTTCGTCCTTACGTCTTCTTTTAGACGTACATGCTGCCATTTCCTTTTTCTCTGGAGACTGTGGTGTGACAGAGGAAGGGGAAGCATCAAAGGCTTCTTTCTGCTCTAACCACATTCTTTGACTGGGCCCTGCTTTACATCTCTCATTGCTCTAGATGAGATGACTCAGCCAGCACGCTCCCCGGCCCAGCATGCCACCCTTTTTAGATCTCAGGGCATGGCATTTTGATTCCTCCCTGCAGTTCAGTGCTCATCACCAACACTGCAGACATCTGCTGCCACTTTCCTGCCTAAAGCACGGGAATCCCAGCAAGTCATTCTGTGAGCAGCAGCAGGGGGTCGTCTTCTCACTTAGCATTATCCCAGTTTGTCTCCTTTCTTAGGCTGTTATCATAAAACCCTGGAACTTCATAGCAGGATGGAAGTTTAACGTGTCTGTCATGCAGAGACCCCAATTAGCAAGTGAGGAAACTGAGGCCAGGAGCCATGAGTGATAGTGTTTACCTGGCTGCCGGTTCAGATTTAGCCAGCTTTGAACTATGCCTCAGCATTTTACTTGATGTAGATATGTCTTTTAATGTGATTCAAAGTGCCCCACAGCAGGCAGAGTGGCCCTGAATCAGAATTGATGATTTTTTTTCATTTTTTCACTGCCAGGGCAGTGTTGGCAACCTGTAGAAATTTCCCAGGAACTTTTACTTGGGGTGTGATGCCTTGTCTGAAGTTGATGCTCAGTTCTGGGTTGAGTGTCTTTTGAACATCCCCTCCAGACTTCTTGCAGAGAAACACAGAGGAGGAAAAGCTGCTGTTGTGAGAGCAAGGCTGGTCCCCTTTAAAGAAGCTAATACCCAAAAGCTCTCTTTTTTTTTTTTAAATAAATTTATATATATTTTTATTTTTGGCTGTGTTGAGTCTTCGTTGCTGTGCATGGACTTGCTCTCTAGTTGCTGCTGGCGGGGCTACTCTTCATTGCAATGTGCAGCCCTCTCATTGTGGTGGCTTCTCTTGTTGCAGAGCACAGGCTCTAGGCTCATGGGCTTCAGTAGTTGTGGTGCATGAGCTCAGTAGTTGTGGCTCACAGGCTCTAGAGTGCAGGCTAAGTTGTAGCACACGGGCTTAGCTGTTCCGTGGGATGTGGGATCTTCCCGGACCAGGGCTCCAACCCACGTCCCCTGCGTTGGTTGGTGGACTCTTAACCACTGCGCCACCAGGGCAGCCCAAGGCTCTCTTTCAATGGAATTTTTTGGTTTGCTGATTATAGCAGCAATCTAGTTGCATTCTAGAGGTTTCAGAAAATGCAGAACATTTCAAAGAAAAAAATTGTGCTTATAATAAAATCGAGAGGTGATCACTCAGTGTTTTGGGGTATAAGCACTTTAGTCTTCCTTCTCTCTGCGTCTCACATAAACTTTCTTCAAGGTCTTTAAATATATTTTCGCAGCCTGATTTTTAATGACCACCCAGTATCCTATTGTATCGATAAGGCCATTATTTGTATAACCTGTTTTTAGATATTTGGGTTTTTCCAATTCATCATTATTATGAAAAACGTTGTATCTCAGTGATTATATTTTTGAATAAATACCTCCTTGCAAAATTATTCAGTAAAAGACAATGAAGCTTTTCAAAATGTGCTCTAGATCGTCACATTTCACGTCAGTGTCCCAGTTTATGTTGCTACCAGTGACAAATGGAGGTGCCCACTGAAAGCACTCTGTGCTTTCCCTTTTTTAAAAAAGGTATTTCACCATATAAAAATCAGTCCTTGTGTTTGATTTATAATAACGTACGTCCACATCTTTGCATTCATAAAAATATTGAATTTGGATTCTCTCCAATTTCCCTTTTAGTAGAAAGGCACAAGTTCAGTAAGAAATTCTACTTGGAGTTGTATTGAGTAGAGAAACATACTTTGATTTCTTCAATTTGTGACAAGTAACCCATAAACATTAATTAAAATATTGGTTAAAATTTTGAATAATGCAGAGATTTAATTAGGCAATAGAGTTTAAAAATCCAGCAAGCCACCTATGCTGATCTCCTTGGAGATGACTGTCTGCAGGAGAGACAGACTTTAAACGACATTGTGTCAAACACAGAGCAAGTTTCTAATTTCCCACCTTTTCGTGCTGCTAAAGCCTTAGAAAATATGTGTTAAGTCCACTGAGTATATACTGTCGGACTTGAGGACATTTCCAATAGAAGATTCACATAGTAAGTGGAAAGCCAGTAAGCAAAAGACCACTAACCATGTAATGAAGGATTCAGGAAAGAGAAAATAATTGTATCAGACAACCTAGGCCAAAAGAAGCAAATGCGCACAAAACTTAGGCTGAGTTTCTTGCAGCCTGTACAAAACGCGGGAATTCATCTTTATTTTTCCCTTTACAGCTTGTATTGTATTATGTATTGAAAGGAAATAGTAAAGTTTATCAGAACAAAGAAATGTTTCTTTGTCACTAACCACTGAGAAGAAAATGTAGAGACTTAAAACAACAGACAGTGGACAGTGTGATTCACAAGACTTGCAGCACAGCTTATGACACATAGAGGAAAGGAAGGAAGGAAGGGAGGGAGGGAGGGAGGGAGGGAGGGAGGGAGAGAGATGGATGATCCTTTGTCATCATTTTGTTTGGCAATGTAAACTCAAGGCACAAAGTTAAATTGTGGATCTTTGCAGGCATTTCTGAGAGTAGCTGGACGCACCAGGTCTGTAAGTCTGTGGAGGTTTGATTAGATATGAGACAGAACTCGGAAAAATCTACTGCACGATCCTGAGCCTGGTGGTTCTCAAACTTGCTTCCATCAAAACAGTTTTGCTGTGAGCGGGGCTGAGCCATTTCACTGTCTATAAGCAAATGATTACTGCCATTTTGCCACTGAAAGGTTGGAAAAAAACAAGTAAATGGGTAAAATTATTTTAGATACATGTTTTTCTAATACATATTTGTAGTAAGCCTTGCCTTCTTGTGTAATCAAGTAACAAATACCGAAAGGAACAACTGTTAACTCTGGATAATAACGCGACAGCTTGTTCTGAGGAGGACACTATCTTTTATTTTTTAAAAAATATGTAAGATAATTATGTACTTTATGAGTAAAATTGTGCCTATTTCATATAACAAACATATCAGGATTTAATGGATGTTCCACAACCATTAGCACAGAGTAAGCACATGATTTGCAGGTGCTCTGCCGCATGAATCAATCTGAAAGCCTTGGCGAGCATCCCTGCTGAAGTACTGGACGTGCAGGTATCCCTGATGGTGATTAGAAAGCTCTCCATTGCCTCCTGACTTTATAAGTGGGGTTCGCAAATCTGACACTTTATTATAAAAAAGAAAGATCTCTGATGCATTCTTGTCTTCACGAAGGACATACTGCAGCGCTTGCAGGCAGCTGTTAAAAATTATAGCTGTGTGTCCACTAGACTCTTTCTTATGTGCCTGACATGCTCTGAGCTTTACATCCAATATTTGTAAACCTCACCACAGCCTTGAAAGGTAGAGGGCGTTATCCTCCATATTTTATGGGTGGGGAAACTGGGCATGGAGAGGTTAATTGAATTTGGCCAAGACCACAGAGTTAAAGAGTGACAGCAGAACAGCTTAAGTCTGTTTGCCTGCGCTCCTTTCTCTATGGGCACTGCCTTGGAGTAATCAAGATTTCCAAAAGCAGCTTTGGGTCTGCGCAAGTTACTTGAACGGTACTTGAACGGTTACTTGAACAGTAACCTCATTGAAGTACTATAAAATATAGGATATAACCTTAGCCTTGAAATATTTTTAGAGAAAGAATTAAAAACTTTAAAAAACAAACAAAAACTGTTCACCTTTGAGCATAACCACATCCCAAAGAGTCACTGAGCTACTGACAGCAAGTCCCCCGGACAAGTAAACAAAGAAACCTAAATAAGTAGTTTAGTCTTCTCTGTCTGCATGCTGCTAAAAATAATGTTTTGCTTTGACATAGAATTTTTGAGAGTTTTAAATGAGATATACCTAAAGCCTTTAGTTTAGCAACATAAATGCTTTATGTTTTGGTGTCCATAACCCATGGGCTGAAAGTCATATCTATCAAGGAGGGATAATTGCCCCAGCAGATATGATGTTTTCACTTGCATAATATTCTACTTTGAATCTTTGAGGAACTGTTTCACAAGTTATGTTGATTTGTTTCCATAGTATAGAGTAGTTATTTAAAAAATCATTTTTTGAAAAGGATCTAAAATGTATTTATTAGGGTAAAACTCAATGAATATTTATCGATTGAAACTTAGATCAAATTTCTCTCATGCTGATTTTGCCAAGCTTTAGTTAACTTGAAGACTTTCAAATAAGAATTGTGTCAGAGTAGACCCCTGGTTATTAGATATGGAGCAGCAGTCAGGCTTTGTCGATTCTGAAGTAAGAGGAAAGAGATGAGGGAATTGTTATGTGAACCCCATGAGCCCTACGAGTTTTTAAAAGTTTCCCAGGGCAAAAACCCCATCTTAGTTCACTGGCATTAGCATTTCTGGGCATGTACTAGGAGTGTAGAGAGAATGTACCCAGCCTCAGGGGTATCAGTGGTAAAGTTTAGAATACTTTAAGAGCAAACTTATCACTTCGACTCCTGTGTTGTCCATTTCTCAGATGGAGATAAGCTGGGAAAGGCTTATTTTTAAATAATAAAACTAGTTGTTTAAGTGTGTGACTAAAATTCTCCTTAGAATTAACCCATGGATTGCCCTGAAGTACTGAGCTGTGATTATAAATAAATTTTACCAAATATTGTCACTACACCTCTTCTATAGTGAAGAGAAGAATTTAGTGTAAAATTAGTTAAAATATGCAAGCCATTTAGAACAGTGCTTAACATATATTAAGTCCTCCACAAATATTATCTATTGTTTAGAACGGTAGTTCTCAACTAGTGTGTCAAGACACAAGTATACCCCTTCTCAGACATGCCCTGAAGTATCTGACTATATTTTTAAAGAATATTTTTTTTTTGTATAGCTAAACATATAGATGAAGCACACACTGATGTTTCAGTTGCTAAAATAAGAAGTGAGAGACAGTATAATGTCAAGTCTTTGCTTGCCAAATGGGGACATTGCCTCTTGGGTCTGTAGGAGGCGGGCCCTGAACACTCCTGATCAAAAAAGCTTATGTTCAGAAAGACACATCAGGTGGGCAGTGTGTTAATTACCACTGCTTCTTATACACACTCTGAAGACACATGGTTATATTACTGTAATTTCTTGAGAACTTTTGGAGCACAGGACTCCAAAAGTACTTCAGAACTATCAGTTAAGAACTAGTGGGATAGGGCTTCCCTGGTGGTGCAGTGGTTAAGAATCCGCCTGCCAATGCAGGAGACACGGGTTCGAGCCCTGGCCCGGGAAGATCCCACATGCCGCGGAGCAGCTTGGCCCGTGCGCCACAACTACTGAGCCTGTGCTCTAGAGCCCACAAGCCATAACTACTGAGCCCGCGTGCCACAACTACTGGATCCTGCACGCCTAATGCCCGTGCTCCACAACAAGAGAAGCCACCGCAACAACAAAGAGTAGCCCCTGCTCGCTGCAACTAGAGAAAGCCCTCACAGCAACGAAGACCCAACGCAGCCAAAAATAAATAAATTAAATAAATTAATTAAAAAAAAGAACTAGTGGGATAAGTTCCTGTCTATAGTTATAAAAGTGATTTATTTCATGTCTTATAACCGTACTATATTAATATACATATAGCCTCAAAAAAAACCTTCGTCCGACTTTTAGACCAGAGTCTAAATATGTTGGTGACATTTCCTAGGACCAGGTTTTGATGGCATGGAAATCAGAGAGTCTGAGAATGCCAAACTTCTCTAATACAGTTAAGTCATGAAAGCATAGGAAAATAAGAAGGATAGGGCATTCGGGACAAGATTCTATACCTTCCCTTTTGGCCCAAATCCTATAAATTTACTCACATAGAAACCTGCTTTTTATTAGCATTTGCTATGGCTTGTGTCTCTAATGTCATCCTTTTTGAACCAACACACACCACATATCTGATTATTGTTTAGATATTCTACTTAGCACTGAAGGCTCAGATCAGTTAAAGCGATGTCAGATACTGTAATGAACACAGTAGGAAATCATTTTTCTATTGTATGGTAATTGGTTGGAACCCATGAATTACATCTAAAATGTTACTACTGTTTTTACATAGTCTTAAGTTTATAATTAGAGTAAAACTTATTAAAGTAGGTGCATCAATAGGAAAAGAAACCATTATCCTTTCAACTGAGTCTTATTTCATAAACAGCGTATTAGCTCTTTAGTGACTAAGAAACATGGCTCATCTTTGCAGTATGTTGCCTCTATTCCTTTTTGCCCACAGATCTGAGAGGGGAGAGGTAAACTGATAGAGGAATTAAAGTTCTGAAGCAAATTAAGTTCACATTTTTATTTAAGGATTCTAGGAACCCCAAGACTGAATCCAAATTGTTACTTAGTTTTTAACCAGAATAATAGCTCTCTTTCTATTGTAGAGTAAGGGAAAGGTTAATGTTATCTGCCCTTGGTGATTTACTAACTGACTAAATAGCCAATTGAAATGTGTGGAAGAAAGATGAAACAAACTGCATCTTTATTTATAGGGTCAGATCTTTGCCTTTGGATGCTGTGGGGAAGAGACAAAGTGTTACAGGGATTGGAAGCTTACTTCAAGGGGGTGTGTAGGAGATGGAGGACAGAAGGAGTGAATTCTACGCGTCCTCAGTGAGTAGGCCCAGCCCAGGCAGAAGACTGCAGAGGGCCTGGGTGGACCACAAGACCTTTGCTCCCCTCCGACTTCTCCCTTAGCCCTCAGTCTGTTCAGAAGACAAACTGCAGGAACATAGAGGGAAATACACCACCAAACACAGCTTCGTTTTGATGTGTTGTCTCCTAGCATAACCTACAAAAGATAATTCTGTTTTTCCTTTAGAATTCTTTTTATGACAAGGTGATTTTATTATAATACAAGTTTTTACATGTATAAGTAAAAAATAAAAGTGCATTTTAAAACAAAATGGCAAGCTTTCTTAGTTTGGCTCTCCTGATTTTTATTTAAAATGAAGGATCCCTAAGCCTAGATTTTGCCTTACCAGTTTAAAAAAATTAAATTCAAAAGGCAGTTCCTATAGCTCTCCCCCTCCAAACGCACGTTGCAAGCTGCATGGTTTGTTTATATACATTTTGCTTCAACTCACCAGCTTTTCTAAAACTTAGGTTGATGGTTTAGCGGGTAATGATGGGACACAAGCCTGTTGATCCACTTGTCTTCAATCCACAAATGGGATAGCGAAGGTACCTATCTGGTAGGTGTGAGGTTGTAGTGAGATGACGCAAGGCCATAGTAAGTGCTCAGATGTTGCTTTCATCACTGGCATAGCTTCATCATTATTAACTTATTTCTCAATTCTTCGTCCCCTTTCTACATTCTCACTTCTAGAGATTTCCTGCTTCTTACTGCCAAAGAATATTTTTGAAGCTTCCTCTCTTGGGGGTACTTCTGGTGTAGCTGACACCGGTGTGGTACAAATGCTTTGAAAATGGGTCCTGAATTCCTTTCCTAGGGCCTTTAGGGAAACTCTTGAGGGAATCAGGATAAGAACGTTCCTATCGTTCATCAGATCTTGCCCTTTGTCTGTGTGTGGTTTATGGTAACCTTATACGGGGGATACTCGACTACTTTAGAAGGACCCACTGCAGCTTTCCTGAATTTGGAGGATTGGGTGTCATGGAAGGCAGGGATGGCTGTAGAGGAGGATGAGGTATAAACAAATGAAGTATCACAGGTCAAGTGGATGTTTGGGTGGCTGTGTCAGCACCACTGTGGACAGGAGAACCCTGAACTGGGAACTGAAAGACTAGGTTCTAGACCAAAATGACATCTTCTTAGCCTCTTTTCCTTATCAAATAAGGATTTTGGATTAGATTGTCTCATAGGTCCCTTTGTGCCTTAGTATTTTGTAATTTTTTGCAACTGTCTCATCCATACTGGTGTCCACATTTTCCAGTTGTATAAGTTCAAAAGCAACCAGGTCAGATGCCAATGTAAGTCTTCATCAGGGTCAGTGAGAGACTATTTAAGAATTTCTAAGTCTCAGTAAAAGAGTGTTATTTTTCCTTCCTTCTCTGTGCCCAGGCTCCAAAGAAGTAAAAAGTAAAGATATGAAGTCCATCTTCTGTGTTTTGTCAGTTTAAGTAAAAAGAACTTTTCCTTCCATTTTAATAATAGAATTTTTGTGTATTTAATATAGGCAGCGATTTGGCCTCCAGCTGAGTTTAGATTTGAAAAGATGAGAATATTAAAGCTTGTCAGACAGCCCACAAACCAATTAAGTATTTCTAAGCTGACAGGATGTGGGTAGAGTTCTTTTTCTTTTCTCTACCAGTACCCCTCATAAGTAAAAAAAAAAAAAAAAAAAAAAAAATCAGATACACTAGATGCTCTCTCTGAAAAGGTGGGTCCTGATAATAGGCAGCAAGAAGGATGGTTCCACAATGAGATGAGTATGTAGGCCAGAAGTTCAGACAAAAGTATTTCAAGGGTGTTAGAACAGTGCTGTCCAACAGAACATTCTGTCGTGATGGAAATATGTGCTGCTCTGTCCATTGTGGCAGCCACAAGTCACACGTGGCTGATTGTGGCTAACGTGACTAGGATCTGAGCTTGAGATTTTATTTCATTGTAATTATTTTTCACTTTAATAGCCACCTGTGGCTAATGGCTTGGACAGTACAGGACAAGAAAAAAATAGATTCTGACACATTTTCACGTATCAAAAAAAAGAGACAACCAAAGAGCATGAGATTGCTGGAGTTGTGGATGGCTGATTTGGGACTAAGAAAATCTGAAGAGCTCTTCTGTGGAATACAGTCGGACTTCTACTTTGTTGTTCCAAAGGAAAGAAAGACCACTTGGGAGTAATTGCAGGGCAGCGCACTTAGGCTCAGCGTAAAATACTTCCTTACAGTTAGTCCTATGAAGTTATAATCAGATGTCTTAAAATGTAAGGACGTCCCCCAGTTCTGAGAGTACTCAAGGTCAGCCTTGGTGACAGTATGGCAGGGACCTGCAGTTTCCTCGTCAGTAAAATGAAGATGTTAATACTTGTTCCACCCTCCCCCAAGATTGTCACTCAGCGCACTGAGAATTAGATGAAATACTGTTTTTATAAGTGCTTTGAAACTACCAAGACATTTTATTAAGCATGACTGATATTAGGTTAAAGACTGTGATTAAAGGACTTTATGAACTTGGAGTCACCTTAAGGCTGCTTGTTCTGAAACAAGCAAAAAGATTCTCTTTAGGATCCTGAACCAAAACCCCATTGTTTTGACAGTAAATATGCCCCCCATGAATATGATAAGTGGCATCGGTCATTCAGTCATTGATCTTAAATTTTTCAGTGATTATTTCGTCTGGAGAGGATCCTGAAGTTGGCACTGCTGCCTTTCCAAATACCCAGAAAATTTCTGATAACAAGCAAATGGATGAACTCACAGTAGTTCAACCATAGTAGATGCCCTCATTGCTGAGACACCTGGTTCGGGCTTGTAGCATCAATCAGCCTTTGCAGCCTGCTGGTTCCTCCTGTTGGATGTAACAGATTCATGGAAAAGGAGCCGTGTAGGTAATGTCACAGCAGTGGCCTGAAATTGCAAAGAATTTCTACCAGCCTCATGAACCAGGGCATGGCATGGAATGCATTGGCCCTGCTTATCCTCCCGTGGAGATGTGGGAACGGCAGGGCCGTGGATGTGGAGCTCAGCCGCCCATCGGTGGGGCTAAGGCTCCCATAAAGAACTCCCACGGAATTCATTAGCCGCATTTCAGCACTGGAGCTGGAACCTCTTACATCGTAGGAGTGATGGTTCAGAAAAATAACGATGCCCCTTAGGTTGTTATTGAGAGACCCTGCTTTCTTTTTAAGCAGGAAGACATTTCCTTGTCCTGTCTCCTGTTAAAATGATAAGTGCACAGCATTCTCATTAGGATGTAGCCCCTCAGCTCCCAAGGACGCGAGGAGTTTTCCTTTCCTTCCTTTTCTGCTGCCTCTCAGGTCGTCTCATCGCTACATTTTGAGTAGACAATTATGTACTAATAAAAGCTACAAATAAGGGACACTGGACAACCCCCATCTTACATACTGGCATTTGGTCCTTCTCTTCCATCTCCTTCCCTGGAGAGTAATGATACCCACCTGGACACAAAGCTGGTGGAATTAAAATTCAGCCCCGATTCACAGATGGCTGCCTTCGTCCATGTCACACGTGCGCATCTAGATGTTCCTGCGCGTGCTTTCCTGGCAGCCGAGATGGATGCGTGCATAGGTTAAATTGCTGGAGAAAATCAACTTTCTTCACCAGTTGCATCTGATACAAATTCTAAGTCTGGCTGGGCCCCGGTGCTGAGTATTCCCTCATTTTCCCCATTTCCACAGTGGTTGCTTCAGACTTCTTCCTCTCATCTTGAATCCTCCAGTCCAGACTTTCCTATCATACCTCATTATCTATAGATAGCCTTGGACACTATAGATGGTGTCTATAGATAGGCTATCTATAGATAGTGTCCAAACAGGTCACCCTTGACTTCCACCTTTTCCATTTAACATTTATTGTCAGACTCGTTATTCATGTTTACATCACTCCCTCTGCTGTCAGGCAGAACGTGTTCTTCTTTTTCCCAAGGTCAAAACCGTGTTCTTCAGCCAACCCTTACTGTCTCCTCCATGGCTTTGTCACATCAATCATTTCTTTCCCTACGTCTTAATACCCACTAACTCCTTCACCACTTCCTTCCCTCTCAGCATGTGAACTTGAGCAGGTCTTCTCCATCTTAAAAAAATAAAAACAAACTAGTTGCATTTTGAGTCTCTCCTTCCCTTCAAAGTCAAGACATTTTATACTTGCTGTCATCCTTTCTTCTTAACCTCTGAAAATTATATCCTATTGTGCTCGTAGTGTCATTTCTTAATACCCACCAATGACTCACGAATGGCAAAGTCCAGTAGAGGATGGTGGCCTTCTGCCTTGCTGATTACACCCCCCCGGAGCTCTCATCCCATGGCTTTCCTGATCCTGCCCAGTCCTCTTTCTCATCCTCTTCACTGTTTTTATCAGGTTCTCCCCTCTTTCTCCTCAAATATATAAGAATCCCAGTGTTGATAGTGAATGTCACTTAATAGCAGCAAATCCTGGCTCCACCACTTATTTAGCTGTGGAAACCTGAGTAAGTTGCTTAATGTTTCTGAGGACATTTCCTCATAGTTCTTCAGAAAAAGGATAAAGGATAAAAGTAGCAAAGTGAGGTTAAAAGTAGCGAACACATGCCAAGTACTTAGCACAGTTCCTCGTTCACTGCTTCTTACTTTGCCTTTTTTTTGCTCCCACTGCCCATGCCCTCACTTTCCATCTTTATCCTTTCTGCTCTTGGCCTCCCCTCTGGAGCCCCCAAAGCCACATCATCAACCACCTGCTGGATGCCTTCCTCAAACAGAAATCATCATTTCTTTCACCCAAAGTAAGCTTCTCAGTCCCCGTCTCAGCTTGACAGTCTCTCAGGTTTGAAGCACAGATGTCCATTGTCTCTCTCACCCTCACATCCAGCCAGTCAACGAACCATGCCAGTTATAGCCCCCTGGATTTTTGGCTCTGGAACTTTCTTTAGATTCTAAAAGCCACAGTCGGGACTTCCCTGATGGCTCAGTGGTTAGGAACCTGCCTGCCAATGCAGGGGACATGGGTTCGATCCCTGGTCCGGGAAGATCCCACGTGCCGCGGAGCAACTAAACCTCTGCACCACAACTACCGAGCCTGTGCTCTAGAGCCCGCGAGCCACAACTACTGAGCCCGCACGCCACAACTACTGAAGCCTGCGCGCCTAGAGCCTGTGCTCCGCAACAAGAGAAGCCACCACAATGAGAGGCCCTCACACCACAATGAAGAGTAGCCCCGGCTCGCCACAACTAGAGAAAGCCCACGCGCAGCAACGAAGACCCAACACAGCCAAAAAATAAGTAAGATTAATTAAAAAAAAAAATTTTAATTAAAAAAATAAAAGCCACAATCATGGTTAAGTGTCCTTTTACCTCCAGCTTAGATTATTGTTCTGGCCTCTGAAGAAGTCCCCCCTCTCTATTCCACTGTAAACATTCTTCCTAAAATGGTACACATGTGATCACATCATTACCAGCTCAGATCGTTCTCTGTGGTACTTCCTGTTACTGTTAACTTTGGACTGAAGGTTAGCCAGTCTGTGGTTCACGGATAGAGCAGGAGAAATGGTCGATGCTCTGCACAGAGTCAGAGCTCATTAAAAGCTGAATAAATTTACTATAAAATAAAGAAAATCAGTAGTGTAGCGGGATGTAATGCCGGAAGAACTGCTTTGGTGATAAATGGTTGATTAAGTAAAGCTTAGCTCTCAATGGATATATCCTCAGAATTAGTTATGGAATGAAATAGATAACTTGATCATTCTTCACTTGAAGCCTATCAGAAGAGGGCAATGGATTGGATGATTAAGCGGGGATCTCAGCTGCAAGTCAACAAGCTGCCTTCTGCTCCCACCCAGCCAGTGCGAGGTCACCCTCTGTACACCTCTCCTTTCAACCCGCGCTGAAGGGGCCAGGTCTCCATCCTTGCTACAGGTTTTTTGATCCTGAGACCACCGTGGAGCTCCAAAGGAGTTCCTTGCCAAACCTAGCGCAAGAATGAAATTGGGTCTCCAGAAAAACCGTGCGATACCTTGTACTGCAGGTCTTTTGTGGACACAGAAAGCTGGTCTTTTGTGGACACAGAAAGCTGGTATCCCACTCCCACCCCCACCATGCCTCACACTCTCTCTCCCACCCCTGACCCTCAACACTCTGGGCAAGAAAACAGTGATATTTCTTCATCTGGCAGCATGTTGTGTGTGAGAAGAGGCCAGCGGAAGGGGATTTGATGTGTGAGTGACAGGTCCCCTAGGTAACGCCGCTGGGGAGTGCTTGATCTGACTGGTTTGAAGCTGAGAACTCGCCAGGTCACACTGGAAACATTTGCTGCTGGGCATGGCTTTCATCCTTGTTTATCTTCTTTTTAAAAAAAAAAAAAACCCTTCCTGAGGTTTGTGTGTGGGGGGTTGTTGTTGGGTTATTTTTTGGGCTTTGTTTTTTTGGGTACAAATGGGTATTTTTTCCTGAGAGAGAGAGAGGGAATGTGTGTGTGTGTGTTTGTGTTTATTGGCAAGAGCATTTGTATATTCCTTTTATTGTTTCTTGTCACTGCAGGGAAAGGTTGTAACCTTTTGATGCGGATTGTGAATCTTAATGAATTCATCACTTGCCATGGGAAAGAGATGCTTGTTCAAGGAGTGCAGAAACATTTTCTTTTTCTAATGATATTAACAGGAACATTGTATAGAAAATAATAACTAATCTTTTGAGCACCTACTGCGTGTTACCTACCATTTCAAACACTTCATGTATTAACTTATCTAATCCTCACTAGAATCCATTATTGTTGGTTTTCCCATTGACATTTGAGGAAACAAAAGCAGAGGGAAGTTAAGTCCTTTGCCTGAGGCTGTACATTCAGTAAATGAGAGGCCAAGGACTCAGACTGAGGCGAGGGCTCTAGTGGCAGCAGTGTTCATCCTACTGCTTTCCAGCCTCGAAATCGATTGGTGCGCAGAAGCATGGAGCGCTGGGGACTTACTCGATGTTCCCTCAGGCTGGTGCCCAGGAAGTGGCCTCTGCCTTCAAGGTCATTACTGTCTAGTGGTTAGAGGAGAGGGCTGAGTCTGTCTTGTTTACCGATGTATCGCCATTGCTGGGCGCAGTGTCAGGCATGTACGTGGGAGGCAGTCAATAAAATTTTGTTGAATTGAGTCAGTATAGGCTCCAAAAAGTTAATTTAGCTTGTGAATTATCGAGATTGAATCGTGATCAGTTAACATCATAGGGTGGTCATGACCTGCCGCCTTTAGAAACACCAGTGGGAAAAACGTTTGGCAGTGTTTGGATCACTGTTCTTACCTGCTATGGTATTTTTTTCTTTTTATAGATTTATTTTATTTATTTTTGGCTGCGTTGGGTCTTCGTTGCTGCACGAGGGCTTTCTCTAGTTGTGGTGAGCGGGGGCTACTCTTCGTCGCTGTGCACGGGCTTCTCATTGCGGTGGCTTCTCTTGTTGCAGAGCACGGGCTCTAGGCGCACAGGCTCAGTAGTTGTGGCTCGCGGGCTTAGTTGCTCCGTGGCATGTGGGATCTTCCCGGACCAGGGCTCGAACCCATGTCCCTGCGTTGGGAGGCGGGTTCCTAACCACTGCGTCCCCAGGGAAGCCCCCCTGCTGTGGTATTTATAAAGCTCTCTCAAGGGTTACGTGGGGGCTCCCTAGCTCCTGTATGATTTATAAATCTATTATGCATGTCACATAAAGATTTTCATGCTGGAGAACCATCAGATGCACTCATTGACATAATGTAATGTTGTGAGAAAAGGGCGATGATTAATTCAAAGGTGGGACATAGGACAGAGGTGGGCGGGGCCTGGAGGACAGTGAGGGTGACACAGCAAAGACGTGAGCTAGAGTGGAGGCACGAGAGGTGGAAGGGGGAGGCAGGCGTGGGGAAGGCTGTACAGGGACAGTGAGCAGGGACTCCGACTAGACCGGAGCGTCGAGGCAGAGCATGAAACATCGCTCAGAAAAGCCTCAGAGTACACGGGTCCGGCAGTGACCTTAGACCTGAAGACTTAAGAGCTCTAAAACTGTGGGCCTGTGGCTAATAAGCTGTCATTTCAGGTTGACTGAGTTTCGATTAGGAAAGCGTTTCCAGGCCACCCCTGCCGCCCCCCCTGTCGTTAATTCTCAAAGTGTTTGGACCATGAGTTCTGGGGCGTTCTGAGACAGCATGAATCAAGGGAGAGGGATTCTAGTGGCTGGAGGGCTGCTTGCTGTAGGGGAGGTGAAGGAGGGTTCCGTGAGTGTCAGCAGGTAGGGTAGCTTTGCCAGAAAGTGTTTAGAAAAGTGAGACATAGCCCCCCCCACCTCTCATTTAAACACTTTACTGCCGTCATCCACTCAGCAGAGCTGCAGCGTTAGGTGCCTAGTGTTCGATTTGAACGTTGTGTCGATTCTGCATGAAAATGCGCTGTGCCTGATGTCACTTTGGTGCTGCTGGGACAGAAAGTGGGTGTTTTATATGCTATCTCTTTTCAAGGAAGATGGAATGGCCTTGTAAAAGTGGTTTCTAAGGAATAACCTAGCATTTTAAAGATTTATAGAACAACTGTCCACTTATAGGTTCATTTAAGTTTTACAAAACATTTTTGCTTCTGTCTTGCCATGTCAGCAAAAGGGTCTGAGATTTAAATAAATAAAACCTGGTGGGACATAATAAAGTACAAAAAAATATGGTGCATCAAGTTACTACTGAAAGGAATATTGAGGCCTAAGTGATCTTCTCACTGATGCCTCCTGAACAGAAGACGGCTTTAATCTTGAGGCTCTATGATATTTAAATAAGCTGAGGGATTTGTGAGCTGGGGATGCTGTGAGGTGTAGCCACCAAAGATAAAGATCCCATTTCAGATGTGCACTTTTGTTTTAATGAAAGAACACAGATGAGGGTACAGAACAGAAATGTTTCTTCCCGTAGGAGTTTCTCAACCCAGCTAACTTGGTGAGATTTTTAAAAATAAATACTTTTGGGCTTCTCTGGTGGCGCAGTGGTTGAGAGTCCGCCTGCCGATGCAGGGGACGCGGGTTCATGCCCCGGTCTGGGAGGATGCCGCGTGCCGCGGAGCGGCTGGGCCCGTGAGCCATGGCCACTGAGCCTGCGCGTCCGGAGCCTGTGCTCCGCAACGGGAGAGGCCACAGCACTGAGAGGCCCGCGTACCGCAAAATAAATAAATAAATAAAAATAAATACTTTTGAGTACATCATGAAATAGGATGTATTGTGGTGAGACAGAGAACAGTAATGGAAGCAGGAAAACCTGTAGACATTAAAAAGTGTTTGCTAAGGCCCTCCTGTGTTTACTGTTGCGGGGGTTTTAGTAAAAACAAAATATGGTCTCTACCAAGTTCAGAAGGTGTATTGTCTCTGTCTTTATTCATTCTTCTTGGTTTCCTCAGGGCCCAGAACACCTAACACCTTCAGAGCACATGCCCCATGAATGAGTGGCTTTGGTAAGAAGCTCTAGAAAACACTACAGAAACACTTTTAATCGGTTACATTGTAACGCCTTCATCCTGTTTTTCCATCTGGCCCAAGTAACTGATCCTTTGAAAATTGCCCTGAGGGCACTTTTATTTTACTGAAGAAATTAGGCAGAAGAATAAGTAAATGAATGAATGAATAGAAGAAAATTATCTCTCATGTAATTGGTAGACCAAATTATCCTAAACCTGCTCATTAAGACTTGTTTGGCTATGCTTTTTACACTACTGTCCCTAAGTACTTTAATCATTTATTAATTATTGAACCTCCCTATTGCTTTAGGTGAAATACAACCTTGACACCAGTTTGGAATGCAGGAAGTTTCCTTTTTATTTTCCTCAAGTCTATATGCAATCAGTTAGAAACTTTGCCCTGTTGGTACTTTGTTTTACTGAGCCTCAGTCTACAGCGTAAATTAAGCCCAGGAGGTCGCTGCAGCAGCATCTTCTGGAAACTCCTAGTATCTGAAAAGGGCATCCTTCATTCAGCTCCAATATCATCTTTGTGCCCTTATATTTGTGTGGAGAAGGGAAGCATGGTCGTTCATAAAACCTGGCTATGACTACGCAAGCCACCTTCACGTTTGTGATAGAAATATTCTATGAGAGTAAAGTTCACTATCATCAAACTTATACAAAAGCCAAACTTTCCAACATGTATTAAATTTGTCTTTATTTTGCATCATGGCGTTTATGGGGGAGGGTCCACTGGGGGCAGCTTATTTGATCTGAGATCCAGATATTTTTTTCATTTGGCAAACATTTGTTGAACTCCTACTATGTGCTGTACACCACGGGGGGATAAAACTAGGGCAGTCACTGTTCTCAAGGAGTGAGTTGTCTAGCATGTGAGTCCAATGTAAAACAGCTAGCAGAACTGGGAAGTAATAGGCTGGGTGGAGGTAGCGGGCCTTAGAAGAAAAGGGGAAGAAGAAATGGCGAAGGTAGACCAAGGCTGGCAGCAGAGAGGCTCCAAGTTCCCCTGGGAATGCTAGCGTTCAAGTAGAGAGGCCATTTTGAAATCTCATCTCAGCAGCTGAGTGGATGGTTCCAGTGGGATGGGTGGAGGAAGAGGGCTCAGTGCAGCTGGGCCAGGGTCTGGCCTCCTTCCAGGGATGGGATGACAGGGGCCCCCCAACATCAACAGTGATAGCAGCTGAGTGAAGACAGTCAGGGAGACACCTTACAATAGTGCTTAATTTGGATCCTTGCCAGCATATTTTAACAAAGTGATGGCATTTACCCTATGAATGACTAGATACCAAAGTGCTTTACCTGTATTATCATGCTTCATCTTCACAACTTTGTGAGATAAGCAGTGTTACTCCCATTCAGTAGGTGGAAAAACTAAGGAATAAAGGGGTTATCCACCGAGAAAAAGGCAGGGAAGGTGCAGCAGCAGTTCAAGTCCAAGATTGTTTAACTGCAACACCTTTACTCTTAACTGGGAGGCAGTCGTACCCCCTTTAATATAGAAAGCCCTTCCAAACATCCCAGCACCAAGATTCCACATACTTTCCTATTAGAGTAGCTTTGCGTTAGGTCTCTTTTCCCCTCATTTTCTTTCTCCATAAGTTTGGCAGAATCTTGTTGGCTTCACTTAATCATCATTATAAATGTAGCAGCGCTGTTTTAAATACTTATGAAAAGAGTTAGGAAGCAAATGCACTCTGATTTTTTTTTAAAGTCTATTTCATTATTTTTAAAAATTGTGGTTATAAGCCACCAAATTGATTTAGTAGTTTGGAGCAACTTCGGGTGTTCTCTCAGTTACCAAATAAACAGTATTTCTAACCACAGTGACTAAATCAGGCACTTCCATGTTTGAAAAATTTATAGGGTAGAAAAAAATATACGTGGCCAAATAAATATCCAGGCAGTTGGGACATGTCTAAAGTGAAACACTGGTTTCCTGAAACATATTCAGTAAACGTACAACCATGTCACAGAAAGAGATTATGCTCAAGAGAATTTATTATGATGTGTTTGCTCCCCAAGAATATTGCCCTGTAGTTTATGAAGCATCTCCGTGATGAAGTCATTTGTTTCGGGTCCTCTTTATGAAAATGAAATGTTCCCTTGAACCCTGGAAAACTTATTTGGTCAATCTAATTAGGGAAAAAATGAATTTTGTATTTAGCATTTTAATCCTGAAATTAGAAGGGACATTCAACAACTGAAGTAAATTCAAGGGTTACCTAAAATAGGGCTTCCCTGGTGGCGCAGTGGTTGAGAGTCTGCCTGCCGATGCAGGGGACACGGGTTCGTGCCCCGGTCCGGGAAGATCCCACATGCTGCGGAGCGGCTGGGCCCGTGACCCATGGCCGCTGAGCCTGGACGTCCGGAGCATGTGCTCCTCAACGGGAGAGGCCACAACAGTGAGAGGCCCGCGTACCGCAAAAAAAAAAAAAAAAGAAAAAGGTTACCTAAAATAAAGACTGAATTGATTGTCTTGTTTTAACATTTTCACTTAACAAGAAGATTTGTCAGATCAGCAAACTTTCTTGTATAAACTCTACTTGAGTTTGGGACTTTTTTTAAGGAAAACAATTCTTTGTAGGGATTATTTTTAATGTGAATTGTAGTGTATTCATGTATGTGAGACTTACCAAATCCTGATGAAATGAACTGAAGGGAACGTATTTTTCTTTTTCTTTCTTTGGCTGTGTTAGGTCTTCTTTGCTGCGTGCGGGCTTTCTCTAATTGCGGCAAGCGGCGGCTACTCTTAGTTGCGGTGCGCAGGCTTCTTGTTGCAGTGGCTTCTTTTGTTGTGGAGCACAGGCTCTAGGTGTGCGGGCTTCAGTAGTTGTGGCACACGGCCTCAGTAGTTGTGGCTCACGGGCTCTAGAGTGCAGGCTCAGTAGTTGTGGCACACAGGCTTAGCTGCTCCGCGGCATGTGGGATCTTCCTGGACCAGGGCTCGAACCCTTATCCCCTGCATTGGCAGGCGGATTCTCAACCACTGCACCCCCAGGGAAGCCCTGGAGGGAACGTATTTTGAATTCGCCATCTATTATATTTTTCGGTTCAGTGTATGAGGTAGAAGAACAAGGCTGATCTTATTGTGCAAATGGGCCTTCATGGTGTGGTGTGACACCTCTGCAAAGCTGTGGAATTTTATCCTCTGCATTCTGTAGCTCCTAGATGCTAAAGTCTCAGCTGTATTCATGTGGAGCCAAAAGAAGGCAGCCAATTACACGTTAGCCTTACGCCCAGGCAGAGACAGTCACAGAAAGATAGCTTTGGTGATCCTAATCAAATGCCTACCAGGAGTCAGATGACTTGTGGTTGTTTTCATTTTGTGGCCTTCTCTACTGGTGTCTATTTAAAATAAGTGAGAATCAAGCAAGTGAAAGAGTGCCACACATGTTTGTAAAGAGGGCCAAACCAAAGAAATAGGGCCATTTTCCTGAGACCGTCTCTCACAGGAGCTCAGGGGCATAGCTCCGCAGTCGGGCTGGCTGGGTTTGAATCCCACCACTGCCACTTATTTGTTGGAAGACATTGGCTAAGTTGCTTACCCTCTCAGTGCCTCTGTTTCTTCATCCCTAGAAAGGGTAGAGAATAGAGTCTATAAGATCAGTAAAAGGATTAATGGAAGAATATAGATATAAAAACACTTCGAGCAGTGTCCTCCCCACGCTGAGGATACAGTAGATGTTAGTGCACATCACTAATATTTCTAAAATTCCAAGCTTGAACTTTGCAGGCACTTCTGTTAAGCACAGTTGGCTACCCTGTAGATACAAATTCTTAGGCAAGGGTGAGTGATTATCAAATGAGTCCATGCAGACAGATTGTCCTGTCCCCAAACAAGACACAGACCGTGGACATCAGCCTGGCCCTCACATCCAGGCAGTCTGGGGCACTGTGCTCAAAGGATACAGCAAGCTCAGGCAGACGTTTGTACCAGGAACAACCTCGTAGGGGCACCTCCCAACGGTCAGCATCATGGGAGATAGTACAGGGCCAGGTAACGCTGAAGCCTTGCTCCACTTTAGTCCAGAGCTCAAAAGATGGCACAAAGCCCTAGTTTTCTTCATCCTTTTGGTCCAAGTACTTTACATGTGATTCCAAACTCAGGTTCAAATGGGCACCTCCCAGCAACACCCTCTCCCCTTCCTGGCTTACACCCGTTAGAGCCCGTTCTAGAACTGGAGTTGGAGTTAATCCCACAGACATTGAAAGTAGAAGCAAGGATATTTCCCAAAGGAAAATTGGAGTACCGTTTTACCAAGAAAATTGAAAGGATGAGGTGACAAAAACAACAGACGTCTGTACATGGCGGGGTGGGGTGTAAGCTGTGGGGGCTGAGATAGCTTGGTTCTCCACTTAGCATCGGCCCAGAAACCAGGTTTGCAGGGGAGGCCGGTCCACAACCCAACTCAGAGGCTGAGACAGGCAAAATAAGAGGAAAAGAAACAGACATTGGGAAAAAATAATATTCACCGGGTGTCTATTCCACGCCAGGGTCTTTACATTTGGGGTCTAATTTAAGCCTCGTCTCACCATGAAGTAGAATTGAGGGTTTAAAGGGGTTGGAGATGAGGATAAAGATAAATCCGGAGTCACCCAGAGCTTTGGGTGACCCCAGGGCAGACTGACAAAGCAGGCCTCTTAGAGGGGAACAGGGGTGCCAAGTGGTGGGGGGCATGCAGGCAGGTTAAAAAGGGGGCTGCTTGGGGTTCTAACAATGAAATCATTCTGTCTGACCTAGACCTGAAGTGATTAATTACTTTCATTGTTTGGAAAGCAGTAAAGCCAGCCAACCATGCCACAATCTTGATCTTGAAACCCACATATCTTACTTTTCAACAAGGAAGAACCCTTTTAAAGAGATAAATGTGAATTCTGTGGGCCGTGTATGCGTTGGTGCCACATTTAATTGCATTAGCTGTGCCATCACATGGCCGTGCTTATTTAACTGCTGAGACCAGATGGTAACGCCTTCTGAAGAAACATGGTTCCGCAATGGAATTGAACATGTCCTGTTGACAGAGTTACAACCACCCATTTTCCCAGTTAAATATAGGTAATTCAATAAAATGAACACAGAGTCTATTCCTCTGCCACCACTTGTAGCTCAAAACAAAAGGGAGAAAACGTGCTGTAAAGTGGGGAAATCGCACAGTTATAGTGTAGAGCATGGGGGGGATAGGAATAAAGGCAGGCCTTTCCCTCCCACTCTGGACGACAGAGGAGCTATTTGATACCTAGATTTGGCTGGTGACCCTGGGGAGAAGCCTTGGCTCTCTCAGCTATGACCAGTCTGAAAGTGGTGATGAAAGTGGACGTGAACATTATGAAAACTAGCCGGTACATTTTGCAAGATGATGTAAAGTGTTGGCTTCTGAGTGGAATCAAGTGCAGAGGAAACATTTGTGTTGACTCTGGGCAGATGAGGATGTTGGGTTTTATGATTGTTTTCAATTAATACAAAAATAGGCTGGAAAAATTAATGTATGAGGGCAAACATCTGATGAAGCTGTCACTGAAAATATTTTTGTATTTATTGAAAAACAAAATAGATCAACTGTAGGCTCCTCCAGGCCTCCCTGATCCTACTTATGTAACTATGAAATATAAAGTTTCAGTAAAAGAAAGAAGAAAGTCATACTCTGGCATTGGAACTTTTCAGCAAGGTCACTGGAGATGATGACAATGATGATTATCACTGTGGCTGATAATAAGTGAGACCTTCTTATCAAGAAGAAGTTGGGGGGCTTCCCTGGTGGCGCAGTGGTTGAGAGTCCTCCTGCCGATGCAGGGGACACGGGTTCGTGCCCCGGTCCAGATGGATCCCACATGCCGCGGAGCGGCTGGGCCCGTGAGCCATGGCCGCTGAGCCTGTGCGTCCGGAGCCTGTGCTCCGCAACGGGAGAGGCCACAACAGTGAGAGGCCCACTTACCACAAAAAAAAAAAAAAAAAGAAGAAGAGGAAGGAGAAAAATGGATTTAAATGATGCAGTTGCTATGTGTACATTTTTCTGAGCTATCTTTCTATTGTGTGAGCAAAAACTTGCAGTTGTTCTCACCTCTCTCCTTGCTTGTGGAGAAGTTGAGAATTTGAGAATCAAAAGGACCTTAGAATCCACTCAAGGTCAGCCTCTCATTTTCCCCATTGAAGAAAGTAAGGCCCAAAGAGGAAAGTACACACAGCTCAAGAGAGATTAGGGCCGGGGCTCCGTTGTGTCTTCCCCTGTAACTGATTCTGCCCCTATTCCAGTGCTGAGGGGCTGATGGGGAGAGGGAAGGGTGGGACGTGAACACGTGAGGGTTCCCTACCCTCACTGCTGGTCACCCAAAGCAGCTTCACTTCTATCTGTTTCATATATCGGGGTCCCCTGTAAGAATTTATTTAAAATATTCTTCTCACGTAAAGAAGTACAAAGTTCAAAACCCACTATCCTTAACCATAGGAATTCTTAACAGTAGTGGTGGTCGTATATTATGTCTGCCCACCTGCACTCCTGCCCTGTGGGTCTTAAGATATGGGCTCCCCTGTATCTGCTGTTCCTAATTCACATGACAAAAAGT
This sequence comes from Delphinus delphis, assembly GCF_949987515.2. Taxonomy (NCBI): domain Eukaryota; kingdom Metazoa; phylum Chordata; class Mammalia; order Artiodactyla; family Delphinidae; genus Delphinus; species Delphinus delphis. The sequence goes on along the minus strand of NC_082697.1, from coordinate 75,536,040 downwards.
GAAGCTGAACCAAACCTTCTTGTGGAGAGTATGTTCAGAAGGTAGAATAAGGAAATATTTTAGGGTAGTTGAATGTTTAGACAGTGTAGAACTTTGTCACCCTACCCCCATCCCAATTCGATTTGGGAAAATTAGACTTAGGAATCAGAGTCCTGGATGTTGGTCCAAGCTCTGCAGGCAGTTGCTGTTTGACATTGCACATCGCCTGTAGCCCAGTTCGGAGAACCATCAGTCCTACCTGTGAAGGAGGTAGGAGACGATGGCAAGGCTTACGCAGATGCTGCAGAGTGAATCCCAGCAGGAAGAGGAAGGCGTCCCACCCCTGAGCCCATTAGCACCAGCCACCTGCCTGCAGGTACCTTCACCCCAGGCCTCCTCTCTAGAGCATCTCCACTGGTGACTCAGAAATCTAACTGTTCACTTTACACATTTTACGTTTGATTCATTTAGTCACCAAGTCTGGAGCTACTTTCTCTGCTTTTTGCCCTGTGGGTGGGGGCCAGCCTCAAGTTCAGCCCAGCAGGCTGAGCCTGGAGAGGCAATCACAGCCCCCAGATGAACTCCTTTGTCCCTGAAAGGGGCCTTTCTAGGAGGCTCCCCAGGGGCTGCTGATGTGTTCTCCCAAGGCTTTGTGATTGCCTCTCCACCTGTCCCCAGAGGGATCTGATTGCAGCTCTGCTCTCCCCTGGGCCTTTCTATGCTTTTTACCCACTTCCAGCCTGTGTCCTGAAGGCCTGATTGGCCTCTCCGCTTCTCCAGGGCACCAGAATTGTTCTGCAGCTCCCCTTCAGCTGCCTCAGCCAGCTGACCTCTGCCACACTGGGTTTTGGGTTTTCCTTACTCCATGCGTGTCCATTTGAACACAGGTGCGTGCACACACATGCATACAGCCCATTGTAAAAACCCCTCTGGATCTTTCTCTCAGCACTGCTTAATATCATTCCCACTTTCTCCTAAACCTAACTTCCCAGTTAACCCCTGACTCAGACTAGCCAACCAGGGCCAAGTTGGCCACGCCCTTTTCTTTAGTTTACTTGGAGCTGGTAGAAGAGGCTAGAGGCCCAGGTATCGTGTGCTTCACACATCATCTCTCTAATTTACTTTAACACAGGGCCCGTAGCCACTTCTAAGAGATCAGGTCAGCTTTACTCTGAGTGGTTTCTTTTAGCCATGTTGGAATTTTTTCCTCCCTTGGCGTAAAGTAATGAGTGTGCTCCCTGGGGTGGCAGCAGTGAAGAGACATTGAGTCTTCACGTCACATCAGCACGGTTGTGGAGGCCATGAAACAATCTTGTCATCAAAGTGCTCGGTAACAGCTATAAAAACGTAATCACAGATGGCAGAGGGCATGAAGTGCATGGCTCCATGCTTAGTTCTTAGATGATAGGGGCATTCATGGGTTTCCAAATGGAGCCCTTGGTGTTTCCAGTCCTGTGTCTTCCCAACTTCTCAAAGGACTACTTTGCTCCATTTGTCTAAAGGTCACTGCCTTTAGGAATAGCCTCAGGGGCTGCTCTACCTGTCGGCCTTCTGCATGAGCCTTGTGGAGCTGGTTATGATGGAAGGGGAACTGGAGAACATTCTTCAGCCATGGCACTGTATAGATTTGCTCTTCCAAAGAAAATTGCCTTGGGAATAGCACTTCTAACATGGCCAGGGCTGGGGATTGAGGGGACAGCAGAAGGTAACTTGTGACATTTTCCCAGAATTTTTTGTAATATCTGATTCTTCATTTGAGATTTCTCTTTTTGAATAAGATACCCAGGTAGTTCATGTAATTCAGGATTTGGATGTTCTGGGCATCATACTGTGTCTTTCAAAATTCAATAAAGGTGCAGTTAGTCTAAGTCATCTTTCTGTAGGAATCTCTTCTGTTCCCATCTGCTCTTAGACTCCCTGTTTTGTAGTATTTTGTCAACTGACCTGCATTTGTTGTGTAAAATTTGTCGTTTAATTTTTGTTTTATTCCTAGCTATCAGCATAGGATGACTATGGTGACATCTTTTCAGCCTAAAGCAGAGACACTGGTATTTTGTCGGTCACTACAGCCTTGGTGGAGGCGTGTGTGGTTCCTTTTAGGCCTTTCTAAATATTGAGAAGAGCTCCCTGACCCCCACAATCAGCTCCATGGACCCCTGCTCCCAGCCACTGAATTCAGCAGTGCTTTGTGTTTGTCTTAATACTATCATGATGGAGAGAAGCTACATTTAGGATTTTTATTTGAAGGGTTGGACAGCAAGCCCTTCTACTGCATTGGATTTTTAAATAGGCTTAATGCTTTCTACTCCAGAGAACTGGATGCCTTTTAGGTAAGAAAACTAAAATATAATAGGTTGGTTTTAAGATCACAGTGCAAGTTTGTCAGAATCACTTGAATAACTTTTTGTGTGTATCTATTGGGTATAAGCCAGTGGGCCAGAAGCCCAGGGGTGACAGAAAGGGGTGAAAGTTGCAGACCCTGCCCTCAAGTGGTTTCTGTGTAAGAGAACAAATAAAGTATAAATAAAATTAACCACATTCAGCAGTAATGAATGAGTTTAGACCACTAATTTGTGAAGATTTCAGAAAATGGGAGAGAATTTGATTTATTTAAAAAGACAGTTTATAGAGATGGAGTTCACATGACAAGATTAACCATTTGAAATGAACGATGCAGTGGCATTTGGTACCTCCGCAATGTTGTGCAACCACCCCCTCTACCTAGTTCCAAAATATCTCCATCACTACAAAGTAAAACCCTTTATCTGCTGAACAGTATCCTGATTCCTCTCTCCCGCAAGCTCCTGGCAGCCTCTGATCTGTGTTCTGTCTCTAAAAGTTTATTCTGGATATTTCGTGTAAGTGGAATCATACAATGTGTGACCTATTTGTCTGGCTTTTTTGCTTAGCACAGTATTTTGGAGGTTCATCCATATTGTAGCATGTGTCAGTACTTAATTCCTTTTTATGTCTGAATAATGTTCCAATGTATGTATATACCATAATTTTTTAACCATTGATGGACATTTGGGCCATTTCTACCTTTTGGCTGTTTTGAATAGTGCTGCTATGAACATGTGTGTACGTGTGCTTGTATGAGTATCTGATTTCAGTTCTTTTGGTTATGTACCTAGGAGTCAAAGTTCAGGGTCATATGGTAAGTCTATGTTTAACTTTTTGAAGAATCACCAAATCCATAGGCTGAACCATTTTGGGTTCCCACCAGCAGTATATGAGGGTTCCAGTTTCTTCAAGTCCTCTCCAACACTTGCTCTTTTTTTGTTTGTTTGTTTGCTTTTGTTCTGTTTTTTTGTAGCCACCGTAGTGGGTGTAAAGTGATACCACATCGTGGTCTTTATTTGCATTTCCTTATCGATTAATGGTATTGAGCATGTTTTCATGTGCCTGCATATCTTCTTTGAAGAAATGCCTATTCATGTCCTTTGCTCACTTTGAATTGGGTTGTCTGTCTTTTTGTTGTTGAATTGTAAGAATTATTTATATATTTTTGATATTAGACCCATATCAGATATATAATTTGCACATTTTCCCCATTCTTTAGCTTATATTTTCATCTTCTTGGTAATGCTCTTTGTTGCAGTTTTGAATTTTGATGAAGTCTAATTTATCTGGTTTTTTCTTTTATCGCTCATTTTTTATATTTTATCTAGGAATCCCTTGCCAAATCCAGAGTCATAGAGATTTATCCCTATGTTTTCTTCTAAGAGTTTTATGGTTTTAGCTCTTATATTTAGGCTGATGATCCATTCTGAGCTAATTTTTGTACATGATGTGGCTATCCAGTTGTCCCAGTACCATTTGTTGAGGGATTCTTCTTCCCTGTTGAATAATCTGGGCACCTTTGTCTAAATCAGTTGGCCACAGATGTTTATTTCTGGACTCTCAATTCTATTCCATTGTTCTGTATGTCTGTCCTTATGCCAGTATTACACTGTGTTGATTACTGTAGTTTTGTAATAAGTTTTGAAATGGGGAAATGTCAGTCTTGCTAACCTTTTTCTTCTTTTTCATGATTGTTTTGGCTATTTATAACCCCTTACAATTCCATATACATTTGAGGAATTGGCTTTTCCATTTCTGCCAAAAGACCGTTGGAATTTTGATAGGAATTACATTGAATCTGTTGGTCATTTTGGGTAGTATTGACTTTCTAACAATATTAAGTTTTCCAATTCATGAACATGGTGTGTCTGTCTATTTACCTAGGTCTTCGGTTTTGTAGTTCTTGGTGTACAAGTCTTTTACCTCTTTGGTTAAGTTATTCCCTAGGTACTTTATCCTTTTGGATGCTATTGTAAATGAGTAGTTAATTTCCTTTTTGGATGGTACATTGCTGGTATATAGAAACACACTGATTTTTTGTATGCTGGTCTTATACCTTGCAACTTGGCTGAATTCATTTTATTAGCTTTGAGATTTTCTGTATATGGAGTCACTTCATCTGTGAACAGAGATGCCTTTTATTTCTTTTTCTTGTCTAATTGCTCAGGTTAAAACTTCCAGCATAGTGTTCAATAACAGTGGTGAATGCAAGCATCTTTGTTTTTTTCATGATCTTAGAAGGGAATGGTTTCAGTGTTTTACCACGGAGTATGATGTCAGCTATGGGTTTTTCATAAATGCTCTTATCATGTTAAGGAACTTCCCTTCTATTCATACTTTTCTGAGTCTTTCTATCAGGAGAGGGTGTTGGATTTTGTCAAATGCTTTGCCTACATCATTTGAGATGCTTGTGTGGTGAGTAGAATCTTACAGAAAGAGGAGGAGTGGATTGATAGAGACAAAGAGAAGTGTGGAGTCTGGAGAAGTAAGTAGCTAAAGTACAGTGCTAGGAACCCGACTAGATTCTGCAGAGATTACTGCACAACCTAAAATCACTGGAAGAGAATACAGCAAAACAGCGGACCAGATAACAAGCCTGGAAAGGGCAGATTCTGAGTATACTGGTAAGGACTTTGAATGCCAGAATGCCTTGAGCTACTGGACCTTTGTAAAGTTTCTGAACCCAGTTGAACTAGGAATTGTGATAGCTCATTATTCTCTACTTTTGTGTTTCCACTTCTACTTTTCTGCTGACTTTTTCGTCCATCTAACTATCCGTCCTTCTTAATTTTGGTAGTGAAGTGTTATGTACACTTTATGAACAAAGGAAATACTGGATTTCTTCAATACCATGTAATGAATCCTATGATTTTTTTTAAATTCAGGATAAAAACAAAATTAAGACGTGAGCCAACTCTTTTTGGTGGTTCATTTCTAGTTATGTACAGAGACAGACCTGGTAACAAGCCAACAGCTTTTGTCAGGGCTGTAAATTAGACTGGAGAGAAGAATGAACTGCACATTCCTAGCTCCTGGGCCAAGGTTCCTGAAATTTCTGCCAGCCCTCTTGCAGACAGCAGCATGGTTCCTCAGCTGTCCTAGTCAGGGAGACAGATGGAACCTCAGGGGCTTCCTGTTCAGGCGTCTCAGAATTCAGAGTTGTTATGATGTGTGGGCTTTGAAAATGCCACACTCCAGGGAAGCTGAGTTTCTGCATCGCAGGCTTTCTCATATTGAGCATGTGTTCTTTTCCATCTTCATGGCATTAATTTTTGTTATGTGTGCCTCCAGGCTTTTTCCTGGAATCTCAACAGAGGATGGGTCCTGGCTGTGCTAGAAGCTAGTCATCAAGTGTACTCAGGGTTTGCCTTCCTGCACGCTCTCCTGGCCCGTTCTCAGGTCAGCTTTGTTCCCCTCAAGCATTTCATGGGATTCTGCTCCCTCCAAGTAGTGGGCTCTGACCTAAGGACCACCCTGTGTCAGTGGCCAACGCATATCAGGAATGTGACTATCTAGCTCTTTAACCAGGTGCCTCTGTCCCTTCTAGAGACCTTCCAACATACTGTTAACGTAAGTGCAGGGACAGAAGAGCCCAGGAGCACCTGATACAAATGTTAATGGCTTTTTCATTAGGACACTTCATCACAGAATTCCAACTGTTGGTGTCAGGAGGTGACAGTGAAGCATCTCTTGGATAAGAAGGATGTGGAGAACAGCAGAGATCAGAAATGGAAAGATGAATATGATTCAGTCATCAGAAAGCTATTTGACATCTAAGGTTTAGCCAGCAGGGGGTATGGCTGCATGGAAAATGCATACATACATCTGTTGTCGCAAGGCCATAATTTCTTTATCACCATCATCAAGCAGTATTAATGAAGAAGCCAATTGTGCATAACACGGTGCTGTCCCTGTATGCAGCTATGCAATAATGCTTCCCAGTTAAATTGACTCTGGATATGTAAAGTGATTAACAAAGACTCGACAGTTAACGCGATTCTTTAATTGCAGCAAGCATCTGAAGTAAATATGTGAGTCTAATATTGGAAAAAGCCTAGAACTAGAAAGTCTAAATTTGGGAAGTCAAGCATGCTCTTTCACGTTGCACAAAGGGATCTTTCTCTCTTAAAACATTCACAGGCTTTTATGCTGGAACATCTAATACAGATTTTATTTTTCTTTTTAAAAAAGTCGGTTTGTTAAGAATTAGGGAAGCCATACAGGTTAATTATAAAAAAAATTGAACAATATAAAAAAAGTATCCAAACTAAAAAGCAAAAGCCACCAACCCACCCCAACCCCGCTGAACATGCGTCCACTCCCGCAGGGTGACCACTATTAACATTTCTCTATCGCCTTCCTATCCCTTTTTTAAGTACAGATGTATGTGTCTGTGTGTTCAATGATTGCTTTCAATTCATATTAATAAATGCATATGTTTTGTATGGTTGGCTTTGCCTGCATGGAAGGATTATTGTTTAGACCTGCTCCCTTAGCTCCTAGAAGAGAAAAGCCGACAGCCTTGCCCTTGATCCTGCGTATTGCAGCAGGAGTAAGCTTACTGTTCACCACCTTTGGCTTCACTTTTTAGATGACTTATTTTTATCGGTTTTAATGCCACCACCAATTGGCCATTATGTCTTCACATTCAGAGTGTGTTTCTTCTGTTTTGGGTGAAGATAATTTCTGCCACTGAATGCCCATTTTGCCAAGAATACCTTTAGCAGAGGTAGAGCACCAGGACTACCTCTTTGGTTTTTACAGGGACACTTGCCTCTGAGGCCATAACTCTTAATTGAATTAGCTTCATGATCACTTTTTTTCACTTGACAGGTGTATGTGTGACCATCAAGACTCTATATGCTCAGTGAAACATAAACATACTCTCTTCCATGGCTTTTCCCTTAGAAGCTTACTCATCTGCCTCAGCGTCCTCTGTCTCAGCCTTGTTTTGTTTTGAAGTTCGCGGTTTGTTCTTGGACCTTGTAAACCCCATTCATTGACTGTGGTGTTGGCTACTGATTCAGAAATCCAGTCCCTGAAGACTTAAAACTCAGCAGACATGCACAAGGTGGGCCCCTGCTTTTGCTAAAGTCTCTCTTCATCTCCAGGAACTGAATTTTTCATGCAGTAATTAAAATTTGTAGGTCAAGCCTCCCATGGCACCGTTTGCTGCTAATATGGGAAAGCAGTGATCAGATTCACTGACGCTGCTCTTCACTGAGCTGAGACTTAAAGGATGAAGGGTGACATTTTCCCCTATTTTGTAAATTAATGCCATTGATCTGCCTAACAAGAACAAAGTTAGGCTTCAAAATACCAAATGATACAGAGATTAAGACTTTAAATGGCTTTCCAAAAGGCAACCTCTATTGTAAGGCTGCAAGCTGACTATTGAGCTTTCAATTAGAATTTCTAATAGGCTATTGACTTAAATGGATAAAATGTTACAAGCGATAGCTTTCAAGATGACAAAGATTGCTTCTTACATTCTAGAATATTAGTTTATGTAGCGTGTAGCATTCTGGAAGGTGCATAAGCAGAATGAATAATAAACTGTTGCCCTCCCTTTGTAGAGCGTCAGCTGCATCTGTGGTATAGCTTTCTCAAAGAAGAATAAATGCATTTTTTAAAGTAAATGCAGTTTTGCAATACGTTGTCTTTTCATATTTTCTAACCATGGGCTCCACAAAACCTTCCGTGGCATGCAGGTCCCTTAGTCTTTGGCACTGTGGAGGTGTCCTTTTTTCATGAAAAGCCGTCACTGTGGTGTGTGTTTCTCTGTGTGCACACACAGGCGTTCACGCACGCTTGCATGTATGTTCACAGTTGGGACTCCCGCCGATGTGTTGTCTGTCGTTGCTCTCTGCCTCAGTTTACTGTTCGTAGAAGCTGTGATTCTCCTCCCCAGTGGGCTTCCAGGGAAGTGTGACTCAGTCTGAGCCTTGTTAGGAAACACTAGCTCTAATACATTTTTTAAATACTAATTTTTCAAAGACCAGCTACCTCTTCTAGGATAAAGGGTTAATATTATGCTTATGTTACAGTGCATTAAAAACTCTAATTAAAACAGCATTACATTCCCATCTGCCAATCTCCAGTAATCTTCTTTAATTGCAGTAATTAAACTATATTTACATGTTCAGAATACTTGTAATTTAGCAAATTGCACTCTCTGCTCTACATTTAATCAAACAACCAGTTCCAGTATATTTAGTGTGGAAAGAAGTAATTTCAATGTTTTGATTACTGTAGCAGATTTGACAGAGTAAGTGCCCCTCTAGTAGAGGGCTTGAAAGGGAAGGCAAACATGAAATATAGTCATGGTTTTGATTGTCATGTGAATGCCTAATTGCATGTTGGAGGATTAACTATTAAAGGGTATCATGGTTGCACTTGATGTTTAGATGCAGCCAACGTTACAGATAGCAAAGACTGTCTTATAGGGAAATTCGACAAAAGAAGCTAAGTTTTCTCTCTAAAGGTTGGGAGATCATTGCAAATTTTAGTGAAAATCTTGCCTCAATTGTATAATTGCCGTTGTGTCTCCTGCCTGGGATACTAAAGCCCACTGTGCAAGGTGATTATTTTAGTCTCCCCAGCTAGGGTCCAGAGAAATTCAGTGAGAGGCACAACACAGGGAAATGTTCATAGCGATGGCAGTTCAGGAGTGAGTCCCTCCACAGTTCTGCCTTTTGTGCTGTGTCTGGATTAGCTCCGGAGAAGACACGAGGTTTCCTGACAAGGCCCCATCAGTAGAAGTCAGGCCCTTTTCCTTCCTACCTTTTGTACCAGACCTTTCCACCTAACCCATCTCCACGGCCCCCTCTCTGCTTCTCGGTTTCCTCATTTTAAAAACAGAAGTAATAATGTTGTGAATATGGATTGGAATCAAAGAAACAATCTCTTCATCACTTTAAAAGTACTTTTGTTATTGTTACCATCTAGTTGTACCAGTACAATAGTTTTGGTTTCTTTATCTGTATAAATTTGACTGGGATATTGGGTATTGCCATCACATCTCTGCTTTCCAAAATACCATGTCGATTTATTCAACATAGAACTTGAAATAATATTCTCTCTTCCAGTAACTTCTTTCTAATTGGATGATGTCTAGTATTTTCTAGAATTTGTATCTCTCCTCACTTCTGGGCCATCTATTGTATAAATAAGGATTATGCATTAGTGAAAATGAAAGGACAGTCTAGCACTCCTGTTGAGTACGAATGCTAAACCTTTGCTCTTGATCACGTGAAAAGAGCAAGCTACTGAATTGTTAAAAATGACATGCGGCGGTGAGAACCTGAGGTTTTCTGCATGGTTCAGTTAGTAACTTGCTAGATCGTACTGAGCAAAGGGTTTCACTTCCTTAGGTCTTACATTGTTAGAGATGGGGCAGAGAGTAGGGCTTGGATTTTTTTTTTTTTTTCTCTCTGTTTTGGCTCATGAAGAAGTCACTTACGTGAAAAACCTTGACCAAAAGAATACTGGACTATAGACTGTCAGAGAAGAACATTTGGTTCAAACTCAGACCCATTTCTGTGTTACATTAGTGAAAATTTAACTCCCGACCAATGACTTGAAATCAGTCTTCTTCCTGCTGCCTGTAAGTAGTTACAGAGATGCTGATTACTTTATGATGACTACTTTTTAAAGTGTATTGGACAAAATTAAGCCTTGTGGTGAAATTCAAAGCAAAGTACTGCACTAAGGAGGTCTGCAGGTGCTAGAGATACTTTAAAAGGAAAAGAGAAGTGATTTGAAGTTGAGGACAGGGCCAGCCAGGATTGAAATTCCAGGTCTGTCACATAGCTATTTAATCCCAAGAAAACTACCTGATCTTCTTGAGCCTCTGAGGTCTCATTTATAAAGTGGGGATAAATATATACATGGGGACCCCACTTCTAGTGTTTCTCTCCTGTCACCTATAATGTGTGTTCACATGTGGGTAGACACACACACACACACACCCCCAATAATAACTTAGGAGCCTTTGGAGTGATGTATGCTTTAAAGACAAATAACAGTGCAGAAAAGTATTTTTAAGAACGCAGCATAACTATGGGGAGAAATATGCATAAACGGTGAGGTGTACCTAGAAACAGGAATCCCCAGATTTTTTCCAAACCTTGTTATAACCATTTGTTTTAGTCCCTTGTTCTAACAAGTACTACTTTCTGAAATTGTTAACAAAAGACACAATTGAAGGATCTAAATCTCGCTACTTCTTTCACACTCTCTGCTTAGAGGTGTTAATGAGCAGCAGAATAACCCCAGAAAGTCCATTAATCCAAACTTCATCAAGTCATGTTATGGGTAATTAAGAGACTGTAGGAAACACACCTACATGGCAGCTAGCATCTCTGCTTTCCAGAGGGTGCTACGGACGCAGAGTTCAGTTCTCATTCTTGACCCTCACTGGAAATTTAGGACTTAAGATCAGCATCAGTGTACTCAAACATGTGAATCTTTGTCTTTTTGAAGACTTTCTACCTTGGGGTAGGAAATGGGCACCCTGGATACAGAGAGAATCTCTAGCATTTAATTCCAAAGCCAGAAGTTCTGACATTTACATTTCTGCTAATTTCACACATCATCTTGCAGCATATAGGATCTGGGTTCCTACCAAGAGGACTGCAGACTCTTTTTGAAAAAGTGCTTTTTGAGGGGTGTAGGAAGGGTGTTGAGCTGCAGAGACATTTCATTAATAGTGTTCTTTAAATGTCCAAGTGGACATAATATATAAATACATGAAATTCAAAGCCCTCTTCTGAACTTCACTTTTCTAAGAAAGCTTTACTACAGCCTTCATCCTAATAATATGGCTGATTTCCTATTATCCAGTGTTTACTTATACTGTATAATGTTTACTGTATAATGAATTTACCATATAATAAGAGACCCTGATTTATTAGCTCTTCATTATTCTCATTCTATCAGCTTCGTGATAAATGCTGCAACCCTTGGCAGGGACATGAGTCTCAATCAGGTGATATCATTGCTTTTTAATGAACTCTTCTTCTCGGAGTAACAACGTTACATGTGAAATCCCTTATTCTGCATTATTAACGGGCCCCAGAATAAAAGGCACAAAGGCCCTGAGAAGGTTGCACTGAGAAATGGGGAAGAATTCATTACCAGTTCAATATACTGCTAGTTAGCAGTCTTTGATCTATCATGTTTACCCTTCTGAAGCAGTAAGACGGCATGGGCGGAGCAGCAGTGAACTCTATCTAGCATGTGCAAGCATTTTGTAAATGTGGCCTCAGTTTAATGCCTAACCTGACTGCTGGCATTTAACCCAGTGACAACTTCCTCAGAGGCGGCACGAAAAAAAAAGTGATATTTTACAACCTGAGAAGTTCAGCGCTGAGATAGTTAGGGCCCAGCTCTCATTAGCTGAACGGTAGATTTTTCTAATTAGTCCTTTCTAGTGCAATTAGCACGAAAGAGTCTAATCACCTCCTGTGAAATGAATCTAACGCTTGGAAAAGAATGCCCTTGGCTTCTCTTTCAGATTGGATTTTAGGATTTTCGGTTCACCTCCTTACAGAATGGAACCTGTTAGTGAGTGTTTACTTAAGGTGTGAGCACAGATCTGCAAAAGGGGCAGGACATGGACAACTTGCTGGCTCCCGGTGGAAGTACAGCTGGCAGTTATCAGTGTATCTCTTCAACTAAAGAGTCTGTTTTCCTTGCTTTCTTTCATTTACAACTTGTTGACTTGGGCCTGGAAGGGCCCCAGTTCATCATGGCGGCACCTCCTGAGGGCACGAAACATACTGCACATTAGACTCAAAGTGCACTTGGAGTCTTGGGCTACCTGGCTGGATCTCTCAGCCTCTGCGGCGCGCATTCCCCATCAGTGTCGCCTCATCAGTGCCTTCGGCGCCCTGTCTCTCCTCTCTCTTTCTGCCTGGGTGCCACATTCGATTTTGAAGTGTTCTCAACTTTCTAGTGCCCGTCCATCACTTCACATTTCTTAAGGAAGCCAACTCTGGGTGTCTCGGTTGATAATGTTCGTGTTTAACCGGAAAGGAAACTGTAATGACGGCATATGGTCCCGTAGCATAGAAACTGTTGTCCCTTTTGGGGGAAGCCACTTGCTTGCAAGTAGGTGAATGAGGGAATGCTTAGTATGTGCATATTCGTCATGAACTAGAGGAAGGTATGGGCATCCTTGCTCACCAGGCTGTAGAGGCTGAGAATATGCAAGCTTCCATTGTCCATGCCATGAATGCTCAGTAAAACTTCCTGGGATGATGAAAGTGTTCTGCACCATCCAGTACAGGAGGCACTGGCTACATGCGGCGATCGTGCACTTGAAATGGGAGGCTGAGGGACTACATTTTTTTTTTTAATAAATAAATAAATTTATTTATTTGTTTGTTTATTTTTGGCTCTGTCGGGTCCTCGTTGCTGCGCGTGGGCTTTGTCTAGTTGCAGCCAGTGGGGGCTACTCTTCGTTGTGGTGCACAGGCTTTCTCATTGTGGTGGCTTCTCTTGTTGCGGAGCACGGGCTCTAGGCACGTGGGCTTCAGTAGTTGTGGCTTGTAGGCTCAGTAGTTGTGGCTCGTGGACTCTAGAGCACAGGCTCAGTAGTTGTGGTGCACGGGCTTAGTTGCTCCACGGCATGTCGGATCTTCCTGGACCAGGGCTCGAACCCATGTCCCCTGCATTGGCAGGCGGATTCTTCACCACTGCACCACCAGGGAAGTCCTAAATTTTTATTTTACTTAATTTTAATTTGTTTAAGTAGCCTCATGTGGCTAGTTGGTACCATATTGGACAGGGCAGGTCAAGACCTCTTCTACCTCCTGTCCACCACCCTCCGCAGCATACACATAGCTGCATCTGTACCGACAGGAAACATGCTACCCTCTGCTCCCCCTTCCTCTCTGTTTTCCTCATCCTGGTCTTCAAACCAATCAGATTTTTCTCACTGCTACTAGGAGTTCAAGACAAGGCATTCTCTTGGCTTGTGTTAACTGGAGATCGTTCTGTATTCCACTAAGCCAGTGTTTTGTCCGAACATTGGAAAAGACCTTGTAGTTTCTAAAATAGCCAAAATACTGGTTTGTTTCTAAGAGGAGAGGTGGGAGGAATCAGTCAACTGAAGCTCATTTGTGGAACCTTCCAAATCTCAAAGACAGGACAGTATCGAACATCTCTCCAAAGAACTAGATTAAGTAGATGCAAATGGCTTTTGCAAACTCCCTGTGATGTTTTAATTGTAGTTAATTAAAGTAAACAAAAATGGAATATTTAATCATCTTTATCAATGATGTCTAACAAATTGCTAACTTTGCTCCTGGTAGCCAGCTACGCTGTCATGGAAGTGACTCTTTAATTTACACTGAAGGAAAGTCAACAACCTGGACACGTAGACCTGCCTGTGCTATGAGCAGTCTGGCTCCTTCTCGCATGGCTAGAAGTCTCATTTTGTTGCTTTGGCCCCTGGAAATGATCCTGTTTAAAGGAGGGAAGACAGAGCACTAAGGTTGTATATTAAACAGAACGCACATTCGTTTATTCAACAAAAATTTATTGAAGGCCAGCTCTGTGTTAGGAACTGTGGTGATCTCCAGGGGTGCGTCCATGAAAGACACTCTGTACCCCCAGCGGACTGTAACCTCCAGCAACTGACAGGTAGACAGATAATACTCTGTGACACGTGTTGTAATGGAAGTAAATACAAGGTGTGCAGTGGAATATGCAGGAGGGAGACCAAGTGGTGACTTTAGGGGAGGCTGCTGAGGTGGAAACGTGTAAGGGAAAGTTTATATATTTTTTATGTGTAAATGTAAATGAATATAAGGAGACTCTTAGGGAATTATAGGATTCTTCCAGGGATAAAGAGCAGGTAGGGCTTCCGTGAAGGGGACCGTGGTTTGCTACAGCTCAGATGTGTGAAGCAACAGTGTAAGTTTAGGGGCCTGCTGAGAGAAACGGAATGCCAGTATGTGGTGTGAGATTGGGAGAGTCTGGGAGATGAGGATGCAAAGGCAGCCCCCGCTCGATCCTGCAGGCGGGTATATGGTGTGGGTGTGCTGCAGCGTTAGGATTTGATACTAAGTGTTAGAAACTTAACGGGGCCAGGATTCGGATGAGGCAGGAGAGGCAAGGTACAAAATACAAGGAAGCACTGACTCTGAGGGTTATGCAAGTTCAAGGTTGGTCCTTATACCACCCTGCGATGATGGCCTCCTTAAATTTTGTGTCATAGGCACCTCACTTGCCTTGCCCTAATGCAGGCCCCCCCTAAACGTGACTCTAGTTTTTATGCAGAGGAAAGGGTTGAAAGGGAAGTGGATGGGGGTGTGAACCAAGGCAGTATGGTGGACACGGCAGAGTAGAAATTAGTGAGACATCTTTACGAGGTAAAGGCAAAAAGACCTAGTGACAGAGAAGACATGAGGCATGTGAGAGAGGAACCGAATTGTCCTGCCACTGATTCTGGGGATTGTCCTGTCGCCTGACACTGTGTTTTCCCTAATTTCTCAGTTCCTGCCCTGTTCTGTAGTCACACCCAATTCAAGTCCAGCCCCTACCTACCTACTGAGTCTGACGCCCTTGACTGTGTTTTGAGAGAAGGCCATGAAAGCTGGATTTTTCTTTAAAAGTGTCTGACTTCAGTTAGATCTGCTGTACCGGATGGTGTTAACACATGTAGAGAATTGCAGTCTTTCTGGCTCTCTAAATTCAGTGACCTTATTTTAAAAGATGATCAACATGGCTTAGAACCTTCTGAGGATTAGGAGACATTTTAGCAAGTTTATCAAGAATAAGCAAAGATGACATTTGGCAAGCAGTATTTCCCCTCAAAAAAACCATTTGTTTTGGAATGAAACTTTTTCCATTTGACAAGTTTAGAATTACCAATACTGCTTGAAACTCCCTCCTTCCTCCAAACTCTGGGATGTTTTCAGGAGGGACTCTTTCCTTCAAAGGCATCCAAGAATATAGTTAATTGGGAAAACATGCAGGAAAAGACATCTCAGGCTGCCCGTTGCACTCTTCCAGCATATGCTATTACTTGTCTCAGATAAGTAGGCAGGTGGCTGTTTGCAAAGCAGGGTCTAATGTGCCTTTGACTCAGAGAAGTTTGGAAACAAAGCCCTCTGTACAGCGAGCGTCTCACTGTCCCACGAAGTCTTCTGGTCTTGCCTGTTCCCTCTCACCTGTGTCTGAAGGAACTTGTGGAGGACACGTGGTGTTCTACAGAGGGTTGCTGTAGTGTAACTTAACACTCGCCCAGCATTTATTGGGATTAGAATCACAGCATCTCAGGGTTGGATGAGTACTTGAAGGTCATGTAGTCCAACTTCCATCTGGAAAGTCTCCCATTCAGCTTTTCCCCGAAATGGCTGACTGGTAGCCATAACCGCCTGGGGCCAAGTGTTCACTGCCTCTTCAGTCAGTGCTCGCCAGACTTCCTGACACTCATGAGTTAACTGTCTTTCCTCATTGTTCTCTTTAGTGGTAACTTCTCTGTTAGCGTGTCATGCTTTCCAGCCTGTGTGTATGTCCTCTTAAAATCATCTTATCCCGAGAACCTCCCTGTTTAGCTCCTGCTTCATCCAGCTCTCCCTGCCCCCCACACCCCTTCTCCAGTTGCAGCGTCACAATTTCAAAGTTCCTTGATCCCCTGAGCTGTTATCCTTCCAAAACCTTTTACTATGAATGGTAGACTCTATTTTTTCCTAAGAATTATAGTACTAAGACTCCATTTTTTCCTGAGAAAATATTTCCTATTATTTTTCCTAAGAGTTTCCTAAGAAGTATAAACAACCGAGGTAGTAGGGGTAAGTGGCTCGGTGACTCTGTACAGGCAGACAGAAGACCACCCGCCTCCTTCTCACCCATGTAGGCTACATAAAGCTGCTACCTTGCGTGTAGCCAGGAGTCCTCACCGCCCCAGCGCATGTTTCCTTCCTGGGCTGTTGTCCGGCTCTGTGTGTGACTCACGTTTGGGGAGCCTGCCTCTCCTTCCAGCCACACAGAGTGCTGGTAACTCCTCATGCTGTTGTGCCCTGTGCCTGGGTTCCCACTGCTGCCCCGCCCTGTTCCCCTGCAGCCACATCACACTCACTGAGGTGCTGCTGCCCGGTGACCGCTTAGCTCCCCTGATCCCGCCCTACCTCCCTGCTCAGTCCCAGGTTTGAGACGTGCCGTCACTAAGGCCTCCCATGATACCTAAGCACATCTCTGCCACGGTCCATCCATTGCTTTAAAATTACGCAGATGTGTGCTGGTCTCTTCCATTAGACTGTAATTTCCTTGAGGACTGGTCCCGTGCCTCACTCAGCTTGTGACCTCAGTGCCAAGCCACATAATAGGGGCTGTTTAATAAACGCAGGCACGTGTGCACGAGTATTCCACAGTGTTTCAGGACATTGTCTTTTCTCTAGCATCTTTCCTCCTCTCTCCTCCACTTGAAGGAGAATGGATGAAATCACGCCAACAGGAATGCAGGAAGCAGAAGAGAATCTCAGCCATAAGTGGGATCCCATAAGTGGGATCACGTGGTATTTGTCTTTCTCTTTCTGACTTATCTCACTTAGTATGATCATCTCTAGGTCCATCCATGTTTTTGAAATGGCTTTATTTCATTCTTTTTATGGCTGAGTAGTATTTCATCGTATATATGTACCACATCTTCTTTATCTGTTCATCTGTAGATGGACATTTAGGTTGTTTCCATATCTTGGCTGTTGTGAATAGTGCTGCTGTGAACACGGGGGTCCATGTATCTTTTTGAATTTGTTTTGTCCGGATATAAGCCCTGTGGTGCCTCCTTTAGTCTGCGGCTCTGAGAGAGATCCGCACCCCAGCCCCATGGAGTGTGCAATTCACGCCACTGTCGTCTCTGCTGGCTCGTGTTATCTTTTCCTGCTCCTTGGGGTGGAAGTCCTAGAGGCTGATCAACAAATCAGTTGTAAGCTTCCTAAATAGTCCAGTTATAAACGAGCTAGTCAAGGGGAAGGAATGTGAAAGCCCTAGAAAGAGTTCAGAGCTGGGCTCCCACTCCCTTCCCTTGTAGCCTGTGCTGCAAGGTCAGGCTGAAGGTGCTGTGCCCCACCCCATTCAGTCACCACCACAGGGTGTCAGTGGGATTCACGCTGTGTTTTAATATCAGGGAACTGAGGCCCCCGAAGTTGAAGGGAACTTTCTAAGACCACTCACAGCTGATAATAGGCAGAACAGGATCATACATTCAGGTCTGTCCAGTTGCTTCCCTGTTTACATGAAACTCAAAAGGTTATCTGGTCTGTGGCTCCTTAAGTACCTTTTAATCTCCTTGAGGTAAACTCTGCGAATGATGTTGCTTCTGCGGACCCATCTCCACCACCACCACCACCACCAGTCTCTCATAATTCACCATTCATCAGGCAGCTGCTACCTGAGAATTCCAGCTAAGTGACTGTGAACTAACGGGATTTCACCCTGTGACTTGGCAAACCCTTTTCTAGGTTCTGAGTGTGTGCCCCACACCGTGGTGGAGAGCTAAAGAAGCTGGGAGACGTACAGAGAACAAGAGTGGTTCCTGATTAAGAACTTTTTTTTATAGCAAAAATGGCTGAGTTACTGACAGTCGAGAAATCTAAGCATTTTTGTAGTCTCAAACCCCGTATGAGGGAGATACGACTACCATCCTCCTCCAATTTACAGACGAACAAACGGAGACCTGAGGAGGCTAAATAACTTGGCAGAGCAGGTCCCAGGCCTGACCCCAGGCTCTAACCCAGAGCCCTCTACTCCCAGACAGTATTCTGGCTCCATTTCCGGGGTGATGACGTGGAGGATATAGAGCAACCTGTGGGCTTAGTGACTGTGCTGCTTGGTGCACAGCAGGACAGGCCATAATCAGCACTTGAATAATAGAATTTTCATGAGTGATTAAAGTAAAAGCCAGGATTTAGAGATTGAGAGTTGATTGTTAAAGGATAAATGATATTTGGAAGGTCTTACTGGATTTGATTAAAGTGAAATTCAAAAAGCATCACAGGGCTTTCCTGGTGGCACAGTGGTTGGGAGTCTGCCTGCTGATGCAGGGGACACGGGTTCTTGCCCTGGTCCAGGAAGATCCCACATACCGCGGAGCGGCTGGGCCCGTGAGCCATGGCCGCTGAGCCTGCACGTCCGAAGCCTGTGCTCCGCAGCGGGAGGGGCTGCAGCAGTGAGAGGCCCACGTACCGCAAAAAAAACCAAAAAAAACCAAAAACAAAACAAAACAGAAAGCATCGCAAAGATGATTATTTACCAGTGGTACTTTAAGGACTTTTTTTGCGGCTTAAGTCATTGGCACTCCAGTGCCCAAAATCTCTGTGCTCAAAACCAGAATGTAATTGATCCTTAGAAAAGCAGAGGTTAGTGCCTCCTTTGGAAAGCTACTTTTGAGCTTTGTTACACTGAAACATAATCACCCTTTGCAGACTGAGATCTTGTTTTATGGTTTTTTCCTCCTCCTGTGGTGCCTAGTATCTTGCCTTATACATAATAGGTACTTTGAGATGGATGGACTGACAGAAATTATTTTATATTGCCTCAGGGGCTGTGAATTTAAGGAAGAGTTGGTTTCTGAATGAAGTATGTTAGCAAAGATTGCTTAAGCACAAAAGTCTTATTTCTCTTCTTAATTGCCTGAACATCGATACGTAAGTCCCAGTCCAAGTGTTATAAGTGTGTCTCTATAAAGCTGATATTTTCTGGAAGGGAAACCACATGTGAGATAATAGCAAGCACTGGGGCAGAGGCTACACCTCTTCTCTTGGCCACTACAAAAGGTTAGACAGCAGCAGGGACTGGATCAGGGTTTGTGGTTGGAAGTAGGCATTCGGGGCAAACTTGTGATTTCAGCTCAGAGCCAGTGCTAGATGCCACAGCAGCAAGACGAAAGGAGACGTGAAAGTATACGTGGGCCTTGCCCAGATGCCGGAACTGACGGGCCAGACAGATGAAAGCTGGGGGGAGTTAACTAGTAAACAGGCTTCCTCGTCATTTAAGAGACCAATTAGTTTTGATAGCTAACGTTTATTGAGTACTTACTACATACGAGATGGGGTTCTAAGCACTTTACCAATATTTAATCCTCATAATAATCTGTGACATAAATACAACTGCTATTCCCATCTTACAGATAAGAAAGCGGTGGTACAAGGAGTTTAAGAAACTCACCCAAAACAGCACGATTCGTAAGTCATGAAGCCAGACGATCTGGTGATCATGCTCTTAACCCCTGCACGGCGGCGCCAGTTCTTCTGGGTGGTTGGTCTTGGTTCTCAGGTTAGTTTGGCTGGCTCTGACAGTGTCAGCCCAAGACCTACATCGACCACATGGGCTGACCAGCTTCTATCAGTCCAATGACTTTTTTTTTTTAATCTGAATCTTTGGCTACCTGTGCTCCATTTCTCTTTTCCTAGACTGTAAACTCCCAGAGGGTAAAGAATCTATCCCATTCATTTGTGATCATTCAATTTTTGTTCAAAGGAAGACTCTGGGTTTTTATTCTAGATTCCTCTAAGAGCTAAATCATTCCATTGGCCACTGGGATCTTTATTGGTGTTCTTGGCCCGAGGATTCAGTCAGCAGCAACAGAGGAGGTAGCAGAGTTCTCAACCGCGTTCCTCAAACAGATGTTGAGTGCCTACCGTATTTCAGGCCTGAGCATACAGAAGTGAAGAGGACAGACATCACCTGTGCCTTCTCAGAGCTTACAGTTCAGCAGAGAAACATAAGACGTAAGCACAGTGTGATAGGTGCTGTTGAAAAGAAAAAAAAAAAGGCCAAGAAGCTGAGATGGAGAATAATGGAGATGGAGGGTAGAGGTAGAGCCTACTTCAGATAGAGTAGCATTTCCTCCTTGAAAGTTACGTTCTAAGCTGAGACTTAAAGGAGAGACAGACTTAGGTGAGAATGAGAAGACTGGACGGGAAGCACTTTCTTTTTTTTTTTTTTTTTGCCACTCAGGGCGGCATGTGGGATCTTAGTTCCCCAACGAGGGATCGAACCCATGCCCCCTGCATTGGGAGCATGGAGTCTTAACCACTGGACCTCCAGGGAAGTCCCACAGCAGGCACTTTCTAGGCAAAGAAAACAGCACATGCAGAGGCTCTGAGGTTGGAAAGGCTTGGTCTAACCTGTTTAATAGTGGAATTCAAAGAAAATCATTATGCTTAGACAGTTACCTTTTATACATTCTGGCCAAACTTTTGTCTACCAGTTTGCAGCCTGTTGTCTTTTGTTAGTGATTCCAAATCCACTTCCCAAAGCAACAACCAGTATTCAGAGATTTTTTGACTGCTTGCTCTGGAAACAGAGTAAATCAGAGGCAGAGGCAGTTCCACACAGCTAACAGGGTGTGGAGTGTAAGTTAACTTGGTCCATTTTATTGCCTTTTGAGTCATCAGCCTTGCCTGCATGGGGCTCAGCAATAGAAATATGTCAAATTCCTTATATTTGTTATATCTTCGATATGTTCGACTTATTTGAAGCATGAAAAAAATGAAATTAATAAAAGGGGAATGACTTTAGATGATCAGGAATTATTTTTTCTAAAATTTTCTAAATATTATAGTTATGTCTCTTACCCCCAGAGGTGGTAGTTTCACCATGTTGCACTCAAGAGAAGATTGCTTACAAATCCCAGGAGAGGTACATTCCCAGCCTCCTGCAGGCTACATGAGGTGAATGGAACAGACGTCAGAGAAGCCCACATGTGGACAGCAGCTTACTTGATCAGATCTTTCTCCTCCCCAGTATTCTCGCTGAGATCCCTTGAAAGCTCCCGTTTCCCCACCGTTCATGAAGGATCTGTAAATTATTTAAGAGAAGAAAACACAGCCTTTTATCCCATCGGATTTTTCCCCTCAGTCACATGAGTCTTTTCTCTGAGCACACACACGTGGCCCAGACTCACTGTCAGGGGAGATGTAATGCCAGCATCTGGTGTTAATATCTATTGTTGACATTTTGGGAATGAGAACATGAGCTATTAGGGAAGATGTTTGCTTGTACCTAATTAATGTCCTGTTGTATCCCCTCTTGTTGTCAGCTCTGCCTCACCACCCTGCCTTGGCATTTTCTTTTACTGGCTAACTTTAAAAGTTAATTATTTCTCTGTTGAATGTTAAATGCCACAGTTTTTTAATGCTGTTCCTTGGTATGAATTATTAGTTATCAAAAATTACAATGGTCTGTGCAATTATCGACTCTTTACCTAAAGCCTGTGTTCTCACTAACCGTTCTTCTCAAGTGTGGTAGCATTTGCTGATGTCTGGCAACGTGGATCTCTCCAGCAGATGTTGAGTTTTGACTCACCACATTCCTACCCCTGTCTAGGCTTCCTAGTGTATAGCAGAGACCAAGTCCTGGTAAATCACCTGATTGAAGCAATTGCATATGGGGCCAAGTCTTCCTCCCTGATTTTGCCTTAACCCAAATCACTGTGAGAACTCATTTGGCAGCTCCAGCAAACACAGGTAGAAGTGAGGAACCTCAGATAGCTTTTATAAAACATACGTCTCAGTGGGAAATCGCAACTTTCTTTACTTGAGTTTGTAAAAAATAATAGTAAAAATTGTGGCTGGTAGTTATTGAGTGCCTTACTCGGTGCCAGACTTTGTTACTAGCTTTCCCCATGGATTATTTCACTTAATTTTCTCAACAACCCTGTGAAGTAAAGTATGATTATTATTCCCAACTTAACGCTGAGCAACTTGAAACACTAAAAACTTAAGTAATTTATGCATCATCACCTGGTGGGGCAAGAGTCTGTGCCTTTACTTCCTGCAACACAGAGTTGTGTTGTCCAGGATGGTGGCCTTGAGTCACACGCGGTTACTGAGCACTTAAATGGGGCAAGTCTGAACTTATGTGCTATAAGTGTACAATATACGCCGAGTTCCCAAGACAGTGCAAAATAATAGTGTAAAATAGCTCATTAATAATGTGTTCATATCCATTGCTTGTCAAAATGATAGCATTTTGAATATATTGTGTTAAATAAAATATGAAAGTCAATCTCACCCGTTCCTTTTCAATTCTTTAATGTCTCTACGAGAAAATTGTAAATTTCCTATGTGGCTTGCATTACGTTTCTGTTGGGAAGGGCTGCTATAGAGACACACACAGGGCTCCAGAGTTTCTAGATTCTTTACTTACCTTAGGAGTTTCTGATTCTAAATTATTGAGGGAATATACACAACTTGCTGACCCTTCCCCTCCCTCCTTTCTGGTCTTTTCACTTGCAAAAATCCAGCACAAAGTATAAATTCTTATGTCTGAGTCTCCACCAAGAACCCATCTGTTGGCGCTTATCAAGTATGGAAAGATAAAACGCTGACATGTTATGCATTAACGAGATCAAAAGGAGGGCTAATGACAGAAATGTGGCTGCTGTTAAAATGTCCTGAGAGGATAATCTGGGCGGACTTTTTGTTCTCCTCAAGGCGACCCCCTTCAATGTCTTCCAGAGACCGGCTCCCTGTTCTCCTTCCGAGGCCCCCTGTGCCCTTCCTTCCAGCCCCTGCCCACCGCTTTCCCATCCCACCCTCCTCTCTCCGGGTGTCTGTGCAGCAGAGACAGCTGCTCTGCTAGGCAGGTCTGACACGAGGCAGGTCTTTCTTCCCTGCCTCTGAGAGCAGAGTGTAGAATGGTATTGCCCTCCACCAGGGATCTTTGAGAAGCTTTATGGCTCTAGCAGGCGTGGGGGAACCAATCCAGGCACTAGCAGCTGATATATGACACTAATATAGGGTTCACTTTTATTCTCAACCTAAAAAAAAGATAGATTGTTCCAAGCTTAGACAGGCTGTAAAATCGTGTGCTTCTGGAACCATGCTGCCTTCCCCCCGGGACCACTCTAATTGCCTTACATCTGTACAAAGGTTCCTTGTAATCGGGCTTTCTGCCTTCATTTGTCTTCTTTTCAGCCTCTTAGTAAAGACCTTAATTGGTCTTAGTGGGGCTTTTTTCAGTTAGTGCAACTGTACCTTTAGGGCTGAACAAGTACCAGACACTACCTGCGGGGAGAAGTGGGGAGATGGGAAAGACATCAATACTCCTTTACCTCTAACGGTTTAATTAATGTGCTCAGAACAAGGAGCGGTTTGAAGAAATTTCTGCTCCTCTGGGACCCTGCTACAGACATAACTGGGGTT
The DNA here is from genome assembly GCF_949987515.2 of Delphinus delphis. Lineage (NCBI taxonomy): Eukaryota > Metazoa > Chordata > Mammalia > Artiodactyla > Delphinidae > Delphinus > Delphinus delphis. Next base: position 75,512,557 of record NC_082697.1, on the reverse strand, counting down.
AGGTGGAATTTTCTAGATTTCTTTCCTGCTTCAGTCTCTGTGAACACTCAGCCTCATAACTGTCTCACAGTAAACTGTATCAGGTTTCGGTCTGTCCTCTTTGGAGGATCAAGTTGCTTTACATCAATAGACTGAAGTACTAGGGGATGCATGGGTAAGGAAGTAGCTTCTAATTTCTGTTTCTTAGCTACTAATTATTTAATAATACATTTTATTGCCTATTAAATTGTGGCATAACTTGCTTGTCAGCAAAACTAGATGGAACCCAATCATTTGAGGAGAAGGATAATTGGCACTTGTACAGATGGCTTTTACTGCAAGTTGGGTTTGTTATTGCAGATCGAGTTCCTTGCCAGGTTTCTTGGTTCTGTTTGCGGGCTGGTCAGTGTTGGGAGGGGGTTACTGTATTACAGCCCAGGCGGTTAAATGTGGTAGCACTGCAAAGGCAGTGTGTACTCAGTTATAGATCATAAAGGCTTCTGCTGTGTAGGTACTTTTTTCCCTTCTCCTTCCCCCCCTCCTCCACCGTTGGTTTTAAAGGACCCTAGTGAGTTTTGTACCACACTGAAAATTACCTTATGTGCTGGAAAATGCATCAGTGGAGACTTTGTTTAAACAAAGGGCGTTTTTATGATGGATAGAAGAGGCCAAAACTTCTGGATTTCCATCTAGTAAAAATTTGTGTAGGAAAATTGGACCAGTCCCAGTTCCTTGGTAGAATTTCATAAAGGTTTTCCTGTTGCTTCAAAATGACCCCTTAAGGAATGTTGTATAGATTCCATAAAATTGCCCATAGTGTTTCCTAGAGCACACTTAAAAAAATGAGGGGGACACATTGTGTGTGGGATAGTTTGGTAGCAGGATTCGTTCATTGGATAGCAGAGATGGAGAACCCAAGCATTTTAGCTCTAGGTGGGAAGTGTTAGCCAAGATCCATGGCACGAGGTGGATTTGGCAAGCACTTTGGTAAGGAGCACTTTTGGTGGCATTGAAGGGGGTAGGCAGGGGGAGAAGAGTTTACACGCCCAAGCTCTGGGATCAAGAGCCCAGTTTTCCCATCCCCAGGGTGCATTTCTTCTTTGCCTTCACGTGGCACTCAGGTCTTACTTCCTGAGCTTATCCAGCCCAAATTCACTGACGGCCACCACCCTTATTTGAAAGTCTCTCTTGTGTTCTGACCCAAGAGGTTTGTTTAAAACCCAGAGCGATGTCCACCTTTGTATGTTTTCCAGATCCCGTCTTTCCATTCCTTACTACTTTGTAATTATTCTTTTGCCTAATAGTAGAATTCCTGGGGTCTAATTGTACCAGAACATGTCTCCTGTCTGTATGCTGTCTCCCTTAGCAATTGTTCTCCTCTTCCTCTAGAAGACCTACACGCTCTTGACCCTTCTCTCCAAGGTTCCAAAACTTCAGTGAAGACCTGTGAGTTTCACCAGTAAACACATGGATTTTTTAGCTATGGAAGAAAATATCTATCTTGGCTTGATATTTCAGAAAATTAGTATGAAGTAACCTTGACGTAGATAACTCTGTTTCTTAGGGGTTGAGCTTGGGAATTACTGTAATTTAACACCTATAATAAAAGTGTTAAAAGAGGGGAGAAAGCCAATTCTGAGGTTTTATGTGTTACATGAAGGGTATGTGTTATACATTATCATTAAATTTTTTTGAGCAAAAGCTACTGACAAGTTGAAGCCAATTTAAAGGGTGTGTATCGGAACTGAAACATGCAGCCATAAACTGATTTGGGAGCTGATTTGGGAGGTGCAAATCCTACAGAGCAATGATAGTGTGGAAGTCGGCAATGACCTAGAAAGTCCATAACCCTGGTGGTCATAGCCCACAGCCCACTCTGGAAGGGGTGTGTGTGTGCATGTGTGTTGAGAAGCAGGCCTTAGACACATCTGTTGATTTCTTTCTCTCCTATAGTTGACTCTTCTGGGGTTTATTTGTAAATAAACTCAGCTAATAGGATTCTCTGATCATCTCTAACTTATCCTGGTAACTTTTCTCTTGTCGATCTAGATGGGAAGACCACAGTGAAGGGGCAGGATGTTTTTATAGTATGCCATTCTCTATGAAATTAAGCACCATTAAATATACTTCTGTCTCTGGGTCTCCTTTTACCAGACCCACCCCTGACATTGCAGGGCAAATGCCCCTTTGCAGCTGCCCCTTGGCCACTCTCAGGCCTGCAGGTGTGCATACCAATAGCATGGCCCGGCCTCCGGAGGACGGTTCCCAGGGGAGAAGCCTGCCCATGCAGGCCCTGGGAGGGGCTGGGGGCCATCTGAGCAGGGGGTTCCTGTGTATCTGGTATGGAGAATATGGTCCAAAGGGGAAGATGTGTGAGCTGGGTGGATGCATCGTCAGGACCCCATGGACTGTTGCCCCACAGGAAGGCGCATAGCTTGAGGAGAGCCTGAGAAGGAGCCCCTTATGCATGGATCTCAGTGCAGGGGCCCAGCTGCCTGGATACGAACAGTATTGCTTCTGCCTTTCAATTTTAATCGTGATAACCTCACTCTACATACCCTGCAAAAACAAAGTAAAATAAAGGAAAGAAAATGGATCCAAGTCTTTTCCACAAAAGCTGAATGAGACGAGTTATTGTCAGCCCACCCGTGTCTGTGGACACACGGGGTGAGTGCTGAGTCTTTAGATTCAATCCTGGGAAGTCAGCTGGAATCTTGTGCAGGAAGATGTTATGTGACATGTTTCTATAAGAAATGTTTTTCTCCATTAGCATTGAAAGTATCACGTACTGCCATCCAGATACAAGGAATGCCATACTGTACTGTGCGAGGACCATGTAAGGGAAGAGGGTGGCTAAGGAACCAGATTAGGAAGGATTTTCAATTTTAGGAGAAACAAAGCATTATACTGACATGGTTCAAACAAAGTAAGGCAGTTGGAAGGTTGCTAGCATTTTTAAAAACATCTTTATTCAACCTCTTTTTAAAAAAAAAAATAGGATAATTGCATTGTTACTGATAGTATTTCTAATATGCAGAGGGTATTGAAACTCATTCTCCCTCCAAACTTAAATATGGTGCTTGGCCTTCTAAAATGACCCAAATTCCAGGAAGAAGTCAATGCAGCATGTTTTCTCTGTTGTGCTACAGTTACCTAGATTTTTAAGAGTGGGAATTCTGACTTTGGTGTGGAAGTGATAGTCCTTAAAGTATTTGAAAGTCTTTGTAGGTATATTGTTAGTTGGGAGTTTTTTTGGGGGGAGGCGGGGTGCTCATGATTTTAATGACCTTGATTTTGAGCTTTAAAAAGAATTTAATTGGTCTGTTATCTTCATCTGACAGACAGTGGTTAATATTATTTATTGGATAAATGAGATATATTACCCTCCGAAAGAAAAGCCTTTGGGGGAAGTATGCTAATATTGGCTTTGAAAGGGGCAAAAGGAAAATTAAGCAAGTATCTTGAAATGGGTCCTTGTCAATCTACTTTTCTCATTATCTCAAGAGATGGCAGTACTAGGAGAATAGGTTTTTAGGCTCACTTTTCTCATCTAGAAAATGACAATCGTACCTGTATCAGGTGGTTAGGATGCAAGAAATGCACATCTGTGAACCATGAGGTCCACGGTGGCCTCAGTGCTAGCTGTTTTCCCCACTCACCTTACTCAAAGAAAATTGGATGTAGGGAATAATTTTGCATAATTGTGTATCTTAGGAATGGCTTTTCTACTTTCCTTTTCTTTCATTTCTTTTACTTTCATTTCCATTAACTTCACTTCCCTGGCTCGCTTTCCAGTGAGACAAAAGAGGGAAATGAGCCAGGACAAGTGAGTTGCCACTTGGAATGTTTCTTCTCCCTAAAGGCTGTGTTTGTGAAGGGCTCATTGTCACCATTCTACCCAGAGGACTCTGAGCTTCTCTTTTCTGGAGAATCAGACTGACTTTCAGGATATGCAGTATGTTTGCTCTCCAAAATAATCCTCACCACCCACCCCTCCCTGCCCCAAAGCATCATCTCTTTATAAAACTGGCCTTGGCCTTCCCTGCATTTCCAGTGCCATTCTGTTGGTTGCTTCTCATCCACACTTGGGGAAAAGTGGGCATGTAGCAAATTTGTTTAAAATTGTCGTCAACCAGCCCCTCATACAAATAAAGATCCTTGAAAATCAAGCTGGCGATGATGATATGGCAAACTATTCAGCTTGCGTTTTTTGACCCGATGTTCATTTTTCATTATGCCTCAGCCCGCTTTCCTTTGAGCCTCGTTCTGATCTATGGGACTGTGCTTATATTCATGGCTGTTTTCCAGAGCATTGCTGGGCTGCTTGAGTTTTAAAGCTCCTGTCTGAATAATGGCTAGGTTTCTGAGATGTCATCACCCACCCCCTCCAAAGAATCTGGCACACTTTGAATTCTCTAGCAGCACCTGCAAAATGCTAAATCATACAGTCCAAGGAGGTCAGTCATCCACCAAGGAGCAAGGAGAGTACTACTAGCAAGGGGGAAAGGTGCCCTAGTGAGCCAACTCAGCATAATACACATGCTCCCTGGTTGAGCTCATTGCCCATAGAGTTAGGTGGTTGGGTTCTGCCTCAGCCCTTTCAACTCTGGAAGCTACTAAATAGAATAAAGCGTGCTGTTATTAGAGAACTTTAAGAAGACCAGTTTATATGTGTGTGTGTGTGTGCGTGTACACATGTATATGTGTATATATACATATGTACGTACATGCCTATTTTTACATATATACACACATATGTATTGTATATATAAGTATACGTGTGTTGATATATGCATACACAAGTAAAATACATGTTCATGCATACACTCACACATACGCACACTTAAAGAATTCTAATTTAGGGTAGATTTAACCTTTTGACAGTTCAAAGGGAAAAGTTAAAGTCTATGAAGTGATTATTATGGAAACCCAACTGAGCCTTTCCTGGAAATGCCAGAACCACAAACATTTTTTAGCATTTGAAAAGATGACAAATGCTGATTTATGCAGACCTCAGGATTCCATTCCTAGGGCACTGTCATTTATTACTTCCATCAGCAGGAATGGTTTCTTTTAACAGCAGATTGGGTGTGTACACTGATGACAATTAAGGATGGTGAAATAATTCCAATAAAACAAACACCAGACCAGCATAGGGAGTAAAACTAGTCTGTCCCCAAATATCCTCTCTCCTTACTTGCCTTCCTCTTTCCTTCTTTTCTCTACCTGGTTTCTCTCTTCACTCCCTTTCCAACCTTGCTTCTTTGCCAGGGAAGGCTGAGCAGGTTTGAAAAGCACAATTCATGGAATTTCTGGCTCAGATAAGACATTCAAATCCAGAAATACCATACTAGGATCTAGTTTTAAAATGTTTCTTCCCAGGGAAGGTAAAACATTCCTTGCCGTCTTAAGGAATAAGTATGCTCTCTGATATTCCAAGCCAAAAAAATTCATTTTAAGCTGGAGTATTTATCTTTACATGTGACACGATAATAGTTCTTTCTTTGTTTTTCTTTTTTTCAATCAGAAGGAAGGTTTTGTTTTGTTTTTTAAAGGAAGACAAGTTGTCAACATTGCATATTCCAAAACAGGCACTTCCTGTGTCCTGGGAAGGTAGGTAGACTATGCCTTAACAGGTATTCCAAATTCTTTATTCAGTTCCTGATTTTATTAGTTTAACATTTACTCAACACATCCTTAAAGAACTTTTCCCCAGAACTGTACAGCTAACACATGGACATTCATAAGCCGCAGCGGTGTCCGTGAAGGTATCCACTCTTAGGTGGGAGAGAGGCAGGTCCTCAGCTCTAAGTGGCAGGCATACTACAAGAAAGATGAATCATCTCCATAACTCTGAGATGACATTAGCCCCGTTTAGAACTAAAGAAACAGAGACTTTGGGATACATATCTTCTCAGTCTTCTCCTGTGTGTGTGTATAATCTTTTGTTGTTATTAATACACAAATGGTAACCTAATAGGGTGTAATGTTTATCCCCCTGATATTTTTATGAACAATGTATCTTTTCATTTTGTTAACTACTGTTCTACATCTGTTTTTGATCCATTCCATGGGTACACAGTAATGCAGATAACGAATCTCTAATTACTACATGTTTAAATTCTGTCCAGTTTTTCATCTTGGTGTTCATTAAATGTTTTCGAATTCCTTAGAACATAATCTTGGAGATGGAATGGAAATTTTTGAAGGTTTTGGTAGTTTTTTTTTTAAAGAAGATGTTGGGGGTAGGAGCTTATTAATTAATTTATTTATTTTTGCTGTGCTGGGTCTTTGTTTCAGTGCGAGGGCTTTTCTCCAGTCGCGGCGAGCGGGGGCCCCTCTTCATCACGGTGCGCGGGCCTCTCACTATCGCGGCCTCTCTTGTTGCGGAGCACAGGCTCCAGACGCGCAGGCCCAGCAGTTGTGGCTCACGGGCCCAGTTGCCCCGCGGCATGCGGGATCCTCCCGGACCAGGGCTCGAACCCGTGTCCCCCGCACTAGCAGGCAGACTCTCAACCACTGCGCCACCAGGGAAGCCCTGTTAGTCTTGTTTTTTAACTGTTCCTAAATAAATATTACATTTATAGGAAGAATTCTTTATTTAAATGGAGATATTTATGCAGATGAAATATCCAAGTGTTATGGTTTGCTATTTATTATTCTCCTGTAACTCATCAGTTATTGGTAAAATGAATTATGCTTTTCAAACATTTTCATCCCTGTGTTCCACATATATTGCTACCCATGTACTCTGAATTCTGTACTTAAACAAAACAGCTCTAATGACACTTTTTCCTAAAAACTTTCTAAGACTCTCCCAGCCTCTTTGAGCTCTTCTTTCTTTGGCCTCTAAATAGTCCTCTTGCAGCCTATTCATCTCACTTGTCAAGTCTTATAGGTTATCTTTTTATGACTAGGATTTTATTTCTTTTAGTAGATTATAAACTAAGAACCAGAGACCATGCCTTGGACTTTTTATCTATACATGGCTAGAAGAGCATCTTACATATCATAGGAATGGAATATATTTTAATAATTATTATTTATCATATATACATGTTTTCTTTTTGTGTCAGTAGGGTCCATGGAAGGGTACAGCCAAGTTCATGGTATTCGTATGCCTTTGAATATCATGTTGACCATTGCCTTCCTCATTTTGATGTGGAAGGAGGGAAGATTGGCTCACTGAGAAAGCACTGCATTTTTCTGCCTGAGGAAAAAAAATGAACTTAGAGTTTAAACTGCCTGGCACCTAGTGGGCATTCAATAAATAGAAGGCTTTTTTTTTTTAAAGACTCAAAAGTGAAGTTTGCCTCTTACTGTATGATGCCAGGTAGGTATGATACCTTCTGCTTCTCTCCGTTTCCTCGTCTGTGAGAGGTGGATTGGATTCATTCTTACTGGACTCTTTGATAACATTTAATAACTCTCTTTGGTTCTAGGCATTCATATATTGGAGGCAGAAGCAGAACTGGTCATATAAATGCCGGCTAATGTTCAACCTTGTTTTAAGTAAATAAGATATTCTTGGATTGGTTTGGATAATTCTTGATGACAGATTGCTAAAGAAGAATTTCATTTCGCTCAATTTGAGCTCATATCCAACTAGCAATGGTGCTACTGTAGATAGAGTGTTACTTCTTTTCTCTGTAGTTCAGTTTAACCATCCTGTGTAAGTGTAGAAAGATTCTAGGAAAGCTTATTATAAAAAGGATCAATAGAAATTTTAAAAATTAACTGACTAATATTATTTCTTTTCTAAGACACTATCAACAAAGAAAGGACATTTGGTGAAAGGATAACTGGATCAGTGTTTCCCCCCAATATGTTCCTTTTCTGCCCTGAATCTCCCACTTTATTCTGCAGAAGAGATGGTCAGTTCCATCACCCAGTGAGATACAAATATTCTCACTTCCCATTAGATTTGGGGTTCAGAATTGCATTTATTTTGATGCCTTTAAGTATTTTGTGGTTTGATGAGGAACCAATACTCTTGGTCAACTATCACTTTATTAGTAAAAGAAATAAAACACCATTCAAACTGAATAAAACGCCATTCAAACAGTCCATCCATTTGCATGTGACATGTATAATGTAGATCACAGGTTCAAAGAAAATTATATTTCAGTGCCATGAGCACTAGAGACTTACAAAGTACCTGCAATTGACAGGGAACTTAAATGGTATTTTTAAATACTAGAAGTTTGTAGACTGCTTCCATTCGTGTCTGACATCAGCAAGCTCTTAATAATGCAGTGTGTACTTATTTATTGAACAGACCATTTAAGTAGTAAGACATGAGAAAGTGGACACTATTATCTGGTAATTGACCATATTGGAGAGTTAAGTGTTCTGACAAGGAACTAAGTGTGTCTAACCTTCAGATAAGATCAATTTTAAGATAATGCCTACTTTGGTAATGAACCAAAGCTGCTTAGAAACTTTGTACTCTAGATGCTTCTAAAGCAATGCTATTTTGATGACAACTATCATAGTTTTAATGACCAGCTTTGTTTCTGAGAGTTGCTGGTCTCCCAGGGCAACCTGGAGAAGGGTTACTAACTTTCATACTGTACTTAGAATAAAAGCGCAAATTGAAGGGGACAGTGATTAGCAGCGTTGCCCAGGAAGTTGTTCATTCATTTAGGAAACATCTGAGTACCTTCCATGTGCCAGTCATCATGTTGCAGTCTAGGGCTCCACAGTCTTGTAAGTTATCTCACTTGGAGGAACTTAGGCTCCAGCTTTGTTTTATATGTTCAAATCTCAGTGTTTAAATCTCTGGACCAAAGCTTATGTGAGCCCCTCATTCATAAAAAGCAAAAGAATTGTACCTCAAAACCTGCCATTTTTGCCTCTGAGTCCTTTCCCTGTGGGCTCATTGAACAGAGCTTAAAACTGACTTCTCTTAGAGATAGACCCATAAGCAAATATCACAACGCATTCTAAGTGATGTAACAGAAATATGAACAAGATTGACAAGAGAACATAAAGAAGGATATAGCTAAAGCTGTCTATGAGCTTAGAAGGTCTTCCTAAAGAAAGTGCCTTTTCAAGCAACAAGACAGTCTTTTTGGAGAGTAGAAGCTCCCCCAGGGAGAGAGGGGAATTGAAGGTAGTGATGGCTATGGTGTTAGGGAACTAGGTACCCCTAGTTCTGTAGGGCTGCATAGAGGTATTTGTAAAGGAATATTGAGAGATAAAACAGGAAAGCAGATTAGGCTCTAAATCCTGTAGACTGCAGAGAGGTTTTTAAGCAGAATAGTAACATAATCAGATTTGTTTTTAATTGAGTTGATGTGGACAACCTCAGGGGAATCACAGGGGCTCTTTTAGATCAGAGGTGAGGAAGCTTCACCTAGGGCAATACTAGTGATATTTGAGAAGAGGGTACATTCCAGAGAGCTTTAAGGGTGGTAAATGACAGATCTGAGTGATTGGCTAAACGTGTAGAACTGGGGGGTGAAAAGGAGGAGGGAGTATACCGAACCCTGAAGACTGTGTAGATGATGATGTATAATACAGGGGAGGATGAGAATAGGGAGGAATCCGTGCGGTTTTGGAGATGTTGACTTTGAGGAACCTGTGGGACATCTAGGTGGAGGACTTAGGCTGATAGCTGAAGATGAAGGTTGGGATTAGAAATATTGATTTATGAAATCACTCATCGAAAACATAGGCTTGGGTATGCTTACAGCTGACAGCTACAAGAGGAATATGTAGCAAGGGAAATAGAGGTATTCTTTAATATTGAGAAAAGAGTGTTTCTGTAAATGAGTTTTCAGGAAGTGGAAGTAGTAATATCTGATACCATAGGACAGAAAGCTGTGCATCTTCTGAAGACCACTGGCTTTGCCAGCTGACCTTTCGGAAGAACTGTTTCAGTGGAATGATGAGAGTGATTCTGGGTTAGAATAGTTCAAAAAGAGAATGAAACATAAGGTAAGACCATGGAGACAATGAATGTGCACACGATGGAAAATGAAGAGGAGGCCACGGCGTAAAGGAGAAGCAGAGTGGAAGGGTGGATGTGTGTATGAGCATGAGTTGAATATGTTTGTAGACTGAGGACATCTATATGGTTAGGATGGTTAGGACTTTGGAATCAGACTAAGGGTCAAATCTCAGGCCTGCCATTGACTAGATAATGACTTTCGGCAAGTTCTATGGGCCTCAGTTTCCTCATGTATAAAATGAGGTTAATACTCTTTTTTATATAAATTTATTTATTTATTTTTGGCTGTGTTGGGTCTTCGTTGCTTCACGCGGGCTTTCTCTAGTTGCAGCAAGTGGGGGCTACTCTTCCTTGCGGTGCGCGGGCTTCTCATTGTGGTGGCTTCTCTTGTTGCAGAGCATGGACTTTAGGCGCACGGGCTTCAGTAGTTGCAGCACGCAGGCTCAGTAGTTGTGGCCCGCAGGCTCTAGAACGCAGGCTCAGTTGTGGAGCACGGGCTTAGTTGCCCTGCGGCATGTGGGGTCTTCCCGGACCAGGGCTTGAACCCATGTCCCCTGCATTGGCAGGCGGATGCTCAACCACCGCGCCACCAGGGAAGCCCATGAAGTTAATACTCTTGTGTTTGTTTTTTTCTGTAAGGAGGAGAGATTAAAGACACAAGAGAAGGAGGGGATGAACTATATACCTCAGAGAAAAGAGGCAGGTGGGAGTGCAATCTGGAAGAAAATTAGAGTTAGCTTCAAAGTGAGGATTTACATGTCTTCCTGGGTAACAGAAGGGAAAGATAGTGATAAAATGGGGTATTGGGCAAGGTACTTTAGGATGTGCTACGGAAACAAATAGCCCTGAGATCTAAGTCTGTTCATGTAACAAGGTTCCTTACTCAGGCCACACATCCAGCATGAATCAGGATGGGGGCTCTGTTCATCCTGATTCATGGACCCAGGCTGACGGAGGCTTCACCTCAGCATTTACACCTCAGCATTTGCTTCTACAGTTATCACAGCGCAAGTCCCATGGCTACACCCAACGTCAAAGGGCCACAAAAGTGCCTAGGACTAGGGGAGAATGAAAAATATTTGATGGACAGTGCTGACGACTAGAACAATGGGTAAAACCCATAGGTATCAGTAAGTATGGCGGTGATAAGAATGGCATAGATTTTCTTAATGATAGAGGCAGCAAACTGTGATCCACCAGGAGTAGTTAGAGTTTTGACAAGAGTGGTAAATGTTTGGAACAGCCATTTGTTAAAATAATTATACAAGAACATAGCAGCAAAGGAAAAGGAAGTTGTTCTGGTTAAATATTTATCATTAGGTCTCCATGCAGAATGAAATGGTAATGCAGCTGCGATTCAGTTTCTTAGTTCAGCTGTAGCTTAAAATTAGAAGCTGCCCATCAATAATTTTCCCAAGGGAGTGATTTATCCTGTAACAGCACACAGCCTAGAGAAAAGGAAATGCAAACAGGCAGGCTTTCTTGGAATGGAGAGGGAAACCACTGCAGAGAGAGAACATGCAAGAGAAGTTGATTGTGCACCAATCCTTGGAAATAAAAAGGACTTTTTTATCAGTCAGTCTGTAAGTACATTAGCTGCTGGCCTAGCACTTTGGCACCGTGTGGAATCGAGAGAAGTTTATGACTTTATTCTTGCTGACAAAGAGTATAGAGTTTGGTCAGAGGGACAAAGCTCATGATATGAGTTTGGGATTTGTTTAATTTATATCATTTATTACCCTAATTAGTATAATTTTGGGGAAGAGTTTCGTGGAATGTAATGCATTAAATCTCGATCTTGAAGAGTGTAGAGTGTAACTTGGAGAGTGTAGAAGAGAGGGAGGATTCCAGAGTGATGGTTCGATTAAAGACCTGATGGTAGAGTGAAGATGGTTTGTACGGGGGAAAGGAAGGAGAATGGCCAGAAAGAAGAGGAGAGGATTAGATGAAGGAATTATGAAACATCAGGCTGAACTGATAGATTAGAGCCTCATTACTAGGAGCTGGTGCAATGTGGGAGGAAAGGAGCAATTGTTTAGTTAATGAACATGAACTGAGTGAGTTCAGTTAAAAGACTTCATAATAATCCCTGTGTTGTCTTTTAAGCTGCTCCACATAAAACCGTAATGACTTTCCGTTACCTTCAGAATAAAGCCCTGGTCTGTAGTCTCATTTGTACATGCCCATTTAGAAGGGACAACCGCATATCCAAAGGATATTGTGATGAGGAAGATTAGGATATGTTGAGGACCAGGTGCCAGACCCAAGAAGTACATTAGAATCAAAAGATCTCGTCAACAGGCTAGACTCAGGCTGGCCCCTCACAGGGGCTGCAACCATGCCAGACAGGCCCCCAGCCCTAGTAGGAGACTGAAGGGTCTGTGAGCTGCCAGGTCAGACATCAAAGCAGAAGCCTTCTTTTCTTTTGTTTTCTTCTTTTTAAAATTTTTTTTACAGCTTTATTGAGATAGAATTCACACAGTACACAATCACCCACTTAAAGTATACACGTCAAGGGTTTTTCGTATATTCACAGAGTTCTGCATTCATCACCACCATGAATTTTAGAACATTTTTATTACTTAAAAAAGAAACCCAGGGGCTTTCCTAGGTGTCCCGGTAGTTAATACTCTGCGTTTCCGCTGCAGGGGGCACAGGATCGATCCCTGGTCAGGGAACTAAGTTCCCATGTGCCGCCCGGCATGGCCAAAATATTTAAAAAAAAAAGAAGAAGAAGAAGAAGAGGAAAAGAAACCCCGCACTCCTTAGTCATCATCTCCTTCCTTACACGCCCCCCCACGCCCCCCCACCAGACATCTAGCCCTGGGCATCTGCTACTCTGCTTTCTGTCTGTAGATTTGCTTGTTCTGGACATTTCAAATAAATGGAAACATACAATATGTGGCCATTTGCGGCTGAATTTTTTCACGTGGTTTTCACTTGTTTTTAATGTTCATTCATGTTACAGCACATACCAATACTTCATTTCTTCATATTGCATAATAATATTCCATTGAATGGGTATACTGCATTGTTTATCCATTCACCACTTGATGGACATTTGGATTGTTTCCATTTTTGACTATTATTAATGCTGCTGTGAACACTCATGTACAAGTTCTTGTGTGGACATATGTTTTCATTTCTCTTAGGCATATACCTAGTAGTGGAATTGCTGAGTCATATGGTTTAACCATTTGAGTAACTGCCAGGCTGTTTCTTAAAGCGTCTGTATCGTTTCATATTTTACTACAGTTATTGATACACTACAAAATAATGTAAAATTTACATTTACAATATCTCCACATCCTTGGCAACATTTGTTGTTATTATCTTTTTGATTATAGCCATCCTAGTGGGTGTGAAGTGGTATTTCATTGTGGTTTTAATCTGCATTTCTCTGATCAGAAGCCCTATTTTCAAAACTAAGGCATTAAATACGAGGCATGTTATAGGGACTTCAGGAGAAACCTGAGAAAGAACTATCAAGAGACTGATATGAATAGAAGGACGGTTTCAGGCAGTTAAGGACTAAGTGCGAGTTGAAGGCAGCCTGTTATAGTTTGTCCAGTCTGTGGTGTTGCCACATTCCATCATAATGAATAACCAGAGGTTACTGTTCTCCGTCAGATTAGTTGTTCTCAATCCTTGCAGCACTAGACTAGAGCCGTCTGAAAAAATTTTTAAATGTATCTGTCCCATGCCAGTTGAATCAGAATATCTGGAGATATAGCCCAGGTTATCTGTAAATATTTTTTAAAAGTCTCCCCACGTGAGTCTGATACACTGTGGGAAAACCACTGTTGTAAATAATTCAGCAGGATTAAATAGTGGAATGAGTTTATTGATTATATGTACTGTTCAGATAGCCATCTGCCTTTATTTTGACTTGTAAGCTTTTCTGAGACAACTGCTAACTGAATTTGAACAAAAAATTTGAGATATAATCGCAGTGTGTGTAGTCCTCTCTGACTAATAGCAGAGAGAAAACCCAGTGTGGAATTCATAAAATCAACTGATTAGTTTTGCCCAATTAAAACTCTAATTTCAAAGTTTGGTCAAAGAGTTGAACTCCTTCACTTCCTTTGCATTTATAATGACGACTCATGAGGCTTTTGTTTATTTCCAGTTACACCCGTCTCCGTCTCTTTAAGCATGCTGTGATCATGTACAATAATTATGTACCTTTTCAAGATAATGAATAATTTCAATGATAAAATAACCTATTATAATGATATGTTGTCATGGGTCACTGATGGATATCTTAGTAGTTGGCTCATAGGTACACACATTTCTTATGGTTGTGTTGATTTGAACATGTGCCATTCCTATGTGCACTTTGACCTTTCTGACTGACCTGCTGTATCCAGATGACAGAGAGGAGATCAATCAAGGTGATATTCCATTACCATAAGGTCAGCTATTTTTCTAGGATTAAGGTATTATTTTATTTTCTTCAGGGATTGGGGACCATTTGTGTCTTTCTATTTAAAGTGTAGGTCTAGTCACAAAATGGAAAAGGACGAGAACTAAAGTGGAATATTATCCCATTAGATTGGTGCCAAATTTCCAGTGCTGAAAGTATGCATCTTCCTTGTCCAGGACCTTCTTCAGAGGAATCAGATGTCCCCGTCTTAAATTTGAGTTGCACAGTTTCAGAAAGTGAAAACTCATATTCTGTAAAGAAGAGGTAGGCAATGCAGAAATGTGGATAATCTGACTCATGTTCTAATGCCCCCCTTGTCCGGTACTGCTGTGGTTTCACTGCAGTTTGAGATTCCTTATATAATGTTTACAGAGAGGGGACATGGAAAAGAAGGGCATGATGAGGGAGGTGGAGGAAGATGTGCTGGAATATGTTTTCAGGGGGGACCTATATTTTTGTCATAATAGAACTGCTCAAATCTGTGCAGTAGTCTAGGCCTGTCACTTCCTCTCAAAAACAAAGCAGGTACTCCTTGTCTTTAGTCTCTTAGTTGTTTCTAGATTAAGTGAAAGAATGGCATATAGAGCCATTGGTGTGAAGTGTAGCATAGAAAAAATTGAAATGGAAAAACAATGGAGAGAATGCGTTTTAGAACATCATCTCCTTTTGGCTAGCTCTCGGACTTCCGGGCCTTTTCTCATTGTTTTTTCCTCCTTCTTTCTTTTCCTTCCTTTTTTTTTTAAACCTATTTTATTTATAAACTGCAGCCTGTAAAGAAAATGAGGGGTATATTACACATCCTTAAAAACAAAGAGGAAAACAAACCAACCCTTGTTAATCATGTCCACTTTGAGTGCTTGGGCTGGTTGCAAGGCCCAGGGGACTAGTAATCTGGCCAATGTGGAAGGATATGGAACCATTTGTCCTGGGAGAACCACTACATTAAAGGAAGAGGATGAAGTCATGGGGGGAGGGGGAGGCTCTGCTGATGAAAGTAGCTGTCAAATTAGCAGGTCTGGAAGTTGGAGTGCATATTGTTATGAGCTGCTCAAGTTCACACCAGAGCTACCAGCTCCATCCGTCTTTCTCAGTTTACATTTTAATTGGCTTGTAGTTAAGTTTTTTAAACACTGTGAGATTGCTGACATACACTGTAATATCATGTGAATAATTTATGGAGGTTGCTCAAGACAAGCTTTTTCTTTGATTTGAGAATCCAAGGGGAAGGGGGAGGAGAGGATGAGGGGCCTGTGGGAGGGGCCCAGGACAGAGGAGCAGACACAATTGCATGTTGCATACTGGATGTTAAACGTTTCTGCCGGTGTAGTCAGTAGCGTTTGGGAATTCGGGGAGGTTTGTACAATACAATCTTATTAATAACAATTCTGTCAAGAGAGCACCCAATTAAGTTGAATTGGGTTTATGACTCCCTCTTGGTTTCTTAAAACGTGTGGATATAAAACCTGTTCCATGTGAGTAGTGGATAACAAGGGTGGGGTTTTGTTTGTTTGTTTTTTGGTTTTTGGTTGGTTTGAATGATTCCTCCTCCTACTGAGAATTTTCTTGTTTATAAATGCAGGAGTAGGCATTTTTCCCAAACTATCTTTTTCTTTTCAGCTCTCATGATAATATAGAGAAGATGGAACTGGTGTCAGCGGGCAGTCGTTCTAGTTAAGAACTTGACTGCTTCTGGGAGTGGTTTGCCAGACAGCTCTGAGTCTAGAATATCATCTAATTAAGACCTGTGGGAGAACCCTCTTCTGAAATATACTTCTAAAATATACTTTTTTTCTTATTATAAAATGTGGAGGGCTTCCCTGGTGGCCCAGTGGTTGAGAGTCCGCCTGCCGATGCAGGGGACACGGGTTTGTGCCCCGGTCCGGGAAGATCCCACATGCCGTGGAGCAGCTGGGCCCGTGAGCCATGGCCGCTGAGCCTGCGTGTCCAGAGCCTGTGCTCCACAACGGGAGAGGCCATGGCGGTGAGAGGCCCGTGAAGCGCAAAAAAAAAAATGTGGAGAGTATGGAGAATAAAAATCACCTATAACTCCTCCCCACGTTGATAACAATTGGGATGATTTTTGTTTATATCCTTCTAGTCTTTTTTCTATTCGTAACGAGGTTGTAATCATATATACTGTTTAGACTTTTTTTCTTTTTCACTAAACATTACATCATGAGTATTTTGTCATACGTGTCATCCACAGTTCCATTTCTAATGACTACATAAGGTGTGTGTGTATGTATTCTCTGTGAACTTACAGTGCTTTAACCTGTCCAGCTAGTGAAATGAAGCATTGTATGCAGTTTTTATCCATTTTAGGCAGGGAAGCAGTTAATATACTTCTGGTTAAATTTTGGTGTACATTCTTGATTATTTCCTTAGGGAAGTTTTTAGAAATAGAATTTCTACAATGAAGCAGAGAGAGTCTGAGGGAAAGATCAGCAATGCCTCAAGAACAATTTTGTCCTGAAAAGTGGGATAAAACACAGATTTTTTCTCATTAGTGAAATTAATAATTTTTCTATTTAAAAAATTGATAATGACATTCAATCTGAGGTTCTTTGAAATTATTGAGTTTTTTTTTCCTCGTGTTTCTTAACCACAAAACCTATCTGTTAGGATTAATGTAGGCTATTTTTTCTTTACCAGTTGTCATATAACTACCTAAGACTTCATGTAATCAGTTGAGATGCTACAAATGTATTGCCTGTCAACTCCAATAAAAAAGAGGGCAGTTAACTAAAGGGATGTCTTGCTGTTAAACAAACTTGCAGTCAATTGCTTGTAAGTAACATTTAGTTTGATGTGTAGTCAAAGGGCAAGAAAATCAGTGTTCAGAAAGGACTAGCTTTTTAAAATTGTAAAAGGGGAGGGACTTTATTTGGGGTTGAGATGAGTAGCTTATCAATTGATATGATGTTTTCCTTTTTAAAAATATATTCATATATTAAAAAGAAGGTGACAGACATGAGGCATTAAGGTCATTAAGGTCCTGTCAGTTTGGAATCTTTTCAACTTAAGATAACTAAGTCACTATCCTCATGCAGCCCTAGAAGACACTATTTTCCCCCATGATCAGGCCTGGCTTCAAGGTCATCGTGTGTGTGTGTGTGTGTGTGTGTGTGTGTGTGTGTGTGTGTGCGCGCGCGCATGCATGCATGCATGCATGCATGGACTGTAAGTAGATGAAGCAAGAAGTCGTAAACAAATTGCTATACTCTGCAGATGGGAAACTGCCATTGATTGGTAGACGCAGTAGAAAGGCTCCACCAGCACAGCAGCCCTCCGCAACAGCTGCTTCAAATCAGGCCTGTTCTCTGCTCCTTCCTAGGAGTGCACTAATGCTCTCTGCACCTGTGCTCAGCTCTTCCTTGATAATGTAGGTGGGAACGCACATTCTCTGAACAGTGATCTTGTAGTGAGCATGTGCAGTTCTTTCAGAGGGAGGGTCTATCCAAAAGACCCCATTCCAATTAAAATTTAAGTGTTGACATATTTGTGAAACAAAGAATGTGTAGAGAGTGGAGACCTCTTCCATCTCAAAGGCACACATATTAGAGACTAGAGCTGTTGGAAGCGCGACTGGCTTTATGTTGACGTTCTGTTGGAGGTCCCTGAACTTTGGAGCCTTATTCCAGAGCCAAGAAACTTCAGATTTTGCCAGTGACCACATTAAAATGTTTGTGTCTGGAAGGGTAAACCAATCTCATTTACTAGCTTTCATTCTTTACACTGGGTATTATTTCATAAACAAGAATTTATTTTTTTAGAGCCAGTTGTGTGCCTAACTAGACAGTATGGAATGCAAGAGAAGGCATAAGTTATGGTCATACCCCTCATGGGCCTTCCAATAAGGCAAAGTAAATACGTAATCCACTTACAGTCAGTCAATGGAAATATTTTTATTTGTAATGAGCCCACATTTCAGTTGAAGAAAGTATTATTCTAGTAAGAAAAACATCGGCGGAATTAATGGCAGATTCTGAATGGGCGCTGGGCTATATTCAGAATGCAGGTCTTTTCAGTTAGGTGAGGTGGTTGAGGTTTGCTTTCTTTCCTGAGTGCTTATGAATTAGCAAATTCTAAACCAGCTGTTTTCAAATTACATAAAATTGGGGCCTACCTCGAGTGTCTGTTTCTCTCTGCCAAGTTTCAACTCGTAACCTATTTTAAAGCTTAGTCCTAAACCCCCCAAAACCAATGGAATGATAGCAGGCATCACCTTAAATCATAATATTTTCTCAGGAACATGTTCAAGCTTGAAATAATGACCAGGTTAGAGAAAGAGGAGGTAAGAAGAGAGAAGTAGACAAGCTTGTGTTTCTTATTTAAAAAAGAAAACTTGCTTGAATAAATAAGTTGCTTAGATTTCTGCTGCTTTTTTCCTAGATGGCCAAAGGGGGAGAGCTTTTTTGCTCATGAAAGGGGTGAATTAAAAGGATACCTCTGCATCAAATGAAGATATTTGCAGGATGACAATTGGTGATAGGGTTGGAGTTTCAAAATGTTCTCATGTGACCATTTCACAGTTCTCTCTACCCTCCTTCCTTTGGTATTGAATACATTGCTTAATTCCTATCAAGAACATGGGTTGGCAGACTTCTTCTGTAAAGGGTCAGGGAGCAAACATTAGCCCTTGTGACCACATAAGTTCTGTCATATAGTAGTCATCTTTGTTTTCTTCTTTTTTTCTTTTAATAACACTTTTAAAATGCAAAAACTAACCTCAGTTTACAGGCAGTACAAAATCTGATTGCGGGTGAGATTTGGCCTGCAGGCTGTCGTTTGCCACCTCATGCCCTAAAGAAGTATGGGGTGAAATGCTGGATGAGCGTGCGAGTTGGATATGCCAGCATGATTTCTCTCTTTCCACTGCTTGCTTTGTCCTCTCCTGGTCACTGGCTGTCTCAGGAGCTGGTCCCTGGAGCCTTGCTCTCCTATGTGACATAACGGTGTGAAATGGTGTTTCCACTGGAAGGCCTGCAGGGGTAAATGCTGTCTCTAATTAACCTGTTCATTTAGTGCTATTATCCTTTATCTCAAATGCAGTTCTGCTAGGGGAGGATAAGGAAAGTGCTTAATTAGAGTAACTGTTTCACATTGTCTATGTTTGCGTGATGAAGTATAAAAAGCCTGGGAGATGAAGCTGTCAGTCAGTAAGTGTCTTTGGGAACCTCTTGGTTTTTAGCATTTAATAACCGTGCTCTGTTATTGAGTGTTGTTGAGTGAAACCTCAGGTCACAGCCTTTGTGATACAGAGACTCTGACCCAAGACATCTGGCATATGTAAGTTATGGCTAATGTCCGCCAACTGGATAATGTCGTTGGCAAATTGTAGCTTCATGGATGCTTGTTTATTTATCTGCTTGTTGCTTTAGAGTATTTTAAATTGTCATTTGTCTTTTTAGTTTGTTTTCTATCTCCCTAATTGGATATTAAGTGCTTCTAGTACAGGGAAAGTGCCTCATATTCTTGGAAGCTTAAAGTCTGTTGGAGTATCATTGCAGTGTTCATCGGATTTTCTAATTGTGGTAAGATATACATAACAAAATTTACCATTTTAATATACATAATGTAAAGTTTACTGTCTTAACCATTTTCAAGTATACATTTCAGTGGCACTAAGTTGTACAACCATCACCAATGTCCATCTCCGTAACTCTTTTCATCTTGTCAAACTCTGTACCCAGTAAACACTAACTCCCATCCCCCCTTCCCACCCACCCCTGGCAACCACCATTCTACTTTCTGCCTCTATGAAGTTGACTACTCTAAGTATCTCGTATGAGTATTTGTCTTTTTCTGAATGGCCTATCTCACTTAGCCTGATGTCCTTAAGGTTCATCCATGTTGTAGCATGTGTCAGAATTTCCTTCCTTTTTAAGGCTGAATACTATCCCACTGTATGTGTATATACCACATTTTTTTTATCCATTCATCCATCAGTGGACACTTGGGTTGCTTCCACCTTTTGGCAATTGTGAATAATGCTGCTATGAACATGTTCGAGTCCCTGCTTTTAGTTCTTTTCTGTAGATACCCAGAAATGGTCATCACAATACTTTTCAGACTGCCAAATTGACAATTTTCTTTTAAGCTCTATGGTACTTTAAGTATTTTTACCATACTTTTCTATGTCATCTATCCTAATAAGCTCAATATTATAATAAAAAAATTAGTTATTAGCTATGATGAACAAAAAGCTCAGTGAGCACAAACATTTATTCATCCTGTGTATCGAGGCACTGGGCTTACCTTTTTAAGTGAATTAATGTACTTAAGGCCCACAGTATGTTATCTGCATGTTACAGAAGAAGAAACAAAGGCTTAGCAAGGTTAGGAAATTTGTCTGAGGTCACACAGCTCTATGTGACAGACAGGGTTCTACTTCAGAGCCAGTACTTCTAGATACCAGGAAGCCATTCAGAAGAGCGGATTACATCTGTATACTTCATTATATTCTCGGCATGGTTAGTGGAAGGCTTATTATTTTCCAAAGCCTGATGTCACTTGAATTTCAAAATCAAATTATATAAAATAACATGTAAAATTCTTTGAAAGCTCTAAAGTGCTACATAAATGTAAAGGATTAAGCTTAAGCCTAGCGATGGACACATGTTAAAAGCTGTTCATATATGGACCCCAAACCATCTAGATTGTAAACTGCAGTCTAAGCATTATGCAAACTCAACCAGGGCTACCTTGTGAACATTGCTTCATATGCCATTTTATTTTATTTTATTCTATTTTTATATATATATTTTTTGCTGTACGCAGGCCTCTCTGCTGTGGCCTCTCCTGTTGTGGAGCACAGGCTCTGGACGCGCAGGCTCAGCGGCCATGGCTCACGGACCCAGCCGCTCCGCGGCATGTGGGATCTTCCCGGACCGGGGCACGAACCCATGTCCCCTGCATCGGCAGGCGGACTCTCAACCACTGCGCCACCAGGGAAGCCCCATATGCCATTTTATTCATGCTAGTTTTACTTCTTGTTAGGACTGGCACTACCTTTTCAACTGCTGTTGTGAACTTCATGTCCTTTTTGACTTAAGTTGGTGGGAATAAGCCAGGTTCTCACATCATGTTCTTTATCACTTCTAGTAGCCTCTGAAGAGGACCTGTGCCTTCAGCCATCTTTGAAATCTCACAGCTCTCAGGCTAGGTCTAGATGCTAAATAGTTTAAGAACTATCATGGGAGAGCCACTAGGCTTAACTGTGCCATTTCAGAGGACAGAATTAGGCCATTTGTGTGTGTAGGTTCTAGAGGGGCAGATTTCAGTTCAGAATAAAATGCATAGTGGTACAGTGGTAGACTGGATCCCTTGAAAAGTAGTAAACTCCCTGTCAGTGGAGCTATTCAAACACAGGCTAGAAAATCCCTTCTCAACGATGAGGCAAAGAGGATTCCTACACTAGGACACTCATTTCATTACTCTTCAGTCTCGGGGTATCATTACATTTACTTCAAGTGTCCTAAGAACTTCATTTTAGCGTTATCTTATTTGGTATTGTTTTCCTCAACACAAGGCAGGTGCTAAGAGAGTTTGCCTGGTTTAGTTGCTGTATGTGGAGCAAATAACTGCTGTGCTGGAGTGGCTTACAAATAAAAAATATTTAGACTAGATCCAGATCACGGTCGAGGAGATTAACAGGGTCATATTTTTAGATTCAGATTCTCCAGGGGCTGGACTGACCATGTCCAAAACAGGATCAACAGTGAGCAAAGTGTCTGAAGGAGTTCAGTGAATTTACATTATTTGATTGACTGACTTCCGTGCACAGTCTTCTTGGAACTCTTCAGCATCCAGAGCTAGAAAACTTACAGTCCTTCAGTGTAACATGTGGCTTGAGCAAGGACGTGTGGTTGGCACAAATGACATTCTCTCCTCTTTTCCGGTTAACGTGGCTCCAGGATCACCAAAGTTAATGCAAATAGTAGAATATTTGCTCGTATAGAGACCAAAAGTACTTAAAATTCAGTGCAGGTGGAATTGCTTGTTTAAGTATCAGGAGGACAGACTTGGTAATTTCAGTTGCATGAGTTGCTTCTTATTTTGTTTTGGTAGAATTTGAGTGTTAGAGACTTTGCCTGGAAGTCAGCCTCCAGCATTGACGTCTGACACGAACCGCAAAGGCAGCCCCCCCCTCTTTCCGCTGGCAGAGCCAGGCCCACGTCCGTGGCTGTGATCTCAGGGGAGGGCTCTAGTCCACGGCTTGGGTTTATGACTGGGAAGCCTGCCTCTTCTAAGGTGGGGAAAACAGAGCCAAAGTGACCCCATAGAATTTGAGCTTGGGGGAACTGTCAGATCCGGAGGACCCGTCACGGTCCGGGATGTGGCCCAGCTTGAACTGGCACCCAGGGGCTTCACCAGAGCCAGGTGTCAGACATGGGTAAATATCAAATTGTATGTGATGAAAAACAGGAGGAAGCAGAGCTCCCCTTACCTCCTTGAAGGAGCCAAAGTCAGCCGAATGGTGTTTGGGTCCAGATGATTCAAAAGCCACAGTCTCATGACCCAACCAAAGAAATATTCAAAACTAGCCTGAAAAAATAATGGAATGTTTTTAAAAATATGCTATCAAACACATTTATCTTTGACTCAAAATGAATTAAGTATTTTTCTCTTAGAATGTCCAAATATTCATTAATATAGAAGACTATAGGTTGAATACCTCTTCTGGAGAAATATTCAGATTTAGGATTTCTCTCTTAAGTCAAAAACTTGGCAGTGATACCACATAAGTAATGTTTGATCTGGTCCAGAGCTCTTAGTTGAATTTATTGTCTATTATATGGGGGAAATACTGAAATAGTTGGAAGAAATAATACTAAAAAATTCAGACTTCTATATCTGAAAATGACTGATTACATAATTATTGTGTCAATGAGATAGTGATAAGATAGAGAAGGGGACTAAGGATGGCTCAAGTGGGTTCCCAAAAAGGTAAAAATGAAGAAATCAAAATCACATCAACATAGAAATGTTTGATAAGAACAAAAGTTTGATAAGAAAACAAAAATTTGATAAGAAGGCAGGTAAAAGTGCATACATTTGTGAAAACACAACAAACTGTACACTTAAGATTGCTACATTTCACTGTGTGTAAATTATACTTCAGTACACAAAAGGACCAAATCTAATCAACTTATCTGTTAGCAACAATTTATGAGGAAGTTACAAAATAAAGCAATTTAGGGAGAGACATTTCCGTCCTTCAGGAAACTTGCAAATCATTGGTTAAACCTAGACACAAATTTAAGAAAATTTTAATAATAAAAATTAAATAAACTAACAATGATTGAGTCATAGAATTCTGGACCTGGATGGAGCCTTCAAGATCATCATCCCTCCTATTTTAAATATATATAAAAAAAACTGAGACAGAAAATTTTAGAAAATTATCAAAGAAATTTAGAGACAGAATTTCACCAGATGGCAGGACTACAAGCTTAAAGCTTCTCTCCTTTCTTTTTTGTCATGTTGACTTCCTCCGCCTCCCACCTGCTAACTATCCCTAAGGCCCTGTTTTCAGCTCTCGCTGGCTTTCCCTTTATGTTGCACTCTCACTGATTCATTAATTTCAATGTTAATATTCTGTATTCAATCAGTAAATACTTTTGAGTTCCTACCATATGCCCAGCACTGTTTTGTGGGAGGGCAGTACAGCACTGAACCAAACAGACTAAGCGTCTTCCCTCACAGAACTTACGTTCTACCAGTGTCAGGGCACGTGGAGCCCAGATAGTAATTTCTGGGACAAGGGTTCTCACCCAGTCCAGACTCATTGCCCTAAAGCTTCTTGCACATCATGGCAGCACTGCAAGCTGAACTTGGCAATAATCTTGTCTTCTCTCCAGATCATCTGCTCCTCCTGCCTTGCCTATGCCTGAAGAACGTGTTTGGTTCTTCTTACTGAGCCTCTCAGTCAACCAACTTTAATTCCCTGAACTCTAACAAATTGACATTTTCTTATATCTGTTCAGCATCTCCTTGTTACTTTGCTTCTTCCTTGGAAGGTTTCAGTACCTTTCTAACTTATCTCCTCTTGTCCCCAACTCTGATCTATCCTATATGTTACTGCCTAATTTTTCGAAAACGTATTTCCTCTATCACCCCCTTGACACACACACACACACACACACACACACACACACACACACACACACACACACATTTTCCTTGGATCCTGTTCGCCTTCCAAATTAAATGGAAACAGTCTTGGTCGGTAAAGACAATTAAAAGCATGGCTCCAACCTCCTTCTCAAATCTTCTTACATCCCCACTACAGGTACCTGCATTTACTCTGGCCAAAGTGGTTCTCGGTTGCTCCTTTAGCCGGTCCCTTTTTCTCTCACTCTGTGGTTGCTCACTCTGTCTCCCACTCGGACCCACCACGCAGCCTCCAGCCGCCACGTCCTCAGCTTCTGCATACATCTCACCCACTGCCTTATCTAAGAGACTTTCTGATCAACATGATTCTTCCCTCCTTTGAATGCATTTATCTCTCACTGCACTGCGTGTGGTTATTATTACTTTCTGTTAAAATAATTTGATGGATTTTCATAAAATGACACATCCTTCTTGAAAAAAATTTAAATGTACAGAAGAATAATGAAAGTAAAAACCACCTGAAATCTCTTCACCCAGAGATGTCTGTTCTTGAGCATCCGTCCACACTTCTGTGTGGATAGACAAGCTTGGTAAAGTCTATACATTTTCCCATAAATGAAATCAAATTTTACCTGGTTTCTGTTCTCCCTGTTGATATATTCTGGTGCTCTTTTATTGTTACTCAATATAAAAGACAAAACTAATTTTCACTGGCCACAAGATATTTTGTTTGGCTTTACCATAATCTAACAACCACTGCTTGTTTGGTTTTGGTTTTGGTTTTGGTTTTGTTTTTAAGCTTACCTTCATCTGTTTATTAGGAGGTACAGGGAGGAGGTTGTTATGTGTTCTGGCCCACGTGCTTAACACAGCCGTGTAAAATGCAAGTGAGCAGTCTGTCATGGACCTTGACAAGAACTGTTTGTGACACACCACTCCATGTGGTTCGGGACCTGAAAAAATGTTTGAAGATCTTGGAAAGAGGTTAGAGAGGATTGACCTAAAATCCCGAGTAAAATTGTAATCTTTTAAAAAAATTTTTATTACTGCTTTGAACAGCATTGTGCCTCCATCGCCTGCAAGAAAGCCATTCATTGTTCCTTGTTACGTAATCTGCAGAGAGCTTATTCGCTTAGAAAGCAACGCGTTCATCACCGTCCCTCTCTTACGAGGAGCTAAAAGCAGAATCTGTTCTGCGTCTCTGAGGCATTCTTCACAGCACAGACCTCATGCTATCGCTAATTAGCCAGAGCATTCCCAGCCAAAAACCCCAGTGCCTGGGCTTGACAAAAGTCTGTTTTTTTTTTTTTTTCCGTGGAAAGGTGAAGCCTGCCTCTCTGTCGAGGGGCACTTCCGTAAGACAATCAACAGCAGTGTGGTGGCGAGCTCTTAGGCCAGCCAACGCGGTGAAGCATGCCGCAGCCCCCGGAGGACCGGCTGTTTGCCGCCTCCCTGCCCCTGCGAGGTGGGATCTCCACTAGGCTGTGCCTTTGTACTCTAACTGAATACCTAACCAC
This sequence comes from Delphinus delphis, assembly GCF_949987515.2. Classification (NCBI taxonomy): domain Eukaryota; kingdom Metazoa; phylum Chordata; class Mammalia; order Artiodactyla; family Delphinidae; genus Delphinus; species Delphinus delphis. The sequence continues at coordinate 75,486,564 of NC_082697.1, read as the reverse complement.
CACGAGGCAAGCCACTCTGGCATCATGCTGAGCGTTATTCCTATCTGTTCCCCGTTTCTGGCTTTAGACACCAGTCTACCCAACGTCCCTTAGCCAACTTCCAGCCACTTGTGTTCAATGATGTATGCGATTAGCAGCCTCTGCGAGTTCATTAGGAAAATAAAAGAAAAAAAGAAGAAAGAAAGAGAAACCGTGAGATTGTGTGTCTGTCACTGTGAAGTGGAGCTTGACGGGAACATCCTCACCTGTCCCTCCCCACCGCCCCTCCCGCCATGTGTCTGTGGTCTTCGGTGCGCACGCGCTGGCGGCTGCCGGTGTTCCATGGCTCTGCCGTTTGCTCAGTGGGGGCACGTTTTCTTAGCCGAGCAGTGCATTGCTCTGCCTGAGGGATTGAGAACATATTGCTTGGCAGGTGGGCCTGCTCAGATGCACTGACTGTTGTTTCAGCACTGACAGGGAACATACATCACGCGGGCCCATTACGCCAGCATAAATCCATGGTAACCTGTTCAGAGGGCTGCAACCAGCAAACCAAGTGTTTGGGTCTTAATAGGTGATATTTTTAAAACATATAATTGGGATCTGAGAAGTAATTCTGGGTGACAGGCCACTCCTTCTGCCATCTTAGCAGAAGCTGGGCCTACAGCACAATACCACTCCTGTCATACCACACAAAGATGACTGCCATTCCAGCTCGGCTCCAGGCAGCTGTGCACGGCGCCAGCCATGCCAAGAGATCGTCTGTGCAGGGAAAAGAGCCTTCAGTTTCGAGGTCTTTCCTTCCTGCCTTGGTGCTCAGTACTACTTGCAAAAACTGCTCCTGGCAATGTCAGTGGAAAACGTCAGAGCTCCTCTCCTTAGCCTACTAATATGAGCTTAAAGGGAGCTAGAGTTTGCTGTGGTGTTGGGTGGAGGACAGATAAGCCTCTGAGCAGGGGTCCCTGATGTTTCTCACGAAGATAAGCTGCTTCTTATTTCCCCGCTGGATGCCAGCAGGAGAATGAGATATTAACGATGTCCCTGGGCAGTGCGTGAAGGGACTCGATGTCACAGCCTGGCTGCTGCCCCACGGGGAACGTGGACAAGTGGCTGCCGGCGCCTTGGGGACACAGCGGGTAAAGGTTGGCACAGCACTGGTTTCTGGCCACGTTTCCGGAGTTCCGGAAACTAGGCAGACAGAAGGGCCCTTTGCGCAGGTTGTCTTCTTCCGGAGTCCTGGTGCGCCCTCCTCGTGGCACACAGCCTGTGCTCCCACCTTCCCACGGCACAGGCTGCTCACAAGACTCACCTCCCTACACTTCGTCATCAGTTACTTTCTATGTCTTCCCTAACCTGCATTCTCCTTGAGGATTCATGCTTAGCGGGGTGCTGGATTCGTGGCGGGTGCCCAAAGAATGAACAAAGGAAGATGGTCATTTGTCAAAAGAAAAGCCGTCGTGGGGTCATTGTGGAGTTGTTGGCTTTTCTTTTACCTTCTTGATTTCCAAGCAGTCATAACTCTGGTATTTCAGTATGAGTTGCCAATCAAATAAAAACTGGGCAGCAATATTGTATTATTTAATTTTCATCCTGCCAAACAACTAAAACAGTATCAGCACTACAGCATCTGCATTCTCTCTTGCTTCAACGGAGTTTATTTCCCTAAAGCAAACTAGAAAATGTCCTCGTGAGATCAAGGACCTTCTAAATTTTAAGGATCAGGGGGAAGACTGTTATGAATGTAAGCAGTAGCAGTCAGTATTTAGAAACGTGTTTCTGGTAGCCTGGCATAGAATGGTAATTGTGAGAGACATGGGCCTCATGACGCCCTAGCAATGGCCCAGCCATCACTCTGCCAGTTTCACTCTTTGCTTTTGCTTCTACTCAGCAGTGTGGTCAGCCACAACACAGCTGTGTGCCAACACAGAAAGTTTCCTAAAAACAGACTTAGGGGGCTTCCCTGGTGGCGCAGTGGTTGAGAGTCCGCCTGCCGATGCAGGGGACCCGGGTTCGTGCCCCGGTCCGGGAAGATCCCACATGACGCGGAGCGGCTGGGCCCGTGAGCCATGGCCGCTGAGCCTGCGTGTCCGGAGCCTGTGCTCCGCAATGGGAGAGGCCACAACAGTGAGAGGCCCGCGTACCGCAAAAAAAAAAAAAAAAAAAAAAGCAGACTTAGGCGCTCTGTCCCCAGACGTTCTAGGTTATGAGGCCTGTAGTGAAGCCTGGGAATTTGTACCTTTGCAATGTTCCCCAGGTGGTTTACCTGCAACCAGTCTGTGGGCTTTGGTTTGGGAAGGACACAACACTGCAAACCTCAGCATTGCCCTCAGTCTTACTGCTGCCTTGGGCAAATACTGATACGTTCTTCCTAGGTCATCTTTCTAAAAAAAATCATGATGTCTTAGACAGATGCTCTGAGGAGACTCAAAAACTCCTTGCAAAACATAAAACCAGGAGGGTTTAAGTATGCAATGGAAACATCATTTGGAAAGTACATTTCCAAACCCATCATCAGTTCTACCTCTGAAATATTCTTTTTTTAAATGACTTAATTTTTAAAAATTTAATTAATTGATTTTCATTGATGTATAATTGACTTGCAATGTCGTATTAATTTCAGGTGTACAACATAGCGATACAATTTTTTTTATTGAACTGTAGTTGACTTAAAATCTTATATTAGTCTTAGGTGTACAGCATAGTGATTCAATATTTTTATACATTATGAAATGATCACCACAATGAGTCTAGTTACCATCTGTCACCATACAAAGTTATTACAATATTATTGACTATATTCCCAGTGCTGTCACAGGAATGTAACGTGCAGCATGACTTGATTTTTTTTCATAAAAAAGCATTGTTGTGATGTGATTCACATAAAGTTGACCCCCTTAACATATACAATTCAGTGATTTTTAGCATATTTACAACCATTTAGTATATTGTGCGACCATCACCACTATCTAATTCCAGATTATTTTCATCACCCCAGGAAGAAACACCGTACCCACTCCTTTCTGCCTCTCGCCCATGGCAAGCACTCATGTGCTTTCTGTCTCTGTGGATTTGCCTACTCTGGGTATTTAACCTTTGAAATACTAAAAGCTGACTGGACACGAGTCCAGTTATTTTCTTAGGTATCTCCAAAGAAGAATTTTCTAACACTCCAGCGATGGCTCCTGAGTCTGACATGTTTTATGGTCAGAAAGGTATCCCTCATGTCTAACTTTTACTTCCTTCTGTAGTATTAACTCCTATAGTATGAAGTCATATTCCCTTGTTTATCTTCTCTGCCTCTCTTTGATCATTTCAGCAACCCTCAAATTCTTGATAGATTCAAACATCAAGTCACCTCCACTTAGCTGCAGGATGAATGATGTCAACATTCCTATGCCTCTACTCAGATTTACCAGATACTTCCTCCTGTTTCCTCTTCTCAGTCATCTAAATAAATAAGTAGCCACCCTTTTCTCTAAGGTGAATGCCATTGTTTCTGCCCTCTGTTTCAATTCCTCCCTCCTCCTCCAGAACCTGGCTTCTGAATATCTTCATTTTCTTTCTTCAACCTACAGAAATACTCAAAAGTTCACACTTTTTTTAAAAAAAATTGCTTCGATCCTGCTGCCCCCTCAAGCTACCATTCTATTTTTCTCATTCCCTTCACTGTCAAACCTTTTGAAAGCACAGCTTGCTCTCACTGTTGGTGCTTATTTTCCACCCACTCCCTCCTCACTTTTTGCACTCGTGATTCTACCTTCATTCCTTTACTGAAATTTCTTTCTTCATGGTTCATGATGTCATCTTATTTGCCAAGTCCAGTAACCTTTTCTGATTCCTATCCTCATGACCTTTAGGTGCCGTATGTTGACTATCTCTCCATCTTGAAACATTCTTTTGCCTTTGGCTTCTTGTAATATTCCACATTCTCCTTCTAACTTTGGCTCCAATGCTCAACGCCTTCCTAAATACGGATGCCCCCTCTTATATCTGTTTCTTTACTTTTTCCGTTTCCAATCTCATAACACCATCTGGATCCTAACTATGTGGATAACTTCCAAACCTATCTTCACCACTTGGATGTCCTGCCAGCTTCTTAGACTCATTGCTCAAAACAGAACGCATACCCTGGAAGGCTTTCTGGCTTCCCTAATTCTAGCCATGGTGTGACCCAGGGTTGAAAACTTGACTTCTTTCTTTCAACTCCTTGGTTGCCATAGATGACAGCCATCATGTATATAATAGCCCATTTGTTCTATCTAGGCTATATTTCTTCATCTCTTGTCCTACCAGTCAGTGTCATTGTCCAGATCCAGGTCTTCATTGCCTCTTATCAAGACTATCACCAAGCCCCTTTTATCTCCGCCACACTCATTCGTATACATTGCTGCCAGATACCAATCCTCCTTCAGCACAGGTCTCATTATATCATTTCCTTAGGCAACAATCTTTCAAATTCCTTTAATCCTACTGAATACATTCTGTACTCCTTAACCTAACTTGTGAGGCCTTCTACAACTTGAACCTTGTCTTCCATTCCAAGTGTATTTTGTACTCTTCTACTTCCTATTCTCTGTGTTCTAGCCTAAGCAAAACACTGATCATTCTTTCTTTTACCTTCACAAGTTCTCATTTCTATGCCCTTGCTTCTTCTGTATCTTTTATCTGAAATGATGTTCTTTATTTCTGCCATTTCTGTTGAAATCCTCTCATTCTTCAAATCCCTTCTCTTCCATGAAGTCTTCTTGTAATAGGATTTCTCTCCCCTTTGGAGTTCCAGAATTCCGTGTGTGTGTGTGTGTGTGCGCGTGTGCATGTGCACGTGCGTGTAGGGGGTGGGAAAGGACTTCGTAGCACTTTGTCTTGTATTTCAATTATTTATGTGCTTGTCTCATCCAGCCCCCGAAAGATAGGAGCCTTGCATTTTCATTGTTGTAACTCCTATAACAGCTGATAGAATACTTAAATGTAGTATATTATGAATAAATATTTCTTCAGTGAATGAATTTATGTATATATATTTTTTAATTTATTTATTTGTTGTGGGGTTTTTTTGACTGCATTGGGTCTTCATCGTTGTGTGCGGACTTTTCTCCAGTTGTGGCGAGCAGGGGCTACTCTTTGTTGCGGTACATGGGCTTCTCATTGCGGTGGCTTCTCTTGTTGCGGAGCACAGGCTCTAGGTGTGGGCTCAGTAGTTGTGGCTCGCGGGCTCTAGAGCGCAGCTCAGTAGTTGTGGCGCACAAGCTTAGTTGCTCCGCGGCATGTGGAATCTTCCTGAACCAGGGCTCGAACCCATGTCCCCTGCATTGGCAGGCAGATTCTAAACCACTGCGCCACCAGGGAAGTCCAGTGAATGAATTTTTTAACCTCTGTAAAAGATAGGAGATATTTAAAAAAACTAAACTTACGACAGGCTTTATTTATTTCGGTGTCAAGAGAGTTCTCAGTAGTCTCTGAACTATTATTTTGAATCAATCCAGGTGCAAGACTTAGTTGAAGGAAGCTTGAGAGAATTGTAGCAAACCTGCCATCTTCTTCATTGCCATGTCTTACAATTGCATAATATTTTATACCATTTGAAAGTACCTTCACGTCTTGTCTGACCCTCTGTATATCTTTGTACGTTGAGGAAGGGATAGCTATTCTAATATCTGCCAGTTCACAAATGAAGGAAATGTGCTCTGGGGAGTTTTAATGGCTTAACCAATGTTTGGTTATTATATAGTGGCATTGCATAGACAAAGGGACATGTAGACTGTCTGTAAATATTTGAAGAACTATCATGTAAAAGAAGATTCAATCTTATTTTTCATTCTTTATTTCCTCAGAGGACAGAAAAAGTACAAGCGATTTCAGCTCAATTAAAGAGAAAAATCATTTAATAGATCCATTCCAAGGTGGGGTTGACTGCCTCTGTTGTTCAAGAGGAGCTCAGGACAGCAACCTGGCCAACCAGGTGTAGGACATTTTGTTGCAAAGAGCCACTCAAAAGGTGCAGGTTAGCCAAGGTCTCTTCTTATTCTGCAATTCTGTGATTCCTTTTTAGGTTAACACTGTGCTGCTATACTCCATAATCTAAGTTTTGACTTCTGACTTTCTTTAGAATTTGGCCTTAAGCAAATGTAGCTAAGGTGTGGGATCCGGATCCTACATCTTTCACAAAACAGAGATCCCCACTTTACCCTAGCCACTCTTTATAACTGTCAGTGCACCGCCTGCAGGTGGGAACATACAAGAACACATTTTCACCCAGTCCTTCCGTGCCTAGATTTGCCAGCCCAGGAAGAGATGAAGTTTGCGGAAAATCTCGCGGATGCCCACATCACATGTAGCTGGCCCAGTCTGGCGGCTCCATACACCTGTCTGGTGTCACGGGCATGGCGGGCAAGCTCAACATTCTCTCTGAATGGCATATTCTGTTGGAAGGAGGTAGGTGACTCTAATGAGCTCCAAACTCTTCCTTGAAATGGGGAGTTGCCTAAAAAGGCAATTGCTGCAAAACAAGCACATGGAAATCATGATGTTTCACTGAACTCAGAAGCAAATCTGCCTTTTTCTTTCTTTATAGAAACATTTTGTGTGCCATGTGCCTTGGGAGCCAAAAAGAAATCATACTTTGGCTCCCTGTTCCATTTCACTAAGCTCAGATACTGTAAATACCCTCCTCTCCTCTCATAACATTAAATTTTTCATGAATTCATCATAAAGGAGCCACTTTGTAGGTTTGGCTGGTACCAGTGAAAGACTTCATTTTCTATTTCACAGTAACTTTTTCAGTGCAAAAAAATTATGGGTGCAATGTTGAAAGACTAGAATTATTCATCAAGTCTTCAGCGCCTGCAAATTAAGAGAATTTTTCTGAAACCTATCTGGGAGAATGCAGACATAGACATGCATATTTTAGATGGTGCTACCTCTCAGCTATAGCCACCTAATCTTTCTCAGGGGAATTAGGGGTAACAGAGGTCATGTGCTTTCTCACTGCTTTATGGATTCATTCAAGAGTCCACACCAGCTCACAAATCTTCCCCTGCCTTCCAGTGTTCCTATAACTCACCAATGCACTCAAGGATAGAATCTTTCATTGTATTATACATGCACGCAAATACAGTAGCTTCGTAGCTGGATGCAAAAGGCATGCTTCAAAAGGCAGTGTAGGAAAATGCAGTGGTGCATCAGAGTCCCCTGGAAGGCTTGTTAAAGCCCACGCTAGACCCCACTTCGGGAGCTTCCGATTCAGTAGATCTGGGGTGGGGCCCAAGAATTTGCCTTTTGATAAGTTTCCAGGGGATGCCGATGCTGCTGTCTTAGGACTGCACTTTGAGAAACACTGATGTACTGAACGTCAAGTTCAGAAGTCAGCAAACCTTGGTTCTAGTACTCAGTCCACTCTCAACCAACCATGGGTCTGTGGACAAGTCCCTGGGTCTCAGTTTCCTCATCCGTAAAAGAAGAGTCATGATTCCTGCTCTAGGTGACCTAGGATTGCTTTGAGAATAAAATCTGAGAATCCACAGGAGAATGCTTAGCACTTTTGCAAGGACTTGAAGCGTACAATTACTGTAGTGAGAAGAGTGAAAGGAAAGCAACTTGGAGAAGTTTTAAGATGCACACGTTCTGTCAAACAGGCACACAGGTAGCACTACTACCATGCTAACAAGGGCCAGCAAAGAAGAGGTGGAAAGATTTTAGGGAATTCCTCTCCTCTGAGACCTGAAAAAGTCAGATACCCTGCTTTACTCACAGTATAGCCAGGCTGTGTTTTGTGTTAGAGCAGTGTTTCTCAAACTTTCCTGTGATTCAGAATTCCCTGGGACACTTACAATTATACAAAGGCCAGGCCCTGTCCTACTTCAAGGAGCCTGGGCCTTCAGGTGATTCTTAATACACTCCAGAGCTTGAGAACCGCTGTATCTGGGCCGATAGCACTCAAACCACTTCATAGCAACTTATAAAGGAACTCTAGACAATGGTTCTCAACCTGTCTGCACACTGGCATCAACCCCAGGAGCCTTCAAGTCCCACACGCACGGGCCACTGTCCAATCAAGTTGAATGAGAATTTCTGGGGGTGGGATCTGAACATCAACACCATCTTAAAAGGCTCCTCAGTAATTCAGATCTGCAGCCACGGCTGAGAACCACTGACTCCGAAAGAGTCCTCTGTCATTACATCAGCAAACATACTGTTTGTGTTTGTTTGCTTGTCTCTTTCCCACCCCATACGGTGAGAATATTGAGGGCAGCTCTGGTGCCCAGAAACCAGCCCAGTGCCTTCCACTGCTTTAGATGCTCCAAGTGTGTTGGTTAGAATTTTGAATGAATGAACCACTCTGTTTATATACAAATGGAGCGCCAAGAGAACTCATACCAAAAGGCCCCCACATTTAAATATTTTACACAAACAGGCCCTCACAGTGAGAGGATGTTTATTGAATAATTCTCAGAATCACCATCACAGGGTATCAGTTGAACAATTTCTGGAACTGGAGTCAACCCCAGCTATAAGTTATTCTTCCAGGTGAGATCAGGTGTCAGGGAACTTTTGCCTTGCAGAGCTCTGAGAATGCTAAGGAAGGAAGCAAATGAACACCTACTGTGTGCCAGACATTTTCATGTGCTCTCACTTCACGACAAACTTGCATTCTCCCTGTTCTTTTCCTAGGGGAGAAAGAAATGGCAGCAGATTGCCCACAGTGAGAAGCATGAGGGAGCTTGTTTGATCCCAGAGACCGAATTCCTTTCCTATATTTATTTATTTATTTATTTTTAGCTATGTTGGGTCTTTGTTGCTGCGCGTGGGCTTTCTCTAGTTGCGGCAAGCGGGGGCTACTCTTTGTTGCAGTGCATGGGCTTCTCATTGCAGTGGTTTCTCTTATTGCAGAGCATGGGCTCTAGGCATGCAGGCTTCAGTATTTGTGGCTCACAGGCTCAGTAGCTGTGGTTCACGGGCTCTAGAGCACAGGCTCAGTAGTTGTGGCGCATGGGCTTAGTTGCTTCACGGCTTGTGGGATCTTCCCGGACCAGGGCTTGAACCCGTGTCCCCTGCGTTGCAGACGGATTCTTAACCACTGTGCCACCAGAGAGGCCCCCCCCCATATTTATTTTGCTGCCACTCAGATTTTCTCCAGCCACCCCTGCCCCCTCCCTGCCTTGTCTCCCCCTGTGGGCTCCTCGCTGGATACCTTGTCCCTCCCAGCCATGCAGGACTCCACCCAGAGCTTCCTGACTTCTGTAACGAAGCTTCCTCTGGGAAGTTCTTACTGACCCATGACTTGATTAATTGCCGGATGACCTTCACAACAGGTCAGGTACCCTCTTCCCTCCTGGCATCCTGTGCCAAGTGGCCTAGAGCTTATCCCTAGAGCTTTGTACGTGTCCATTTAAGGGGTCTGTGTAGACGGGAGGCTCGCTGAGGGCACGGTTTCTTGCTCATCTCTGTGTTCCCTCAGCCTCGTGTACTTCCTAGCCCTTTGGAGGCACCCAGTACGTTTTTCGAAGGAACGAATGACAGCAGAGACTCATCTGTGAGCAAAGATCTCCAGAAACACTTCAGCATGTGTGCATGTGTTGTGCTTCAGAATATTTTAGAAACATTTTCCAGATTTAATTGAGGCTTCTGGGAAGCCTTGCTGTGTTCTTCCTTGCAAAAAATAGAAGGTTGTTACCAGGAAGTCTCAGTGTACCATATTTATCTGGTGAGTTTTGAAAATACTGAGTAATGGGACTAATGACTCAACATAGTAGTTTCCAAACTGTGAGGTAATCTTTGGACTTTGCAAGATTATTATATTAAGTGTACTCTTTAGTCTGTCGGTAAAAAATAAAAAGCCTGTATTTTCACATTAGAATTCAAAGAACATCTGCTGCGTATTGTAAATAACATATTTTGAAAACCAACTGATGCACACTCAGCCTGCCTCCGCCTGCTAACTATAGTTGGTCCTTAAGATGGGATTCAGTTCGCCATTGGTACGGCTCTTGCCGTGACACCCCACCGTCTTCCATGAATCTTCAGAAGCCGTTCGGCCCCTAGACACACTCAGCAATGTTTTTCATTTTCCTTTCATTTTCCAAAGGTTTTCATTTTCCTGTTTTCTAGTGGGATCAGAAAGGGACTGGATTCCTGGATGATTGAGAGCCGTGGAGACAGTTTTTTCAAGGAGTGAAGCTTAAAGAGGTTTTCTGCCGGGGCCCTTCCTTACCCCTAAGGATATGAAACCTCAGAGAGCCACCACTTGCCTGGGGCAAGTGACCACTCCCACTCCTGACAGGAGGGTGTATTGCTTTGCCAGTCTGCCTGCTATGAGGAGGTGCAAGCAGCAGTGCTCAGGGGCTCCTCCGTCTGGGCCAGGCCTTTGCACTGGTAGCACCGTCAAGTCCTCCAGCCCGAGTCTCACCTCCTCGTGGGACTGAAAAACTCAGTCAGCTTTCTCCCTTGTTCCTTCTCAGTTTGTCTTGTTAGCACTCTTTGCTAGCAAGTAAGCACCATATGTCTTCTTGGGGAGCTTGTTTTCAGGAGATTCCCAGCACATGTGTGCTGGCTTGGAAGAGTGGAGGAGGGTGTTTGGTTAACCAGCAGTCCTCACCAGAGTGTAGCTTTTGGGGGGTGCCCATCTGCCCCCAAACAGACGGGCTGGTTTGTTCTGAAGCATGCACACAGTATTCCCCTGGAACTTCCTGGGGTCACAGAAAATAGCCTGGCTCCCAAGTGGGTTTTCAGAGCCAAAGAGAGAGCCTGGGCCCACTCTCTCCAGTGGTTCCTCATTATCTCAGGCAGGTTCTGTCCCACAAACACCTCTTCATTGATCTTGTTCTCCTCTCGTGGAGAGGATAGCACAGACTGATTATACAAGAGGGACTCCGTGGGTTCTTCTTCTGCCTCCTTGCTCTTAACCATTCACTGGCTCCACAGCGTGCAACTGATATGTTCTGCTTTTGAAATAATTTGGCTTCTGTAATGTGGAGTCCAGCATTCCTCTTCTAACCTTTAATGCCTGTGTCCTTTGAAAGCCGGTTTGTTGAGCATCCAGTTTGTCTTTTTTCTTCCTCACTTTCTCCATTTTTCCATGTGCTCAGGCTGTCTTTTATCAGAAACCAGACAGAGGGTGAGCCATTGACACCTCATGGCAAGCAGCAGCTTGAAGCATTTTCTTCATTCACCTTAACATCTTTTCGGCAAAGAAAAAGCAAGGGTTGGGAACCCGTTCTATTCATTTGGGCTTCCACAAGAGCTCCCTCTTTGAAAGCAGCTTCACAAATAGCCCTGTTGGTTGTCATTGCTTGATACCTATCTCCCTGGAGGTCTCACCAGTTGTTTTGAAAGGCTGGCTATTTTCCATTCCTTTGAGAATTCACCTTACCTAGGCCTCTTCATTGCTTTTATTCCCGCCTACAGAATCAGAGTAATATTAATAATTATCAGACCTTATTCTGAGTTTCCTATGTGCCAGCGGCTTTGCATGGTTTCATGTCATTCTTACAAACTTTTGAGGTACTGCCCACTTTATAGATGGAGAGACTGATGCATTCGAGGTTATGTCCCTTGCTGGAGCTAAGGCATGAACCCAAGCATTTGGACTTGAGTGCCCAGGCTGTTCACAAATAAGCTAAACTGCCTGGGTCTGATATGCTATCCGTCACTCATTTGAATTTTGCTGACCATAGTCTTGTGTTTATCCTTGGAAGGACTAGATCTCAGCAAAAATGAGGTTAATGACGGATAATCTATGTTCTGAAGTTTTAAGGGATAAGACAATCTCCCACCAATCTCTGTGGCCCATTAGATCAGTGATTCTCAGTGGCCTATTAAATCAGCGATTCTCAGTAGTGTAGAGGATGTTAACCAGTGTGGTGGGGAAAGTGTGGTAAAGACCATAGGAGAGAAAGTGGAGACCTAGTTCTGATACAGCCCAGGGTGACAGAGGAGTTGTGGTAATCACTGGATAGTCACAGTTCTAAGACCACACAGTGTTCCCCTAGCTATAACAGCTACCACTGGTTGAACATTCAGGTTACATGTCAGACTGGACACTTTATGTTTTCATTTAATCATCATTCGTAATCCTATAAGACGGGTATTATCTCACATTATAAAGGAGAAGTGTAAGTTCAGGGAGGTTACCTTGGTCCAAATTTGCTCAGATCTTAAATGAAAAAAACTGAGATTTGATCCCAAAGCTGTCTGTCTTCAGAGTCTGTCCTCCGTTCCTCCTTCCTTGCCAGCCTCTACCCATTTTGAGATTTAATCAGAGTCATTATCACCATGAGTAGGTCTTCCTACTGATAAGGGAAAGAAATAGACGGATCTTATGTTTGTGGACCAGAAAGTGTGTCTGAGCTGAGTATGCAAAGGTTTGTACCCCTGGTCCCATAGATGAGCTCATCACGTTCAAGTGGTCACAGCAGTCAACTGCCAATGTTTTTAAGGTAGGTGGAATTGTAGTTGACAACTTTGCTTCATTGAGGATTGTTTCTAGAATTATAAGTGGTTGCCAAACTTTGTAGATGAACGCAGATTACAGGATCAGGGAGCCATCAGAAGTCAGGGGAGCTGGGAATGTGTACCCAGCTCTGCTCTTTAATTGGCTGTATGGACCTGGGAACCTCACTTAACTCTCTTCAACCTCAGCTTTTTAATCTGTACATCATATTAGAAAATTCCAAGGTTTGTTTTAGCTCTAAATGATGATTGCTCTCCACTCTCAGGCCATTTACGTTACACGCAGAGGAAGAGCCCTGTTAACCAATGATGTATGTAGTTAGTTAATTGAGAAAGTCATTTAAAGGAGGAAGTCATAAAAAGGGAAGCATGTTATCAACATTTAATTTTTTAAAAACAGCTTTATTGTAGTGTAATTGATGTACCATAAACTATACATACTTACGGTATACAATTTGATAGGTTTTGACATATGTACCATCCATGATGTCCCCACTACAATCGAGATAGTGACCATATCTGTCACCCCAAAGTTTCCTCCTGCCCCTTCGTGCCCCCCTCACCACCACCACCAAAGCAGCCACTGGTCTGCTTTCTGTCACTACAGATTACTTTACACGTTTATAGTATTATATAGTGTGTATTCTTTTTTTTGTCTTTCATTCTGCATAATTATTTTGAGATTTATCCATGTTGTTGTGTGTATCAACCCATGAACAAAGTATTTTTCCATTTTTTTAGGTTGTCTTTAATTTTATTTAGGGATATTTTATATTTTTCAATGCACAGGTCTTTCAGATTTTTTGTAGAATTATCCCTAAATATTTCATTTTTGGGGAAACTTGTAAAAGACACAATTTTTAAAATTTCAATTCAATTCAGTTTCTGATTGTTGCTGTTATAATTGGTTAGTACAATTAATTTTTGTATAATGATTTTCAATTATGTATGTTATATTTGATATTGTAATTATATATTCTGCAATTGTGCTAAATTCACTTACTACTTCTAGTAACTATTTTATAGATTCCATTTGGTTTTTGAACATAGATGGTTATTATGTCTGCAAACAAGGACAATTTACCTCTTTCTTTCCAATCTGGATTTTGCTACTTATTTTTCTTGGTGATTGCACTGTTAGTGGTGAGAGTGGACATTCCTGTCTCATTTCTGATCTTAAGGTGAAAGCATTCAGTCTGTCACCATAAGTATGTTTTAGCTTTAGGCTTTTCATATGGTTTTTTAGTTTGTTAATATGGTGAATCACACTGATTGATTTTCAGCATCATACCATTCCATGTACATGGCCAGAGTCTTTCATCTGTTCATGGGTTTGCTTAGTAGAGTTCTGTACCATCTTTCTTGCATAATTCACATCCCTAATGCATCCTCTACAGTGGAGGGAGATCTTAGACATTTGTAAAGTGTGGAATCCTTCTAGATTTAAGAGCGTTTGCTTTTGTCAATTTTTTTTACAGTTGCCTTGCCCATACCTAAATGAAGAACAGTTTGTCCTTAAGTCTTCTGCCTTTAGTGCGTGTTTCTAGAACACTCTTCTTGGGTTTTGGAGCTATAACAATTCCTTTTCCATGTTTCTATTTCATCAGTGTAGATAATAGTTAAATACTAACAGTATAATCAGAACACCCAGCGAAACTGGCGTAAAAAGAGTTGGAACTGGTCGCAGCAGCGTGTTGCTGAGGATACAGCTCAGCTGAGGAGAGCAGAAGTGTGTGGGCAAACTAGAGACTAGCAGTCGGATGCAAAGATGTAGGGTGTGTGGTATCACTCAGTAAGCTGCATGGAGAGCATAACAGAAAGGATTGGTTACTCCAGGAAATAAGGGAAACAGAAGTTGATTGAGAGTTTCTGGAAGTCTTTCATTGTATAAACAGTACTCCTAACCTTCAGCCTCCAGTGGGCAAAATGAGCTTTTGGTCACAAGGCCTACTATGTACGGAACACAAATAAGTCAACTCTGATTTATCTTCACAGGTTGAAAAGTAACCATGACCTAGGGTAGCTCCTTACATCAGATTTAACTACAATGATAGCAAATATCATGTAGTTGAAAGAACCCTGGATTTAGGGTCAGATGAGTCTGATTATCAGCATCTCTCTCTGTGTTGTTGAGCAACCTTGGGTAAATTAATGTTTCAGAAGGTCATCTTGAAAAATAAATGAGCATTTATTTTGTGTCAGTGTAGGTATCCCTTCTTGGTGACTTAGATCTCCATTCCAAGATGTACGATGGTGCATCGTACCCAACCGTGCGATCTTTCTGTCTGAAAGTCCCCCACCTCCAGCCCTTCACAGTGTTCGTTGCAAGTGAAGAAGGCAGAACATCCAAGGCACGGGAAGCAGCTTGAGCAGGTTAGGAGGCAAGGAAGTAAAAAGCTTGCATGGGAAGATGCGAGCAGTCGGGAGTCGGCATGGTGGGGCGGTGGTTCATGTTGCGGTAGAGTGGAGGCAAGGTTGAAAGGCAAACCGGGGCATGAACATGCCAAGCCTTAAAGACTGAAGGAGATTGGTAGGCAGTGGAGAGCCTTTGAAACTTACTTTGGAAGGGAGCACCATGGTGAGAGCTGTGCCAGAGATTCTCCAGCCTTCATTGCATCACAGTCACCTGGGAGCTTGTTAAAAATACATATACCTCGGGCCCCGCCCAGACCTGCTCAATCCTAATCTATAGGTTGGGGTCAAGGCATCTGTATGTTTAACAAGCTCCCCAGGTGATTCTAATGCAGGCCAGAATCTAGAAACCACTGCTTTAGAAGGTTAATCTGGCAGCAGTGGGCAAGATGGATTGGAGCCGAGAGAGCCTGGAGGCTCCAAGACGGGCTAGCGAGCGATTGCAGCGACAGTCCCGGCAGGAGGTAATGAGGTTGGGGGTGTGGGATGGACGGGAAGACTCAGATAGGGGAGGTGTTTTTGAGAGGCAGTCGGCAAGGACTGGGTGGCCAATTTGATGAGGAACGTGAGAGAGAAATGGGACTTAGCAAATAACGCTGAGGTTGAGAGAAGCATTCTCCACGGTGCGAGGGGAGCGGTAACAGAATCCCTGGGGACCTGATTCAGATTACACACACCTGCTCCCCCTTCCACCCTCACCATCCACACGTCTCTCCTCTCCCACAACCCCTAAGGCATAGGTGGGGAGCGGCCACATCAGTCACTCGCAGGGCGGCACTGGTGTCCGTTGGGGGAAGGAAGCTCCTCCAAGTGACCCCTTTGAGTCTCTGTGACCATGAGACGAGGAGTGGTGAGGCCAGGAGGGAGGGGCAGGGGGTGAGCTCCACGTGGAAGGACAGGGCTAGAACTGACAGCACAGTGGGGTGTAGCTCTAGGAGCTGGGGCGCAGGAGCTCTGCTAGGGCTGCAGATGTGACGGGCCACCCCGTGGAGGCCACAGGAGAGACAGGTGAGACTGCAGAGAGAAGAGAGGAAAGGGATCCAGAGAGAAAGCTTCTGTTCAGTGGTCACGTGCAGGTGAAGGTCAAAGAAGAGCTGGTGAGAGGGGTACGAGGACACTGCTCTCTCTCCTTGCATCCGGGAGAGGCAGAGCTCTGGGTCCTCCAGTCGTCCCACCAGGCATGGTTGCGTGCACGGAGCAATTCTGTTCCCCAGCGCTGGTGGCACGTTCGTGTAAAAGGGTCAGTACTCCATAGAAACACACAATGAAAACTTTCCTTTCCACACACCAGTGTCTGAGCTGATGTACCAGACAAAGAGACGGACAGGTTTTTTACTATGATAACATTGCCCCCAGGTTTCTAATCAACTCATGACCCTTCTGTACACATTTTTGGCCCAGCACAGCCACATATGAGGTATTATAAATCATTATAGTGCTTTGGGGTCCTTGCTCCCCCCCAAAGTTCTGGACGTTCTGCCTGTATTTTGTGACCTCACGCTGTGAAAATAGGACGCTGTGCTTCGGAGGCATCTGTAGGGTGCCTGGCAATTGGCACATCTTAACTAAAAGAAAATATATCGACTGAATGACAGTAGAGAGGAAGAACATCTGTATCAACCCAGGAAGTAGAGAATTACAGAGAAGATGCTATTTATGGAGCTGTGAAGCTGCGGTTCTTGACATGGCCGTCATAAAGACTGGCCGCTCCCGGCATTGGCTGGCCGGGGACATAGGTCAGGTGTCTCAGAGCGCTCTGTGAGGCCGATGCCGCACCACATTTTCCTGTGAAAAGCGCCGACACATGTAAAACTTTATAGTTTATCTTTGAATAGCCTTGGTACTTATCTCACTTTCTGAGTAAGGGAACTGAGGCGCCAAGTAATGAAGAAGTGATTCCCTGGTCACACAGCTCATGGGTTATTGGGAAGGAGATTTAACCTAGTGTTTTGGTGTGTAGAGTGCAGCACACGTTTCCAGAGGGGCTTTTTTATGGGGCCCCTTTTAGGTGAAGGCTTTGAAATTAGCGAAAGCCTTGCATGTGTAGAAGGAGCAATGTGTGAAGAGTCACTGGGCTTGGGCATAGCTTTCATCCCACTTCCTAAGTGTATGACCTTGGGCAATTTATTTGACCTTCAGTTTCTGTGCTTCAATTTCAGTTGTTAAAGGAAGGTAGTCATATTTATCTCCTGAGAGTAGTTTTGGGAATTCAATAGGATGGGACCATTACAGTGCCTGGTGCGTAGTTGAGCCCCCATAATTAGTAACTGTTATAATAATGACCGGGTTTTTCGACTGTCATCAGTTAGAGACCTCATGCACTTCCCTGGATGCCCCTGAAGAGAGAGTACCTTTTTCATTGTTGGCATTCCTAGTTTGAATTTTAAATATTTTTTCCCGTAGAAGTGTTACAGCTAGACAGAGCTTGGGTGTAGGTGAAATAATCCTGTTAATGAATTCTGTCCTTTAAGGCATTTATATGCTGACTAGGGCATTTTGGACAGGCCTGGGTGCCATAATTTCCCAGGAAAGGTGCCCCAGGAAAGTTCATTTGTAAACCCCTTGTTTACAAATGAACTTCCACTGAGCCACCTACTCAAAAGTGGCAGCATTGCTAAAACACTGCCTTGGGCAGGGTATGTGATCCCCAAATGGATAAGAGACAGCAGGACGTGCGGATTTCCACGGCACCAGGAAGGGCACTCTGCAGTCTTGCCAGCACCATCCCAGGCAGAGATGCAGCCAGCCAAGTCAGTACTTGGAATTATGTCAGGAGGCTCGGCCAGGGTCCCCCCCCATCCCACACCTTGGGTCCCACTGCTGCTCTCAGGGGTGACAGCTAATGTGAATGCCATCCCCTGGCACTCCACGTTGAAACAAACTGGAAAACAGCAGGGTCTTTCTGTCATCAGATCATCGGCCGCCTGCCTCGCATCTGTCTGACTGCCTACCATGGCCAAGGATCTGCCTTCCAGTGAGCATCCTCAAATGTAAATAGACCCCAACACCCCGACTCTGGGGTTTCAGGGCTCCCAGCCATTTTCCTCCTCTCACTCTCTCAACAAAAGAAATTGCTCAAGAAGGGGTGAAGGACCAGCCCTCTCTCTAGCTCCCTATGGGGTCTTATTTCCCAAAGAAACTGAGCAGAGCCACAAAAGAATAAATAAGGAAGGCTTGGCAGCGTGTTCTGATGCAAAATTCATTACGGCTTTGTGTATGTGCTAGACGGTTTGGGTCCTCTTAGACTTGTGTAGATACTGTAGTCCTTTCTGTTCAACCTTTGTGTTTAGAGAGAGGTTTTGGAAGGAGATCAAAGACGTCACATTACCAGCCTGATTCTTAAAGAATTGGTTGGGGGGGAAAGCTTGAAAATATTCACACCCAGGTTCAAAAACAAGAAGCAGGAATGAGTCCAGAAAGCTTGGTGACATGGATAGCAGTTGTAATATTTTTAAGAGAACGAGAATTTGAATATCTTCTGAATATCCTCTCTCCTTAGTCTCCACGTGCATTTTCTCTCTCTTTCTGAGGTCTTCCATATCCCAGCCTGTATTTTTTCTTGTTTTATAACACCTGCTAGGCCTCAAGTGAATAATCCATCATGTGTCACTCCACCCTCACCCTTCTGTGGGCAGAGGGTATCGTCGGGGTGGTTGGATTCCGTCAGGATCAGAGCCTAAGTATGAGTCCTGGCTTCTGCGCTCAATTGTTGTGTGACCCTCAGACAGACCACTTATGCTCTGAGTCTCAGTTTTCTCATATGTAAATTACAGACAATGAAACTTATCTCAAAGAATCGTCAGGAAGAGCAAATGCATTTCAGACATATTTTGCAAGCTTATCACGCGCTGGGGACATAAGTCACATCCTAGCCCGGCACAGCCAGCCCATAGCACAAGCTTATAACAGTTCACTTCTTTCTTCTCCAGCAATGGTCATTTTATAAGGAGTTTTCTTCAGGTGTGGTTTGTGGGCACGTGTACTGCATTTTTAATGTACTTAGAGCAGTGTTTATCAATCTTTGTCCTTATAACCCTCTCCCCTCCAAAAAACCTTTTTAGACATTTTAAAAAATGACACCTCCACTGGGACTTCCCTGGCGGTCCAGTGGTTAAGACTCTGCACTTCCACTGCAGGGGGCACGGGTTCAATCCCTGGTTGGGGAAACTAAGATCCTGTCTGCTGTGCAGCGCAGCCAAAAAAAAAAAAAAAGACACCCCTCCGCCACCCCCACCATGGAAGTAAATACTAAGGAATGATATTTGTAGGCTAGGATTGAACTTCAAAGGGCCAGAGTTTTTGTCATTCATGATTTTTTCACTCCCGAGAACTTTTTTTTTGCCCCCTTTGAGGGCTTTATAGTGCCCCTGTTGGGATATGTATAAAGATTTTGAAAATGCATGGGGGACTTCGTCTTCTTTCTTCTGTATCTTCCCTTCCCTCCTCACAGTAAACCATCAATAGAGCTTGTTGGTTTGTCATCCAGTTTCCTACATCTCCTGCCCTCTCCCTTACGGGGCCTTCATTCCTGCCCAGCTCTCTCTGGCCTCCAGGTGATGAAGGTGCTCACATTTTCCTAGGAAATACTCAGTTCATTCTCTTTGTTTTGAAGGATCCTTAGTCTCTTGCACTCCAAGGGGAATTTTCAGGGATAATTAGTATCAGTGAACTGAGAAGCACATCAGGTTGCCTTTTCAAATCAGGGTTTACTTTCAGCTTTTAAAGCATTTTTTAAAAACATGTATGGTTCAGGCACAGCGAGCAGGGATTATTTGAACACTAAGAGTGACTTGGCTGTGCTCCCCACTACCTTTTAATCTCAAGTGCCTCATTACAGGGGTCTGGCCATATGAGAAAATAGGAGGCCCTGTTAGCCTTTGGTGTGTTTTTTAACAGTTGTATGTTGCCTACTTGTCATTGTTATATACTTCAGGGTAATTTGCTTTATCATCTTTTCCATCTAAGACGATATAGGAAGAAAAGACGGTGCCACCGTAACCCAAACCCAGTGAACTGAGTTTCATGAACATTGTCTCTAACTGCTGCTTCTACCCAAATTCAGTAGGAATTGGAGGGCAGCAGCATAGTTTAAAACCGGAGCAGTAGTTCCTGCTGCAATTTAAAAATCCATAGACTGGCCTTGGAACCAATAGAAACCCTCTGCCTTTATGCCAGCAGCTTCCTGAAGAAGTCAAGAAATGAGTAGAGTTCAGGGGAGATGCAGATATCAGCTCCATCCTACCCACAGCAGGAAATTAGAAACCTCTTTGGTTAACGCGAATGGATTATGATTTTTTTTTTTCTGCAAGAGAAAAAGGGAGAGAGGAAAGATGGTTGAGGTGGCATTGTATACCATAGAACTATATTTTTGCGCTAAGACAAGCAGTTGATGTTGCTCTATAAAATATAGTAAACACCTCCTCCCTGCCCTTCTGAATGTCAGTCAGAATTCAGAATCATGAAATTTTATAGTATTACTGGTTAGAAGGGCTTCCCACTGGGAGCAGATGCCATCTCTGTCTTCATAGACTCAGAGAAAGTCCTGACATGTTTCATGGCGTTCATACGTGGAAGTCTGTGAAATGGAAAGGAAAACAGCTTTTTCTGTCAACCTGTCACTGATATAAGCTTTTACATTCCATCAGAATGACTAAACTTTAAAGCTGTTTTTCTTCAGTGCTGAGTATCTCTCAGAACTCCCAAGTGTTATCAGATTGATAGAGTCCCCGCATATGATAGAAGACCAAAGCATTTTGTGGCATGATATTAAAAATTCATTCAGATACCCGATAAAGCGTGGTTGACAAAAGTGTGAAATGGAATAAGGTAGAGTGCATTTCTTCATGGTTTATTGCCCTTGATTTCTCTACACAAAATAAATAGACAGAACGGACTAAAATCTCTTTTTTATGAAGGTGGGATCCTGGCAGCTGAAGGCCTGCTCATAAAAATCCTCTCTGTGCCACATACCTTGGCAGTGTTCGGAGTTGGAGGCAATGGAAATTTATTGCTGTTGTGTGTATTCGTATTTCAGACTGAGTGAATATGCAGAGGCTGCTTTCATGAGATTGCTGAGACTCTGCTAAGAACAGAGAAAGGAAACACTTGGTTTTCTTTCCTGGAGCTTTTTTCTGGAGGGGGAGGGGACAGGTGGAAGGACTTGATGATTTTAGTGGTGTTAATGGTGGTGGCAGTGGCTTGGGTGGCAGTGGCGGTTCTTCCCCTGAAGGTATTTAAGAGAAAACACTCTTTTCATCTTTTCCCTTCCCCCTTCTCCGCCTGCCATCTTGTTTTAAAAGCAATATGAAAAAGCAAAGCCTTTAAAGCTGCTGCAGGCCTAGTCCATGTTTTCATCTGTGACCCTCCCTTTCCAGGCCTCTCTCTGCCTCTCTGACCCACCACCCCTTCCTTTCTTCTGTCCCTCCCTCCGCTCAGAGGACACAGTTAGTGAGAGGCTTGCCCCTGCTTCCCTGCAGCGGTGGGACAGGATGCCTCATTGGCTTCAGATATTAACTTCTGTGCTGAAAACCCGGTTGGAGCTGGTGTGACAAATGGATTTTACCTGCTGCTGGAAAACACAGGCCTGTCCCACCCCCTGCACACGGCACACACAAGCCCTTTTCTCCATCCTGCCGAGCCCAACCCAGGGAGCAGGGAACAGAGACCTGCCCCGTGGCACCATCTGTTCCCGGCAGCATCTATGTTGGGCCCTGGTGGTTACATCTGTTGAGAAGAACAGTGCACTTGATGAGTTGTTGGAAAGAAGTGTTTGGTCTCCCCCGTCATCTCTGTTAGTCATTACTGGGCTGCTGGGCTCACGTGGGTATATCTGTGTGTGCCGCCTCTCAGGCCTCATCTGTATCAATTGGAAATCAGTCACTGGGAGTTAGTTGCAGTCAGCAGGGACCCAGGGCATTTCCAGTGACATCAATTCTTCTGTTGCAGAAATTCAGGAAACAATTAAAATTCTGATGCGTTCCAGGGAGGATTTCAAATAAATCAGCCGATAGCTGATACCTTGTAACTCATGGTAGCAGAGCAAAATTAACAACCCAGCCACATCTGTGTACTGTATGCTAAAATAAATAAATTAGCCATGCATCACCTCCAATAGAGGAAGCAGCTGGCTTGTTCTCAACCTTTCCATAAGTACCCAAGAGCTGCTGATTTGTTAAGTTGTCATTCTCCTTATGGACATCTAGGACTCTCTGCATTTGCCAAAATGGAGCTGTGGCCAAATACCAGTAAGTTACGGAAAATCCAGGCACCGATTAAACTCAGTTATAGCTCCTAACTTATAGCTCCGAACAGCTTGCAGAGCAAAGCTGACGTTGTGAGCCACGCTCAGTGAGGAGGACATACAAGATACAAGTAGATTTGGCAGACGATTTAGGTAGAATTTTGTCTGAACTTGAGGATTTTAGAGTATTAATCAGAGAGTCAGTATTTCTTCCTCTCCCCGTAGGCTAAATGCCATGTGGAAGAACTTGTGTTAATCATCCCTGTTAATCACAGTGCTACCCACCTAGGCTTTTCCAGGCTCCTTTTTGCAGCCATCTCTGCAGGGATTCTGTATCCTCCTGCTTGCTGGCTTCCTTATACCGACGGCATAACAAGGGACAATGGACCCTTGAAAAATGAAGATCTCAGAATCACCCCAAAATAAAAGCTATGCACTCTACTGAAATTCTAAGTCCATATCGTGTATGTGCCCGCACGCCGATATGTTTATATATGTGATCGTTTATCAGCATTTTCAGTATTCAGTGTTATTTTTTTTTCTACGAAGATGCATGAAATTTTAAAATATAAAGAATATAGCGGCTGGAAAACAAAACAGCACATAAAAATTGCCCGCCTTTCAAATTCACAGCTTTGGGAAAGAAGGGGCAGGTATGGTGTTCATCAGAATGGCAGCTAAGAAAATGATTCATGGGATGGTCTCAAGATGAAGATGAGAGTAAAACCATTGGGCAGAACCACAGTGAGGGCATTTAAGATGGGTGGAGAGTGAATGCCATCCCTAGACTCCCCCTGTAGGAGGACAAACTAAGGGAAAGGTTAAAATAAATGAGGAATGGAGAAAGATAGGAAGGCCTAACCAAGGCAGAGCGGACGGGAAAGTACCCACTTGGCTGTTGTAGTGCTTACAGCGCCTGGCGCGTTCTGGGCTCAGGGTACAGTCACTGATAATCATCACAGTCTTGCCGAGAGAGTACAGCTGTAAATGACTCGCCCCCACCTCCCCAGTCAGCAGGAAGCTGTTTGTGTTTAGTAATGAGTGGAAATATTCAGGTACTATTACACCCAGGGATCAGCGGGAGAAGCCAGTTAGGGGCCAGTGTCCGCTGGGGTAGGAAGCTCTCGCACACACCTTGCCGGGAGCCTTCTTTGCCCACCGTGCTGGTTACATCAGGCATTCTTGGTACTCTGCAGCCTTCCTATTTAGACACGTGCCCCCCAAAATCTCACAGCAAGCACAAGAATTAGCAGTCCCCACATCCTAAGGAGAATTATCTGCTGTCCCTAGGTGATTGTCAAAAATATGCCGATAGCAATGTGAGGCATTATAAATCCTTCCAGGTTGGTTCTGACCATGTTGTAGAAGTAATTTCAGCTGGCAAGTCACATGAAAGAACAGATTTGAAAACAGTGGTGTGCACAGCCCTGAAGGTTTCAACTTGCCTAATGTTCTAACTACCTTATGGCACTAGTTTGGATTGTAGCAAAGGTACCAAAGAAAATGTCTGAAGTCTGGATTTACAGTGTGTGTGTGTGTGTGTGCACGCGTGTGCATGCACGTGCGTGTGCATGCAGTCATGCATCTATGTGTATACTCTCGCCTCTGAAAAAGTATCTTAAGTATAACCACATATCACTCTATTTGTACACCCTTGTTGTAAGTCCAGAGGAAGACTGATCACTCAGTACACATAAGGATGTTGGTACACACATGTACAAGTCAGGAATATCATGTGTACTTGATATGTGTACATGTCTGTTATCACTTGGTGTACATGTATTTATGTATGTACAGTAACTCATAGTAGGAAAATGACTTACACCTGGTCAGTACATACACGGGCCCAGACAAGAATGTAGACTATCAGTGTGGAGGAAGATTTGTCACTTTGTGGACATTTGCACGTACAAAAATTCCCAAGGTTTATCATATGGTGTATGTGCTTGTGGGCGTGTATGTACCTGTAAACGTGTGTTCTTACAAAGTCTTCTAGAGGCATGTAGGGTGCTGCTGCTTTGGGGAAGTGGCCGTTGCTTGCATAGGGAACCATGTTGTCTTGGTTAGAATTTAATGAGAGAGTAAAGCCTATTTTAGGACAAACACAACTGTTAAGTCAGAACAGCCTTAGCCTTTGATTCTGAGCGAATACGTATATTAAAACTTACATGAAAATTTATATTAAAACTTCTAAAATAATATGTGTTATTTTTCATATATTCTGCTAATGAAAATACTGCCTGGTGTTTCCTAGTGTGTGGGGACAGGGGGTTAGGACCGTTGGTAGACCTTCCATTCAATACACCTTTCATAAATTATCCCTTTAACCATAAAGGGCATTCAGGAGCTGATCCAACAGGGAAATCAGACTCCAGTGCGAGGAACTCGGGGCCCTTTTCCTTCCTCATGAACGCTCGTAGTGCTCAGGGTGGGAAAAGCTTGAACTGAATGCCTTTTAACTTAGACCCACTTCAGGAAGTTAGAAGCAGTTTGAAGCAATTATTTTCCCCTTGGCTGGGATGTGGGTGAATGCTCTACCTCTTGCCCTTTATTTTTACAATTATGTCGTAGGGAACCATATAATTGGTTTTTGTGTATATTTTAATGATTTTTACCCATCATCTGGTGTATCATTTGAGATTACTTTTGGCTGAAAGCAACAGTGTCATGGTTGATTTGTCTCTTATAAAAAGAGGCCTGGGGCTTCCCTGGTGGCGCAGTGGTTGAGAGTCCGCCTGCCGATGCAGGGGACACGGGTTCGTGCCCTGGTCCAGGAAGATCCCACATGCCGCGGAGCGGCTGGGCCCGTGAGCCATGGCCGCTGGGCCTGCGTGTCTGGAGCCTGTGCTCCGCAACGGGAGAGGCCACAACAATGAGAGGCCCGCGTACCGCAAAAAAAAAAAAAAAGAAGCCTGGAGTTAGGCCACAGCCAAAGACGCCACAGGAACCTGTGTGCCTCCATGGAGAATGCAGTCATTGCGTTTGTTGCCTCACAGTCATAAGATGACTGCTACAACTTCAGACCTCACATCCTGAATCTGGGAAGCACAAAAGGCTTTCTCTTACGAGACCTCGCCTTTTTATTCGGGAAGCAACACCCTCTCCAGCGACTTCCAACTATATCATCATTGCCCAGAGTTATATCAAATGGTCCCCCTACATGCAAAGAAACTAAGGAAATAATTATTTTTATTAAACGTTTTGCTGCCCTGAACAAAATGAGGTTCTGCAAAAGATTATTGATGGACAGTGTATACCCATGGCCTCTCAAAGTTTGCAGTATCAGGCCAGCCTTCATTATTTCTAGTGTAGCAGAGATATGCACAGCTCACCATCAGACCTCGAGAAAATCCTAACAGAGCAAGTCTCAAGAAAGGTAACTAAAATGATCCTCAGAAGGGTTTACTACCAAATATGGATTTTTAGTCTGGAAACAAGCACCTAGAAAATGGCCCAAAGACAACGTCCATGCAAATAGTAAAAGAGCACAGCCTGGGTAAACATATTGCTCACCAAGTCCTGTAATAACTAGAATTGTGAAAACCTGCCTGGACATATTGAAAAACATGTCATACTAGTAAGAGAATTTTCAATATAACATGCAGTCAACCTGTAAAACTCGTAATACCCAAAGTAATATAGCCAGTAAATATAGCTATAGATTCAGAAGTATTTTCATACTGTCAATGGTTGACACCAATGCTCAGTCAATTAAATAATTATTGGGAACCTATCATGTGCTCACACGAGTAGTGAGCAGAGTATAGACTATGTGAACAGGTAGCTACGGAGTATAGCCTGTATGAACAGATAGCTACATACAACGTGACAAGCACTAAACTGAGGCATGAATGAGATGGTATTAGGGAACGCAGAGGACAGCCGGCCAGCACTGCCAAGGACTACTGATCAACAAGATTATTCTCTTTCCTTTGATGTTTATATCCAAGAAGACGGTTTGGGCCTTGTCCCCCTGATAACCGTCCCAGCATGTCTGGAATGGACAAGGGTAGAAGTTCGTATATGCTTATGTTCTTATTTTTAGCTTCCAGGTAATTCCAGTTAGGGACAGCAAAGAGTACTTGGTTTAATAACATAAGAACAAGTTAACTCTAGGTTTCATATCCTTTCGTTAATAAGTACATCCTTTTCATGGGTCTCTGTGTGCAAGGAATCGAAGACGATTCATGCATCTATAGAACAACACTATTCTGAATAATGAAAACGTTTAACCTGACACAGGCTTTGGTAGACATGACTTTTAAAGATGGGACCATTCTGAAGTGAGCTGCTTATTTTCATACAGTTTTTTCATGCTGTTTTGATAGTGGGAGTTTGAAATCATTCTGGCAGCTCACCAGATGTTTCCTTTGCATCTTCATTACTGTGTGGGTACAGATTTTCTGTATAATTATTAAAAGTAATTTATGTCCAAGCCACACCCCTGCCCTCTCTTAACACTGCTGCCAGTCCTGGGGAGTTAGGAGGAGGAGAGCTCAAGAGAAGTGTGAGGCTTCTGCAGGCTCCTCCACCTTCACTGATTGACATGTCCAAGGAGTCCTGTTCCTAGCAGAGGTTCCAACATGAGTGAAGATCAAATCTATGCTCATCCTCCAACAGCCTTGCATATTTAGGCAATTGTGAATGTTCCAGATGTCTGAAACTGACTCTACGACCAATATAGAGTATAAATTATTCTGGGCAGGTAACACCTGTGTCTTACTCATTTCTCCATCCGAAAACGGAGAAGGTATTTGGTAAATGACTGTTCAAGCAGAGATAAACAAGGTCTAGATTAGAGCCAGAGGTCGCTCTGGGGGAAGCCAGCCTGTATAGAGATCTTGGTAAAAAAGTCTTGGGGAGCTTAGTGAAATAAGTCAGACAGAGAAAGACAAATACTCTATGATATCACTTAGATGTGGAATCTAAAAAAAAATTTTTTTAACTAGTGAATATAACAAAAAAGAAACAGACTCACAAATATAGACAGTGAATTAGCGGTTACCAGTGGGGAGAGGGGCAAGGTAGGGGTAGAGGATCAAGAGGTACAAACTACTACATATAAAATAAATAAGCTATAAGGATATATCGTACAGTACAGGGAATATAGCCAGTATTTTATAATAACTATAAATGAACTATAACCTTTAAAAATTGTGAATCACTATGTTATACACTTGAAACATATAATATTGTAACTCAGCTATACCTCAATAAAAAAAAAGTCTTGGGGAGCCAACAACTATATGAAAACAAGTAAAGGGAGTCGGAAAAGACATCTAAAGTATATCAATGTTTCCTACTTTGTATTTTTACAAAGGACCTGCGTTTATTGGGTTTACTGCAGGAAACGTAATATACTTTGGAGGGTAATCATGAGAGAGGATGCAAGAGCAAGGGTTGTCTTGGGTACAAACCTGCAGTGTTTTCCTCTCCATGCGTCTTCCTCATTTCTCTTTAAAGTCACCTATGGCCAATTTCTTTTTTTTTAATTAATTAAATTTTCCTCAGTTTTATAAAGGAATAATTGACAAGTATAATTGTATATATTTAAAGTATACAACTTGATGATTTGACAACCGTATACATTGTGTAATGATTACCAAGATCAGGATTATTCACACATGCCTCACCTCACATAGTTAACTCTGTGTGTGTGTGTGTGTGTGTGTGTGTGTGTGTGTGTGTGTGGTAAGAATGCTTAAGATCTACCATCAGCAACTTTCAAGCATACAATACCATATTATTAACTATAGTCACCATGCTGTGCATTAGAATCGCAGAATCTATTCTTTTTAACAACTGAGAGTCTGTACCCTTTGACCTACATCTCCTCATTTCTGCCTTCCCCCAATCCTAACAACCACCATTCTGTTCTCTGTTTCTAGGAAACTGGCTTTTTTTCTTACATATTTATATTGATATCTATTGAATATATTGACATATTTATGTTGATATTATTTATATGGTATTACATATAAGTGGTATATAATATTTGTCTTTCTCTGTCTGGCTTGTTTTACTTAGCATAATGTCCTCCAGGTTCATCCATGTTGTTGCAAGTAGCAGAATTTCCTTCTTTTTATGACTAAGTAATATTGCATTGCATATATATCACATTTTCCTTATCCATTTGTTCGTCCAAGGACATTTAGGTTGTTTTCATGTCTTGGCGATTATGAACAGTGCTGCAGTGAACATGAGAGTGCAGATATCTCTTCAAGATACTGATTTTATTTCCTTCAGGTATATACTCCGGAGTGGTATGGCTGGTAAATAGAACTTTTTCTGGTAATTTTTTGAAGAACTGGTAAATATGTTAGTAAATAGAACTCTTTCTGGTAATTTTTTGAGGAACCTCCATACCATTTTCCATAATGGCTGTACCAGTTCACAGCCATTGAACCTTTTCTTTACATCCTCACCAACATTTGTTATCTCTTGTCTTTTTGATAATAGCCATCCTTACAGCTGTGAGGTGATAGCCCATTTTGATTTTGATTTGCATTTCCCTGATGATTAGTAATGTTGAACACCTTTTCATGTATCTCTTGGCCATTTGTATGTCGTCTTTTGAAATATGCCCATTTAGGTCCTTTCCCCATTTTTCAATTAGATTATTTGCTTTTTTTTGCTGTTGAGTTGTATGTCATTTATATATTTTGGATATTAACCCCTCATCAGGTATATGGTTTGCAAATATTTTCTCCCATTCTGTAGGTTGTGTTTTTAAATTTATTGTTTCTTTTATACAAAAGTGTTTTAAACTAAGTGTTTTAGTTTGATGTAGTCTCACTTGTTAATTTTAGCTTTTGTTGCTTGTGCTTTTGGTCTTATCCAAGAAATCATTGCCAAGACCAATGTCAAGCTTTTTCTCTATGTTTTCGCCTAAGAGTTTTATAGTTTCAGTTCTTATATTTACGTCTTCAATGCATTTCAAGTAAATGTTTATGAGTAGTGTAAGATAGAGATCTGTTTTCATTCTTTTGCATGTGGATATCCAGTTTTCCCAACACCATATATTGAAGTGTGTTCTTGGTGTCCTTGTCAAAATTAGTTGGCCACATATGAGTGGGTTTATTATGGGCTTTCTATTCTGATCCACTGGTAACTGTTTTCTACTGTTCTCATTACTATAGTTTTATAATATAGTTTGAAATCAGGAAGTGTGATGCCTCCAGCTTTGTTCTTCTTTCTTAAGATTGCTTTGACTATTTGGCATCTTTTGTAGTTCCATACAAATTTGGGGATTATTTTTTTCTATTTCAGTGAAAAATGCTCTTAGAATTTTGATAGGGACTGTGTTGAGTCTGTAGATCAGTTTGGGTAGTGTGGACCATTTCACAGTATTAATTCTTCCAATTCAAGACATGGAATATCTTTCCATTCATTTGTGTCATCTTCAATTTCTTTTATCAGTGTCTTATAGTTTTCAGTGTATGGAACTTTCACCTCCTTGGTTACATTTATTCTTGAGTATTTTTTGGTTTTGATGTTATCGTAAATGAGATTGCTTTCTTATTTTCTCTTTCACATGGTTTGTTGTTAGTGTATAGAAATGCAACTGATTTTTTATTGTTAATTTTTTATTATTATTATTTTTTTTTTGCGGTACGCAGGCCTCTTACTGTTGTGGCCTTTCCCGTTGTGGAGCACAGGCTTCGGACGCGCAGGCTCAGCGGCCATGGCTCACGGGCCCAGCCGCTCCGCGGCATGTGGGATCCTCCCGGACCGGGGCACGAACCCGGGTCCCCTGCATCGGCAGGCAGACTCTCAACCACTGCGCCACCAGGGAAGCCCTATTGTTAATTTTTTGTCTTGCAACTATTGAATTCATTTATTAGTTCTAACAGTGTTTTGGTGGAGTCCTTAGGGTTTTTTATATATAAGATTGTATCATCTGCAAACAGAGATAATTTTACTTCTTCCTTTTCAATTTATATGCTTTACATTTCTTTTACTTGCCTGATTGCTCTGGCCAGGACTTCCAGTACTATGAGGAATAGGAGTGGTAAGAGTGGGCATCCTCTTCTTGTTCGTGATCTTAGAGGAAAGTCTTTTAACTTTTCACCATTGAGTATGATGTTAGCTGTGGCTTTGTTGTATATGGGCTTTATTATGTTGAGGTACATTCCTTCTCTAATTTATTGAGAGTTTTTATCATGAAAGGGTGTTGAATTTTGTTAAATGCTTTTTCTACATCTATTGAGATCATATGACTTTTATCTTTCATTCTATTACCGTGTCATATGTATTGATTTGCTTATATTAAACCATCTTTGCATCCCAGGGATAAATCCCACTTGAACAAGGTATATGATTCTTTTAATGTGCTGTTGAATTTGGTTTGCTAGTATTTTGTTGGGGATTTTTGCATCTGTGTTCAACAAAGATACTAGTCTGTAATTTTATTTTATTTTCTTGTAGTGTCCTTGCCAGGCTTTGGTGTCAGGGTAATGCTTGCCTCGTAAAATGAATTTGAGGTGTTCTCTCCTCTTCAGTTTTTTGGAAGATTTTGAGAAGGATTGGTATTAATTTCAATTAATTCATTAATTTAAATTAATTTCAATGTTTGGTAGAATTCACCAATAAAGCCATATGGTTCCTGGGCTTTTATTTGTTAGGAGAGTTTTGATTACTGATTCAACTTCCTTGCTTTTTATTGGCCTGTTCAGATTTTCTGTTACTTCATGATTCAGTCTCAGGAAGTTGTATGTTTCTAGGAATTTATCCATTTCTTCTCAGTTATCTAATTTGTTGGCATATACTTGTTCGTGGTCTACAAT
Organism: Delphinus delphis; assembly: GCF_949987515.2. Lineage (NCBI taxonomy): Eukaryota > Metazoa > Chordata > Mammalia > Artiodactyla > Delphinidae > Delphinus > Delphinus delphis. Next base: position 75,455,703 of record NC_082697.1, on the reverse strand, counting down.
TTCTTTTTAAACATTTTTGTTCTTACACAATGCTTTTCAAGTGAAAAGAACATGGAGTCTTCTATCATATTCTCCCAGATTTGAATTTGAAGGAGCTGAGCAACCTTTCTAAAATTTTTCCACGGTTTGTTAATAAGAGTAATATTATTTAACCTGTAGGGTTAAAATAAAGATGAAATGAGGTAGCATAGAGCAGTTAGCCAAGACAGCACCCACAGGCTCTCGGCACGTGTTACCTTCCCTTTGCCCAACGCTCCCTAAGTTCCGTGGCCCATTGTGTAGAGCAGCAGGTCCAGAGACTGTGAATTATTTGTGATGTTTTTCCGAGGCCTGAATGGGGAGAGACATTTTAATCAAAGCACCAGCAAAGCTCATGTAGAGATGAACATATAATTAGTGACCTCTTCCTATGAGGGATAATCCACAGTGGGCCTGACGGAATTGGAATTTGCACACGAGCAGTCGGGGCATGTATATCCAGTCAGCTCTGTGTCCCTGGAAAGTGGGAAGCAAGAGGCATTTGTAGCTTGGTCACAAACTGGGTGTCAGACACATTACGCCTGCATTCGTCGGACAGGCCTTCAGAATGAAATGTCAGGAGGGAGGTTTAGCGGTAGGGGAGACAATTATGAGAATCTCAGAGGTGAGAAATAGAGAATTCTGCTCACTGCCCAGGAAGGAGAGAATATGGCACAGAAGGAGGGCAGGGAAATGTGTTTCCTGACATGTCCTGAAAAGGCCTGTCATTTCCTGAGTTCCCTCTTGCTCTCTCAGGCTAAGACTGAATGAGAGGATGCTTTCAGGAGAAAAGAAGTAGAGCTTAGCCCCAGTGGATGCGCAGGAAAAACCCCAGGGCTCACGGCACTACTGGAGTTAGTCTGTAGTTTAGTTCACCAGCTTTCTGGCCTGATTCCTTCAGAGGCTGTAACGGATGCTACCAGGTCTCCCCATGCAGCGGGTCCAAAGTGGTGGAAGAAGCTCACCATTTGGGACTGTGTTGTCACTGTCATTGTTCTCTTATGGCTGCAAATTACCACAGAGTAAACGGGTTTTCTCCAGGGAGCTCACTTATGCCCGTAGAGAAGAGTGTGGACTCCTTAGAGAGAGGTCTGCTTCACCTGACCCTCCAGTCCTCAGAGAGCATCAGCTCAGCCCCCTGTTAGCTTTTTTTCTGGCCTTCTTGGGTCTGTTTGTCCCATATCCTGATGATGCCTTTCTTACAACGATGAAGCTAGGCAAGCAGCCTAGGCTCTGGTCCCGGTTCTGCCACCACTAGCTGTGGAGCCTCGCCAGGTCATGCGCCCTTTCGGAATTTCCAGTCGTTTCCACCGTAAAGTATAGTCAGGCTGCCTGCCCTGCTCGCCTGCAGCTCAGTCTTGAGCATGGGATGATGTAACACACGTGCACGTGTATTGCAAAGTTCAAGGCAGTATTCAAATGTGTGATATTAGCAGACCTGTTGAGATTTGCCTTTTCCCATGAACGTGCAAAGTAGGCCATCTCAAGTCATTGAATAGGAAAAGCTACATACGGTATTTTAAATTAGTTGTGCTTCCGCTGACAAAAAAATGTTTCGGTTCAACCGTTTATGGTCTGGTCATCTACTGCGTTTGTCCACCTAGTTGCTCCCCAAGGAGGCCTCCACCTGGTGGATTGTCTTAAGGTCACAGCAACTTCAAAGTCCCAGCCACCTTCTTCCTTTCTTCTGTTTAGGGTGGAGAAATGTCTGTATGATGCCTGTGTCAAAGTTACAGAGAAAGTGAGTCAAGCCAGTAGCTTTGTGTGGGTAGATCAGACCGCTCTGAAGGCTCTTGAAACTCTTGCATGCACACACACACGCAGGCATGCACACACAGACACAGTACATAAACCAATGCATATACATAAAGCAGTCCACAGATGAGTGGTGCTGTCCTCATCCAACCCTGCCTGCTGAGTTCTTCCCTGCTATTTGCAGGCTCCTCTGAAGCCTGACTTTGAAATCCCCTTTCGCTCGCACTCTACGTGTGTGTTAGAGAAGCCTTTTTTGTTGTTCAAGAGTAGTTCTACAGTTTCACTGAATCTGCACACCTTTTGCCCCGGGATGGTTTCTTCATATGTTGTTGCAGGATTTTAGTTTATGCTGTCATGGAGGTACCATGTTTGTCTGTTTACTCATATTTTCTTTCAGACAGTAATGTATAATTTATGGTACAGGAGCAAATTTTTAGAAAGGAATGTGTGAACTTAAAAAAAGTTGTCATTTTCCAGCCTGATTGCATATGATTTCACCTAATACCCAACACCTTCAGTAGTGTAACTACTACAACCCATCACACTTCGGAAGGAAATTTGTTTCATATTTTATATTGTTTGGTGTCTCTTTTGTTGTAACAAACTAGCCTCCAGGAAACAGGAAGTCCCCAATTGTGAGCATTTCTAATATGAGTGACTACACACTCAGGCCCTTTTGCTGAACAAGAACAAGTAACTTGCTCTAGGTGGGCTCTTTTGAAAGAGTCTTACCCAAGCTAGCTGCTCTCCCCCTTCTGCTGGCTCCTGGCAGCTGGCAGCAGAAGCAGACATGCTTGCTGGAAAAGCGGCTGTCCTTGGCTTTCCTTGCTTCTTGGAACAGAGACCTTAATTCACTAGCTCCCTAACTACAGGGAGAAACAATGATCTTCATCCCCATGGATCCCGTTCAGCATCCCTCAGAGGCCCACAGGAGAGGTTCTCTGTCCTACAACCTTGTCCCAGCTGCTAAGGCAGCCCCGCCAGCGCAGCGCCTGCTCTGGTCATGGTCTGCTCCCAAGGGACGGTGCCTCCTGTCAGCAGGCCCCTTCTTGAGTCCCTGGTGCTGGGAAGATGTGCAGGCAGCCTCCTGCGCCCTTGCCCCCCACCTCTGACACACACGCACTTTGAGCCCGGGAGGCGCAGCAGCCCACTGAAACTCTAGTTAAAAGTACCAAGTTGCTGGAATGCCCAGGGAAGTGAGAATGAGCGGGCCTCACACAGGGAAGGTTCGAAACAAGCCTCGTGGCTTTTTAATAGCGTGCCAAAGCGGTCTCGGTGGTGGGCCAGCAGGGCCCCCAGTCTATCTTCTGTGAAAGGAGAAGGCCCAGCAGGCCCTGCGTAATGCAGACAGCCCCTCCACTCTGCTGGAGGAGACAGACTCCGAGATGGCAATCAAGGCTGGATTTGCCAACACATTTCCAATGATTAAAATGTAATTAGCACAACTGAGTGCCTCCTCCCCAGCTAATTTTAATACATGCTGTGACAGGCAGGCAGCCGGCTGTGCCTTTAGCCCAGCAGCAGATGGAGGCAGAGGCAGCGGGAGAGGAAAACCATTTTGCAATGTGACTATTCGCATCACAAAACCATCAGGGCGCTCAGCTCTTAGAAGGCCCTTGATGGCAGCACATCAAATTGGCGCTGTCATAGCTGACCGAGGCAATGGCAGTCATCCTTCATACTGTCCCAGAAGCACAGCGAGGCAATTTCTAGGCGTAACCCTTTAAGATCTAGAAGGGGAGAGAGAGAGACGTGGAGAGCACACTTATCGTCTCGCGGTGACAGGCGTGAGCTTTGCAATGTGCGCTGTGAAACCCACGCTCTTGGCAGCTTGGAAACCGTTACTTACATGTTCCTTTTCCAAGACACAGTGGAGTATGGTTCAGAAGCTTTGGAAATAGCTGTTTCTCCAGAAGGGAGACAGGCGTGAGCTGCCTTCTGTGTACTTTCTCCGAGCTGGGAAGGATAAGCTTTGCAGCCTGGGGTGGTGGGCAGGTTGGAGGTTTCCTCTTCTATTCCTTTGATCCCAGGGAAACCTTTGAGCCGGGGGCCTCTCCTCACGACCATCTGTTTCTGTCGTATCTTGAAGGGCACATTAGGCAAGCTGCAATGCCCGGAGGACCCTGCGGCCACGCTTTTCCCCTCTCACCTGCTAGCTCAAACACCTGGCCTTCGCCACCACTGTTTAGCCTGTAAAGGAAACGGTCTCCTCGGAGGCTGAAGATCATTTGGTCTTCCTGGGTGTGGATTGTACAGGAGAGGTGCGGGGGGTACTTGTGTGGATTGGGGTCTGTCACCCGAACGTGGTGGCACACGACCTTCACGGCAGCACAGTCATCTCCCACCGCAGGACAAAAGGAGCCAGGCTGAATAATAGAGAGGTGATTTGATGATGGTGAAGACGACATCCACCACCATTTATTGGACATTTACTGTGGCCTAGCACTATGTTAAATGCCTAAAATACATTAATTTTTCTCCTTTAACACTCACATAAATCTAAGAGCTACACGTTATTTTTCCCAATTTATGGATGAGGAGACAAAGCCACAGCAAGGTTGAATAATTTACCCAATTACTTCTGTTAACGTCAGAATCTAAATCCAAACACACATGATGAGCTGGACAGTAAACGTCCTCACCTAGACATGCTGGACCACAAAAATGCAGGAAAACCCTCTGAACAGAGAAATCCTTTGCTCTGAAAAACAATGACATTATTCTTTGCCATCTAATGACCCCTGGAGACCAGCACCCATCAGGCTCTCAGGGACTCTATCACATGGGTGACATTTTGCATGTCTCTGTGTGTATCTTTTTCTCCTTTAACTAAAAAATAACATCACTAAAGAGATTTTTTTTAATTACCAAGATTTAAACATGAAAATAATCCAAACCCTTTATCACTCAGACATGGACGCTGTTGACACTTGGTGCATCTTTTTCCAGTCTTTTTTTCTTTCTACGTGTGCTTAGCAATTTCAAAGTAATATCGTGCATATAATGAAATGCATTTTGCTTCTTTTTTTAAAATAAATTTTTTTATTTTATTTTATTATTTATTTTTGGCCACATTGGGTCTTCCTTGCTGCTCACGGTCTTTCTCTAGTTGCGGCGAGCAGGGGCTAATCTTTGTTGCGGTGCGCAGGCTTCTCATTGTGGTGGCTTTCTTGTTGTGGAGCACGGGCTCTAGGCTCTCGGGCTTCAGTAGTTGTGGCACACGGGCTCAGCAGTTGTGGCTCACGAGCTCTAGAGAGCAGGCTCAGTAATTGTGGCGCATGGGCTTAGTTGCTCCGCGGCATGTGGGATCTTCCCAGACCAGGGCTCGAACCTGTATCCCCTGCATTGGCAGGCGGATTCTTAACCACTGCGCCACCAGGGAAGCCCGCATTTTGCTTCTTTAATTGCAGTAGTAACAATAAAAGCAGTACTTTTCGTGGATTATGTTCTTACCTCTGCCTTAAGAGACAGATACTATTACCCTATTTTATTCATGAAAAAACAAAATTGAACCTGAGAGAGGATATGTAATTCACCCAAGATCACTTCTAGGATTTTTCTTTTAACTTTTCTATGACCACGATCATTTTTTCCTTTTTAGTAAAATTCCTTAGGAACATTATTTTTATGGGTAAACACTACACAGGTGCGTTCGTCTGTTCCTCAATTTGGGGACATTTAGGTTCATGAAGGCTGTGTACTGGATTCATCCAGAGATTTAGAAAAACCCGGGTTCAAATGCTTGGGGCCTCTTTTCACAACTCTCTGACTCTTGGTGAGTTACTTAATGTCTGCAGTCCTAACTCTCTCACTGTAAATTGGAATACTAAACCCCACACCGTGGGGGTGGGGAGGGGTTCAGGAGGAGGTGTAAGGTTAAAAAAGGGAGTATATGTAAGTGTGTCATAGAGTATTTCCTGTCCCTTCCTATGTGCTGAGAGTAGCCATGTAAGGAACATATTATCGGGTTGTTTGCTAACTGCATGATGAAATTTTCAGACAAATGCATATATATGTTTTTGTTCCATTTCGGATAGATAGAAAGAGAAAAGTTGAGCTAAACAATATGAAAAGCATTAAGGCTCTTTATGCACGCTGCAGAATTATTTTGCAGGTAGAAAACTGACATTCCTCCACCAGTGGATGAGTGTCTGCGTTACTCCAACCTTGCCAGCACTGTGTATCAGCATTTACGTTTTTCTTCTAGTTTGGTAGATGAAAAAGAAATATATCTCTTTTTACTCTGCATTTCTTTGATTACCAGTGAAGTTGAACATTTTTTTCCCCATATGTTTATTAGCCATTTATAGTTCCTCTCCCATGAATTGACCTCTCTGCTTTTGAAAGGAAGGATGAGTCTCCAAGGGCTAGCTAGAGAAAAGATGCTCCAGTGATCATTACCACAGAGCCCTGGGGCCAGGAGTTGCAGGAAAGAGAATTAAGAGCCTCCTGGGACTGCCAGGCAACTATCAAGTAGGCTTCTTCCTAAACTAGAGCACGGCTTTCCACACAGCCAGCCTGCAATCAGCATTTGTTCTCTACCATTTCATTTGTTCTGTTAAGAAATATTTCGGATTTTTGAGAGGGGCTCTTCACATTCCACTCAAGCCAGTGCTTATAATTCTTTCCGGGGAGATGACCAGCATGCCTGTTCAGTTGGGATTTTTGCTCTGAGAGTCCCATCAGTTCACAGTGCATTGCTGTAGATCTTGCCTGAGTCTTTTACGACCCCTGCCATCCAGCCAGGGGCTGTGACTTCTCTGTAACCTTCCTAGATTTAAACCCGTTGCTTGCGTTCTCCTCGTAGGTTACAGAGCAGCAGAGCCCATCCATACTGATGTCTTAATATCATTCTCTCCTCCTTGGATTTAGAGGGTAAAATAAACCCTCTGCCACAGAAGTGCTTATTGATTACTGAAGTACATAATAAAGCCTAAGAATAAACTAAGACCAAGTAATCGGGCCTGTTCCTGGGAGATGCCAGTAAAACCCTGGCCAAGGCAGTCTCTGAGGGCTGCCTTCCACGCTGGAGCTAGGAGGCCCCCCTTTTAATTAGGCGTCCAAATGGTAAGCAGTGAATGATAGAAACCAGACAAAAAGAGTACATACTTAAAGCAATTATACTCCAATAAAGATGTTTTAGGAAAAAAAAAAGAGTACGTACTGTATGGTTCCATTTATATAAAACTCTAGAAAATACACAAACTAATCTATAGTGACAGAAAGCAGATCAATGGTTGCAAGGAGAGGCATAGGTGGTTCAGGGAGGGAGAGGATGGGGGGATTAACAAAGGAGCACAAGGAAGCTTTTGAGCGCAGTGGATGTGTTCACTCTCCTAATTGTGGTGATGGTTTCACAGGTGTATACATGTGTGTATCAAATAGTGCATTTGAAATATGGACAGGTTATTCATGTCAATTATATCTCAGTAATGCCACTAAAAACATAGTAAGCAGTACAAAGAGACAATCCTTGGCTCACCTTGTGTTGGAAATTTTCTTTTCCATAAGAAGCTATATTTTAAGGAACATTTAGGAGGACTTGTGAGACTAAAATTTACCTTCACATTTGAATAAACAGGGGTTTCAGAAGCCCGAAGGGTACCAATCAAACATAAAATGAAAAGGCATTCCAGAGGCAAGATAGCCCTCTTTCTTCATCCCTTTTCCTTTCTTACATCCGAACCTTAAAGGTGACTTTCTATATAATTATTTGCTAAAACAAAAGAAGCTGAGCCCTTTAGAAAATAGTATTAGTTCCCTTCTCCCCCTACTCCTTCTGCCGTTATATTTCCCCCACCCAGGGGAGAGGTCCTATAATGAAGAAATAAAGACTACTCCAAACTGTTGGCAGTCTAAAAGGGGACAGGCATTTTCAACACAAAGAGATGTTTGTTTTCCTTGCATTTTAACTCTTAATTTTTGACACAGTGGGGAACTCCAGCATGGCTGCCATTTAAAATGTAACAATGCCTTGGTGTTCTGATTGCTTCTGTCACAGGGGTGTTGTGACTGAAGGCCAGGAGAAAAAGCAAATGAGGCCGAAGACAGTGCCTGCTGCTGAGGTGCTGGTCCATTTCTCTGCATCTGAATGTTTCTTTTCTCTGGCCCAAGGAGGAGTCACTCAGGGAGACTGAAGCTGGAATTTGTACAACCTCTTTTCAGTCCCCTTGATTTTAATCAGAAATACACAATTATTCTTTTCCTCCAAATAGAGAAACTCAATCCCCATTTTAAATTCAATTATTGTAATTGCAGCATTCAGAAAAATAGCACATTCATTTTCTAATAAGAGATTGTGGATACCAAATTACTGCATATAGTATGTCAAAACAGGAAACTTGAGACTGGCAGGCCAGTGGGTGTTTTTATCTTGGCAATTTGTATTTTCTTGCAGACAATTTATAGTAATCCTACCCTTCCTTGTTTATGACATAGAAGACGGGGTTTTCAAGCCACCCTAAAATAAAGACTGTTGTTAGGTACAATTCAGTTTAAAATCCCAGTTATGAAAATAATGAATTCTAAGAGGGGCAAAAGTGAAGTACCTAATAAAGAGAAGAAGAAAAGGAATCAGGATTTGGGTCCTATGGGATGGCAGTCCAACACGTCTTCAGATCTCCTTGAACTACGTTCTAATGTTTGTACATCAGTTTGCCCCAAACCATATTTCTATTCCTTTCACCATCTTGCATTTTAAAAATAAAACAGAAAATCTGATTGGTGGGAAGGTGATAATGTGGCCATTATGTTTCAGCAATATGAGAGCACCCTGTTCCCTTTTCCTGTTTAATTCCAGTTGCTTTCCTTGGCTTGAAGTGAGTCAAATGTAAGAAGAAATACTTTAGGATTTTGAGTTTCCTGATTTCCTTAAAAGAATAACCTTAAAATCGGATTTTTACAAGTGTACAGTGTTATTCTTTTAGGATTTACTTTTAACCTCAAAATTATGTTCATGTTTTTCTCATAGACACTCTCAGACACCCACCATCTTCAAACACCTTAACATCCATTCCATCAACTACTGTTTATTTATTGATCTCCTTCATTAGACACTTCTTGTGACACTTTCCCTGAGATGGTTTTTTTTTTTTTTTTTTTTTTTTTTTTTTTTTTTTTTGCGGTACGCGGGCCTCTCACTGTTGTGGCCTCTCCCGTTGCGGAGCACAGGCTCTGGACGCGCAGGCTCAGTGGCCATGGCTCATGGGCACAGCCGCTCCACGGCACGTGGGATCCTCCCGGACCGGGGCACGAACCCGTGTCCCCTGCATCGGCAGGCGGACTCTCAACCACTGCGCCACCAGGGAAGCCCTCCCTGAGATGTTTGGCTCCTGTAGTTTATGAATTCATTCTTTCACACACATTTATTGAGCACCTACTAGGTGCCAGGTTTAGGAAGAGCAAGATGCAGGCAAACTCTGAGATATGTTTGGGAAAACTGACATAGTGTTGGAGGTACTGGAAACCAGCAGCTAAAATAATGGCCAGAGAAGTCCATACATATGGAAGAGAGAACAGACATGTCCACGTGTCCCAGAGAGGTAGACCTCCTCTGCTGAACTGCTGAGTGCCTACTAAGTGACAAGCACTTTAGTTATATTCTCTCAACTAATCCCCATTTTTGTAGTTACCAGAGTTAATGTTTTCGGAAGTGTGATCTCTTCCCAGGGTTACTCGGTTGGCTAATTTTGTTAGCTCCATCCTTAAATAGGCCTTGCATATAAATAAATCTGTGCAAAGGGCTATCCAAGTAGTTCCTAATTCTGATTGGTCAGGATCTCTGGACAAATTCCAAAATGGCTGCCTTCCTAGTTGCACCAATAGTGCCTCTTGATGTTTTTGATGTTTATTCTGTGTATCTGTCCATTTATTTACTTTTCCAGTTTGAATTTCAATGAACATCTTAATAATGTCAAAGCCCATAAGACATAGTCTGCACTATGCATAACCTACAAGTTTAGATTCAAAAGCTTAGATCTATGCATTTTACTTTAGTCCCTACACACAGAGTCACTGACTACTATTTGACTGAAGAATAAGTCCAAACTATATTAACCTCCCAAACTGTGCATCAAGAACCGACAGGAATGCTTAGAAAATTGAATTCTAAAGGGTCTTTCCTTGTTGGTACTTTATCCATGAAATAAAGCCATTCATTCCAGTTGTTCTCTTCTTTGAGCGGGAATGATAGTTTCTGCTTTTGTTTGTTTGGGTTATTGTTTCCGTTTTTGTGTAGCATAGTATCAAGTCTTCAAACTCCTCCCAAGCAGAAATCCTTACAGAATATGATTTCCCCTCTGGCAATAAAATGATGGAAAAATCCAACCCAACATTTAAATGGCTATTAAGTTACCTCATTTGTGTGTGTGATACAACATATCTTTCAGGAAGGAGTTGGAAAAAACTGTTAGAATTTCTCTCTGGCTACTTTCACATGCTTGAACTAATTTAATTCTCAAAAAAATCTTCTGGAGTATGCATCATCCGCTCTTACAGTTTAAAAAAAAAAGGTAGGCTCCAAGATGTAAGTACCTTTCCCAAGACTGCATGGCTGCTAAATTGAGGGGTCAGAATCTGAACTGAGGTCAGCGTGAGATTTAATAAGCATGTGCTATGTGTGGGTTCTGTGCCAGGTCCTGCTCTTAAGGGAGAGCCATCTCAGGGAGAGTGGCAACGTGGCTGGTGGGCTGCGTTCACTGTTGCTTACGTCATCGAAACCTCTTTAGTTTCAGCTTGCCTCGACTTACCCTCTGCCAAGCCATCAGTCAGGAAGCTGCTTGCTGGGAACATGAACTTTGGAGGACAGAACTGGGTTCCAGTACTACCTCTGCCCTTGGAAGCCTTCACTTCTCATCTTGAAAATGGAGGGGTCATCATACTTCCCTTCCAGGGCTGCTGTTGGGACATCCTTTTTTAATGACTGATAGCTGTGGGTTGGCATTTTTAGGGGAAAATGCTTTGAGATAGTGCCCAGTGAGAATCCCTCCCCAGAAAGAGCTATGCTGCAGAGATAGGAACCAGGCTTTTCCGGAATCGGCAGCTCAGAGCTGCTCTGCTGTTGTGGCTCCGCCTCTTTTTAAATTTTTTTGCCAGAGGTGGACATTGACCCTTTGGCAGGGAGTTGAATCGGGTAGGCACCACTTAGCATGGAAAGCGGGAGTTTACATTCAGCGCCTCACAACCTTAGGGGCTTGAAGGAAGAATGGTTTGCAGCAGCTTCGTTACCTAGGGAGAAAGAACTTGGAGTTACAAGCAAAGATGCTTTTACTTTGCGTTTTGGAGAAAATAGAACAATTACCTACTGAAGGTGCAGTGGATGAAAAAACACCTCTGTTCCTACCACCCTGATCATCTAATCTGTTCAGATTTATTCTGCCTTCCTGAAGGTGATTCAAGCCAGGCTGTCCTTGCAGAGTGGCTGCACCAGTCCTTCCCCTGGCTGGGGCACATGGCGATCGCCTGAGGCTCCCAGTGAAAGACAGACATTTCCTACTGCTGAGAGGAGCTTCCTCTGAGGGCTGGAGCTCCACAGGAAGTATCTGATATGTGGAATGCGTTGAAGGAGGGAGGGAGGGAGTCCATAAATCATCAAATCGTTGTTGAGCATCTTTTAGGATCCTTAAAACTGCACTAAGCCCTGTGATGATTCCTAGGACACCTACTCTCTGAGGAACTCACCATCTGCCAGGGAACAAGACATATATGTGAAATCAGTGAAGGATTATATTCTGTCTAAACTAGAGCCAGTTAGATTTCCAGCACCTGACACACATACTCTTTTTTTTAAAATAAATTTATTTATTTATTCATTCATTTATTTTTGGCTGCGTTGGGTCTGCGTTGCTGAGCACAGGCTTTCTCTAGTTGCAGTGAGTGGGGCTACCCTTCGTTTTGGTGCACGGGGCTTCTCATTGCTGTGTCTTCTCTTGCTGTGGAGCACAGGCTCTAGGCGCGTGGGCTTCAGTAGTTGTGGCAGGCGGGCTCAGTAGTCGTGGCTCGCAAGCTCTAAAGCGCAGTCTCAGTAGTTGTGGCGCATGGGCTTAGGTGCTCTGCGGCATGTGGGATCTTCCCAGACCGGGGCTCAAACCCCTGTCCCCTGCATTGGCAAGCAGATTCTGAACCACTACGCCACCAGGTAGCACACATACTCTTAAAAAAATTTTTTTAAATTAAAACCTCACTCTTCGTTGAATAATGAATGAACAAATGATCTCTAACACCTCTTGAGCTCTTCCTGTGTGTCAGGCACTGTTCTAATCCCTTTTATGTGTACTACCTATATATTTATTATATATATTATTACCATATGTTTATTAATGCAGTGAATGCTCTCCACAACCTCATGAGGTTGATGCTATCAATAGCCCCATTTGATAGCTAATGAAACTGAGGCGCAGAAAGGCAGCTTGTTTGTCCAAAGTCCTACAGCCAAATCACAGGTGGTAGAGGCAGGATTTGAACCTAGGCCAGTTGGCTCCACAGTCACAGATGAAGGACAGTAAGGTGGTCTTTTCAAGAGCTTGTTGGCATTTTGGTTCAGACGAAGAGCAACCGGGCTTTGTTATTAGCTCATCTGGCTCTGGCTTCCCTAAGACTTAAGCACCCTCCCCCTTCCTAGCACTCAGACCAGTGCCAGCCAACCCTGTGTGGTCCCACCCCGCCGCTCCCCCGGCCCCGCCAGGCCTCTCGTTTGTCGTTTCTCTTACCGAGCACATTTCTAAATGAGGAAGGTTGCTCTGCTTTAAGGACATACAAATGGCGTGCCCTCACCTGTCAAGCATGATCCTTGTATTTTACCAGACCCATTATGAACGCAATCTTTCTGTCGAAAATTTGCATACCTCCTTTCTTGAAAAGTAATGACAGCAATTTCTTTCCCTCCGCTCACTTTCTGAGTGTCTCATTTAACGGCACCTGTGAAACCGACAGGCGCAGAGATGAGAAGTGAAAGAGAGCAGTTGATTAAATCATCATCAAGTCGGGCCTCAGAAAGTCAATTCTGCTTGCCGTCTGCAATGATATCCTTTTATCTTAAAGTAATGAGCTATGGCACTTTGCATCGGGTAATGCGATAAGTTCTATTAGCATGTTCCATTTGCCTCACAAGCAAGGGCAAGTCATTTTAGCTAGCTCATATCACTGCAATCAAAGCAATTGGCTTCCCAGGCAGAGAAGAAAGGGAAAAGGCTCAGGATGATTTCTGTGGATCACAACACAGTGGAAAAAATAGACTCTTGTATTATTTTAACCCATAACATGCTTTTCCTTTTTCCTCATCAGCAAATTTGGGTTTTGTTAGCTCACACAGGACTCTGAAGAGAACCAAGCTTTAGTGGAAGCAAACCTAGGGGGCTCAGGCCCCACCCAAAGGAACAAGCAACTATGATCTAGAAAGGGAAAATTGCAGCATTACAGGGGGTCACAAATAGAATCCTGCCAAAGAAGATAACAGAGAAGGTCTCCCTGGTAATAACACTGTGGTCTCATAATAAACTCTTCCTTCACACCATCTTCAAAGTCATTTGTAACAGGTCCCCAGGCAGGTATGGATTAATGCTATTGATGACTTAGAATCAGTAAATCAATGACAGAGAGGCAAAGGATCTGTTGCTTAAGCTTAAAAGAGATGGTTTACAAATCACTGGGCCCTAGACTGTCTGTTTTACCTTTGGATAAGAAACTCATTTTTCTCATCTTGGCGATCACTGAGGCTTGAGAGCTCTGGGTTTTAAGTACATTTCATCTTTGGGGTTTATGTATGTTTATACCTGGCAAAATGGGACTTCCTTTCTTCTAAGGAAAAAAAAAAGTGCTGAACACTTCAGAAGTTTGCAAAATATCCATTTCTTCCCCTATTTCCAAAAACCCCACAGTATTTTAATGAGCTAAGTGGAAATTTACAGCATATAAATTGTTTTTTTACTATACCTGGATTTCCAGGTGACAAAAAGGAAAACAATATTGAAAATTACTTTGTGAGCTGGAGTACTTCAGGCTGGACGACTGGATTTCTGGCAGGATATTCGCGCTTCTAATCAGGGCTCAGAATGAGCCTGGCACACAGTAGTCACTTTAAAATTATTTACTGAGAGAAAATGTGTGATCATCTGAGAGGCCCTGGAGGGAAAATAAGTTTTCTCTTAGCCCCCTCAGGTCACAAGGGCTGTTTGAACTCTGGCCAGTTCAAGCTGAGAACTTGAAAAGATGCCAGATTCTGAGGAGTCCCCATATAGGAATGATAAGGTTACCAGCACAAAATTCCAGAAGCTTCTGAAAGTTTGTTCTCCATTTTACCTCCCGAACAGCTGAAGACTGACCTTAATAATATAGAGACCTTATGTTATTTTCAAATGTGCTCATTTTGCGACTGTCAGAAGTTTTATTCTTATCTTTTAAACTATTGTTGGGAACACACATCTTTTGATTAGGCTTTCTTTTCTTTTTTTTTTTTGAGTTTTTTTTTTTGTTTTTAAATAAATTTATTTATTTATTTTTGGCTGTGTTGGGTCTTCGTTTCTGTGCGAGGGCCTTCTCCAGTTACGGCGAGTGGGGGCCACTCTTCATCGTGGTGCGCAGGCCTCTCACTGTCGCGGCCTCTCCCGTTGCGGAGTACAGGCTCCAGACGCACAGGCTCTGTGGCTTGTGGCTCAGTAGTAGTAGTTGTGGCTCACGGGTAGTTGTGGCTCACGGGCCCAGTTGCTCCGCGGCATGTGGGATCTTCCCAGACCAGGGCTCGAACCCATGTCCCCTGCATTGGCAGGCAGATTCCCAGCCACTGCGCCACCAGGGAAGCCCTAAAGAGTTTTTTGATGTGGACCATTTTTAAAGTCTTTATAGAATTTGTTACAGTATTGCTTCTGTTTTATGTTTTGTATTTTTGGCCATGAGGCATGTGGGATCTTAACTCCCCGACCAGGGATCGAACCCGCACCCCCTGCATTGGAAGGCGAAGTCTTAACCACTGGACCGCTAGGGAAGTCCCCTACTTTCATTTTTTTTTGAGCTATTTTATTTGATAAGACGTAGTTATTGTGGAAATACAGGGGAAGAGGAACCAATGACATCATTTTACAGTGAGAAAACCCAAACCATTTTCAGAGTTAAAATATTCTTTTTATTTCTAGGGCCCCAATAGCTTTAAGTTTCACTTACAGTCCAAAGCCAGTATGAGAACAACGTAAACAATGTGAGGGACTTCTCTGGTGGCGCAGTGGTTAAGAATCTGCCTGCCAACGCAGGGGACACAGGTTCGAGCCCTGGTCTGGGAAGAGCCCACATGTCGTGGAGCAACTAAGCCTGTGCACCACAACTACTGAGCCTGCGCTCTAGAGCCCGCGAGTCACAACTACTGAAGCCTGCTCGCCTAGAGCCCGTGCTCCACAACAAGAGAAACCCACACACCGCAACGAAGAGTAGCCCCCGCTCACTGCAACTAGAGAAAGCCCAGACCCAATGCAGCCAAAAATAAAAAATAAATTAATTAAAAAAAAACAATGTGAAAGGAGGGCTTTGTGGAGTGATAAAAGACAGACAGCATCAGAGTTGCCATATGTGGTACAAAATACTGCCCGGTTTTTGCATGTACAAGGAACTGGGCAGATGGGAAGATGGTGGTGTACATGTTTTTAGTCACCATGCTGCTACCTCACTTCTTTAAATAAGAAAGTGAGTGTCATGTTTTCTGCAGGTGGCTTCTTCTGAAATTGCTTTCGGGTGATGAGGGATGTCTTTACCATCTTAGGGAAACCGCCTGCCCCAAAGGGGAATCGATTCATTTTGTCACTGGCAAAGTGAAATTGTACTTGATGTTAGGTGCTATAGTTTACAAGTTGGGGTTCTCCCTCATTTTCCTCTCATTTCCTTTAGGCAGAAAGAAGAATAAAATAACTTTGTTCAGCCATGGTGTTCAGCCCTGACATCTTTGGTGGCAATGATAAATGGATTTGAGATACGAAATAACTGTTCCAGCAAGGTCCATTGAGCAGAATAGGGAGCAGTGCCCTCCTCAATGTCATTGTGTGTGATATATTCAATGATTGCCACTTTCTGCTTAAGAATGCATTCCATCACAAGGTCCCTGGAATTCCATCTCGTTCCCTCATTCCGAGTGAGGCAGAGAGGTGTCACAGACCTTAGCTTATTTCTATACGTATCGGAGCCTTAAAACACAGATGTTGAGATTCCCAAATGGAAATGAGAAATGTTTGCTTTTGAAGAAGTACAATAAAATCCTAATTATGTCTTGTCTGGGCCTTTTAATGGAAGATATTTTCTTCTGGGCCCCAACTCCTTTGGTTCTGCAAATAATTTTAGGTCTGCCCATTGTGTTCAGACATACATCCCATTGTATTAAGCAGTTAGTGTTTCCTGTGCCTTCTTTCTTTGGCATTACTTGTCTTTTAAATCATAGTTTGCTTATGCTGCATGAAATCAGGAATTCTTAAGATGAGTGAGAGGGATCTGTCAATATGATTGAGCATCTGCTGTATCTCGAGGCCTGGAGAAAGATGAACAGGCACTGCCCTTTACCTACACAGAGCGCACGCTGTAGCAGGGGAGACTGTTGTGGCCAACAGTGAAAATACAGTTTTGTAAGGGATGGAGACAGAAGCGGTTAATTCTAAGAAGAGTACTGGAATTCTAAGAATTCCTTTTTCTTTTTTGGCTGCATTGGGTCTTGGTTGCTACGTGCAGGCTTTCTCTAGTTGGGGCGAGCAGGGGCTACTCTTCTTTGCAATGCACGGGCCTCTCATTGCGGTTGCCTCTCTCGTTGCGGAGCACAGGCTCTAGGCACACGGGCTTCAGTAGTTGTGGCTCACGGGCTTCAGCAGTTGTGGCTCACAGGCTCTAGAGCGCAGGCTCAGTAGTGGTGGCACACGGGTTTAGTTGCTCCTCGGCATGTGGGATCTTCCTGCACCAGGGTTCGAACCTGTGTCCCCTGCATTGACAGGTGGATTCCCAACCACTGCGCCACCAGGGAAGCCCTCTAAGAATCCTTAAATTCTAGGAAGAGTATTGGAAGATTCAGAGGAAACTCTGTTTTTAACGGTAAATTACAAGTTTTTAGGTAGAAACTTGGAAGAATAGAATTCCAGGCAGAGGGCATTGTTAAGTGCAAAGATGGAAGGGCCAGAGGGTGTGACCGAGTGTGCTGGGGTGTGACTGGAGCAAGGGATGTGTTAGGGTGATACCACTCAAAGAGTGGATGCAGACCAAGGCCAGTCTGTGAGCTGTTTGTAACTAATCCACTGTGAGGTTAGTATAGCACTTGAGAGTAAGCATTTGGGAACTTGTATAGCAATTCAGTAGAATAATTTTGTATCTCTTAAATCTAACAGTAACATATTTTTACGTGTCTTTGCTTTTTCATTTTTCTAGCAATTTATTTTTTATTATATCTTACAAAGTATTGGTCTAAAACGTATTGGAAATTAGAACAAAAACAAACGGTCCTTCTCCAAAGAAAGTCCGAGAAGCACTGTGTTGGAGGAGCAGTGGGGAGTGGGAGAGTTGGAAACAGCGTGAAGAGTTTTCATTGCCCTCTCGGCCATGGGAAGTGTCATGATCAAATTGGAATTTAGGAAATCCACTCCAGTCAGTAAGGACTTGGATTAGAAACGAAAGAGACTATAGGCCCTGGAAAGCAGTCATTAGCCTCTTGTAATGATAAAATAAAAGCCTGAACTAAAGCAGCGGCCATGGCCATGAAGATGGAGAGGATTTAGAAAGTTGAATCAGTAATGTGGGATGAGAGAGAAAGATAGATCTGCTCAAGAACGGAATCAAGGAGGCTGACAAGACTCTTCACTCGAGCAGTTGAGTGATTGCAGGGTGACGTCATTACCAGGAACAGCACGGGAGGGGGCAGGTGTGGGGTGAGTAGAAGATGGTGCGTCTGGATTTAGATGGATACTTGAGCCTGAGGTGTTTATAGGGCTTCAGGAAGGGGGTATAGCAAACAAAAACATCTGTTAGTGCTGGTTAACATTAATTGTCTACACTTCCTCTGTACTATGTCTAAGTTGTTTACATGTATTAACTCATTTTATTCTCATCTCCTTAGGAGGGAAATGCCATTATTACCCACACTTTACAGATAAGTAAACTGAAACTCAGAGAGTTTAAATAACTTTCTCAAAGTCACATAGCTGGCAAATGGTAGGCATAGACATTTTTTTTAGTCTCAACATATACATGGTAGCTGGAACCAAGGGAATCTTTAAGGACTCCCGTGGAAATCATATAGAAACGATAGACCTGCAAATGCAACTCTAGGGAAACAATGACATTAAAGAATATGCAGAAAAAGGAGGGCTGTGAACAGATACTAGGAAAGAGCAATATTGGTGAATGTGTACAAGGGAAAAATTCCAGCATGTTCAATGGAAACATGCCAAATTTCCAGCACTAGGGAATTTTTTTACTAGTTATTTACAATCCATTACAGTGGATTACAGTGCAGCCTTTTAAAAAATGTGATGCTACTGGCAAATATTACTCATTCAACTAAGATATTTGACATATTAGGTAAAAGCAAAGCAGGTTACCAAATACTAGGACCTTATTTTCATTTCTTAACATGTGTGAGTGAAGGATGTAGGGAATGGAGGAAAGACAGGAACGAATTATACAAATGTGTTAACAGTGTTTATTTGTAGATGGTAGGCTGATGGGTGATTTTTTTAAAATCTATTTAATACGTACATATTAATTTTCAAAAGGAGAAGATATTGGGGAGGGGGTTGGTTGGTTATTTACACAGTTTAAGAGGTGGGGCTTGTCTGGGAAAGGAAGAAGTTACCTTCAAAGGTTTAGTTCTAATTTGGGAAACTAGAGGGAAGAGGAGGTGGAGAGGAAGTTAAGTGTGACGGGTTGGAATGACCGGAGGTACTCAGGTTAGGAGCTGGTCTCTTTCTGATTCTGCATTCGAGGCATGTGGCTTGGATTTCATGCCTCCTCTTTCCCTCTCTTGTCTTTGGTGGGTTGGGGGTCATGTCTTTGTGTGAAGGCTGAGTGATCGAGAATTCTTCCCTGTCCGGCTTTTAAAATGGAGGAAAATATTTTCAGCTGTTCACAAAGGGCTTTGAAATCTAGTCCTGGAGAGTACTCTGTCATGTCAAGCCGGTCGTTAGCATGCAACCTGTGTGCTAATAAACCAATACAGGACCCCGATGTCAAAATGCTTAAAATGGTCAAATCAGCTGGGACCCCGTTTCTGCATTTGACATGCCTTTTCCATTTCCGGGCCTCATGAAGAACATAAACCTGACTCAGGAGGTGGCTGTATGTGAACTCTCATAAATTGGAGTGGGTGTCTAGGGAGTGAGGAGCAGACACTTCTTCTTTTAACCTTTCAAGACCAAGAATCATTTGGCCAGAAATCCACAACGTATTGAACTTAGGGTGTGAAAGCCGTACAGTGTATTAAATGTGAATTTGAGACCATGAATTTTACCCACACCGACTCCATAAAACAGCCTCCCTCTTTCATAAAGCAGGCCCGTAAACCTCTGCCAGCGAAGCAGAAAGACTCCTTAGGACTGTGGCTCGCTTTCCGTCTGGGGTTGTCAACAAACCCCCTTTATGAGTGGAATAGACCTCTTGTATGTGTCGAGCTTCTGGCTTTTGCAGAGCGTGTTAGGAGCCAGGCTAGGCAAACGTTGGGCGCTGTTTGCTGAGTGCCTTTATTGCCTTTGCATAATTTATGAGCTGGAGGGGTTGACCATCATTCGTCTCTGCCAGGGGCTGGCACTCGAGGCTCCAGAGAGCGGAGCTGTAAATTGGATGGTGCGTTCCTGCTGAGCTCACGGCAAAGTCCTCGGGTCAGTATGGGAATTTAATACCAGAAATGGAACTGTTTTCTCAGCGCGCCATGTGGGCCCCAGCGCAGCACAGACTGTTTTGGCAGACTCTGTGACTGGCCTTGTCGAGGGGCTGTCACTCACCCGGCATGTTGTGTGGGGAGCCTGAGCATTTTTAATCGGCTTGGCATCCGTGCTGCTTCCATGATGGGTACCAGTAGGTCTCAGTTCTTCACCATATGCTTAACTCTGGAGACAAGGTGCTTCTGGGTATATCAGTAATTACTTGATGCAGAATTAAGTGGACCTTGAAATTAGAACTGGACTGTTGGAGAGCAGGAAGCTCGACACTTTGATAGAAATAACCATTCCCAGGGCCATCCCGCTGTTAGGGTGGGGGGAGGGGCGTGGACAGTGGTGATTCTTTGCCCCTGCTGTCCTCCCCACTCCTTCTAGCCCCTGCACACCAGTCCTTGGGGGTGCGGGCAAATCCTCTGCCTCGGCCTTCAGCTGCCATTGAGTACCGCACAAGGCGGGCTGTGAACATCTGGGGAAATGAGCCTGCCTGGCAACATCCTCTTTTCTCTTGCACACCCCTCCTGATTCATGCTTTGTCACTCTTGAAAATGTGCCGGAACTTGGGAACCTCAAGTTAATTCAAGGCAGTGGAGAAACTACACAGTCAGGAGAACGGCTGCTCTTCATCCGTCTGCTGTTGGAGGCCTTCAGGGTCTTCATCTCACCCATTTTCATTCTCAGCTGGCCTGACTTATTGTAACAGAGCAATCACTCATCAGGCAGAAGAAAGTAAGTTAAGACGATCCGAGGTTGGGAGCCTGGTTGAAGACAATGCAGTGGTTAAAGCACTGTCACCAAACCTCTGATAAACCCGTGGTATTGAGGAACCAGTGGGAAGAGCAGAAAATGTTACAGCTCTCCAGGCCATGAGGTTGCTGTGTGAGTTCCTGATGCTGATTGTACAGACAGCTTAGGCTGGAAAGAAGTAGCCCCCAAGTTGAATCTTAATACAGCAAGGTGTCCATTTGGATGGGGGTTTTGTTACTTTGCACTGAAAACACCCTAATGGTGGTTTAAACAATAAGGTGACTTACTGTTGTCTGAACGAAAAAGTCGGGAGGCAGGCTGCTCTGAGGTTGGTTCACGTGTCTCACTTGTGCCAGGATTTTTCTTCCCTTGTTTTTGTACTTCAGCCTTTGGCTTCATTTTTGCAAGATGGCTGCCACAGATCTGGACATCACATCCTCATGCAGGGATGTTCAGAGGAAAGAGGCAGTGCTTCCTGCTTTTCTCCTTTTTTTTGAGGAGAAAGGGGTTTTCCAGAACCTTCAGCAGACATTTCCTCAAGTCCCAAAAGTGGGTCTTACGGCCGGCCACCCTTAGCTGCAAGGAAAGCTGGGAAAGAGAGAATAACTGGCTTTTTCGATCTCGGAATGTCAGGAGAAGGTACAGACTAGGGAGAAGGGGGTTGTGAATGGCTGTGGGCGTGGAGCCAGCAGTGGCTGCCGTATGAGCACATGTATTTCCTGTTTCTGTTCATAGCTGCATCAGCTCCCTTGTCCAGGTGGCCACGCTAAAGAACCTTGGCATCGTCGTAAACTCGCCCCTCCTACTTGCTTCCCACATCCATGTATTATCAAGCCCTGTTGGTTCTCCCCTCAGAGCTCCTCCGCCATCTGTTCTGCCCTTTCTCAAGCCATGCACCGTGCTGGTCTAGACACTGTAAGGGCTGCCAACCCGGCCTCCCCGTGACCTGGGCCTTTCCCCACGGCACACCATCTCTCCTCCACCCCACGGAAGATTCATCCTCACGGAGTAGGTATATCTCTGATCACGTCACACTGGGTACCTCGACTGTGACACTGAAAGCTGGTCAGGGACCAGTGCTGCGTCTTGACTGAATGTCTGAGCAGCTTGCGGCGCTCATCAAGGGCTGCTGCGTGAACGAATGGATGTATTCACATGCTGAGTGTTTACTCTGACAGAACACACCCGCTTTTTAAAAATCAAATACTGGAAACAGGCGGTGTGAAAAGTGGTTTGGGGGCTATCTGCCCGGGGCCTTGAATGCCACTTGAAGGAGTTTAAACTTCATCCTCAAGAGGAAGTGTCCTGTGATGGTGAAGGGGGCAAGCTGCAGACTCACATTTGGTTTGAGTTCAAGTTTAGTTTTACGATTGCTGCGTACTCTCGTAACTCCCGCAAGTTACGTCATCTCTCTGTGCTTCAGTTGTCTCGCTTCTGAAGTGGGGATGGTAAGACTCACTTTATGGGATCTGTGGAAGACTACATAAAATAATGGAGGTAAAATGCTTAGCATGGTATATAGCACACAGTAAGCGCTCACAAATACTAGTTACTATTACAGAACCTGCTTCTCTGTTGAAATCATTAGGTCTCAGTCTATTAAACTCGATTAACTAATATTAAGTCTGTTAATTCCATGAGAGCAGAATCTTTGATTCCATTTTCCTTATAGCCTGTCATAAGGCTTAAGCTTTCAACACATATTATTAGAGAAATTAATTTGTCATCTTAATGACAATCTCACCCAACATCATTATTTTCTTTGAAAAATAAGGAAATAAGCTTAGCTGGGTGGACATACTTGGCCCAAAGATACAAAACTGGGAAGAGTAGAGAGAGGACCTAAAAAAGAAAAAAAAAAATCAAATATTAGATAACAAAACACTCTTGGTTTTTAATAAAATTTGTGTTCTTTTTTTTTTTTCCTTTCCTTCTAATGAGGAACCCAAAGCTTTGAGTTAACTATCATTCTCTGGTCTTCTGAAACCGAAGTCAACAGTTGGAATTTGGAATCTGTTAGATACGGTGTGAGTCTCCTGCCCTAAAACTTTTTTTTTCTTTTTTGCCCATATCATTGATTTGTTACCCTGACCTCTTGTTCTTGACATGTTTTTAATAGAGAATATTCCCTCTTTTCTCTGGGCGATCACAATGGTGAGCCTTGCTGAACGTGTTCTGTTTCTTTCAAAGCCCAGATGAGAGAATGAAGTGCCCAAAGGTATACCTCTTTTCCTCTAGAAAAGCACCAGGAGAGAGAGAGCGCTCCGTTCACATTAGCTGAAGGTAGAACATCTCCATTAAGAAATTGATTTCGCTCTGAATCCCATTGAATAATCTTGATTTACCTTAATCTCATGGCCCAGTTGGCTCCGCCGTGCAGCAGGGGGTGCTCACTGGTGTGACCAACTGACCACAGAACGAGCCACGGAGCACCGGCATCAGATGAATTCAACAGAACAACTTCTCGGCATTTTGCTTCTGTTTCTGTTTACAGCACTTGAGCTGAAGAAACTTTTTAGCTCAGACAATGTTTCCTATTTCCTTTACTTGTCTTGCTTTTTTTTTTCAGTAGCAATAGCAAAAACATACTCGATTTTTGCACTAATGCTTCTTCTCTTGTCTTCCTTTTCAGTGTGACAGCGATAGTGACCAGGAAGAGAAGGTAAGCCCCCCTTCATCCCCCCACTGTGGGCATAGTACACAAGCACCATGAACACCGCGTCTCCCTCTCACAGCCTCAGGGCGGGGGATGCCAGCTGCATGTTGGCAGCACCTCTCTTCTGCAGAGACAGGCTTTATTCACACAGTGACATTGCCTATGATAAGAAATAACATTGAATTTGTGAACCCCACTTTTTAAAAGTAAGCCCTTTAATGTTGCGTATATGTGACACTATGTTTTCACTTTATAGAAGCTTTTAAAAGAGGAAATTGTTTATTTTAATAGCCATCTGATTTTTCTTGTTTTATCCTTGATTGGAACATTAAACCTGCTAGTATGTATGTATTTATAATGTCGTTCCTGCATGCCTTTTCTGACCCATATGCTTCTTCCTGCTTTTCTGTACATATTGGTCTTCTTGATAGAAATGTTAATCGTTTGTTTCTAGGAGTGTCTTCATGCGGGGAGAGGTGGGCCAGGGCTGTCAGGTGGGAACCACTCTCTCCTCGTCCAGGTGGGTGGTCGGGGGGAGGGCACTCCTTCCAGCAGGTACATGCTCTGTTTCAAGGCTGATGGCCACCAGCCTCTTTGTATCCAGTTCGACACGGATCAAGAAAAGGAGCTCGATTTGGGGGCTTCCGGAAGATAGAATCACAACCTGGTAAAGTGAACGTTCTGCTGCCTGAGGCAAAGGCATTGTTTGTTTGGTCTTTCTTTCTAGCTGTCCCAACCCCCCAACCAAATTTCTTTCCAATTTTATTCCCACTCTATGTATTTTGAAAAGAGTTACCTGAATACCGTGGTTTCTATATTGCTTGGCACCAGGAGGGAGGTACCAGTCCTCCCGTCCCCAGCTTCTGGATCTGTCCCGCACAGCTGGCTTTCCTGAGCCCTGTTCTCTGACTCTCACCTCCTACGTGCTGGCGGATTTGACTCAGAATCCTGTGGTTAGTATTTGGTAGGATCTTTCCGTCAAGCCTAGAATTCTCCCTCCTTCTCTGCTGCCAGCCTCCAAGAGAGATCTAAAGGCTCTTGTTCTGTGCTGTCGTTAATTTGAATTCAGCATATGTAGCCCGTTATAAAATGCGAGACATCATCATTTGAGCAGGTCAAGCATATTCAGATGAAGACAAATGGTGCTTATTTGATTTCCTTAAAATCAGGAAATGAAAAAAGTGCTCTCTGGAGAAATCATGTTCTGCCTGACTTGGATGATAGACCAATGCATGTCCCCGAGATAAGAGCAGGCTCTCGCCTTGAGGTTTTTATCTCTGAAGGACGGCTAGGACTGTCAGCTTGCTGACATGTGCATTATCCATGTCATTTTAAACAAAGTGACCTACGGAAGGGTGCGCCGCGCTGTGACATGGTAATGGGCTGTTGGATGACAGTGAACGTACACACTGGAAAGGGGGCTGTGGATTATTCTTTTGTTTAACTGACAAGTAGGAGCTTCCTTTCTCCAGCCCCCAGGAGTCCTAGCTCCTTGGAAGTCGGTCCCCCAGTGCCTCAGGCAGCCAGTGGTCGTGGGTGCCAGAGGCACGTAGGGGCTCAGCATTCAAGCGAGCTCACTGGCCCCCAGAGCCGTCCGGGCCACATCCCACAGGGCGGTAGTCATCTCGTTCCGTCAGGCGTCGCAGGCATCCGGGGAGGGACTGGTACTTCCGGCCACTGCTGGAGATCTTTTCCAGGTGATCGTTGATCTCCCTTTTCCAAGTGAGTGGTACTTCTCCAAGGGGACGAGGCTTCCTCGAGGTTTCACAGCCAAGCAGAACTTCCTTCCTTAAAAGGCAGTGTGACTTCAGGAAGTGTCACCGTCTCCAGCAGTGGCAGAAGGCGGCAAGGACGTTCAGTTTTGTGCTCCACCTAGGTGTCCTGATCAGCAGTGTCAACCTAGACTGCGCTTGCAAATGCCCCGGGAGCTGTACGAGTCCTGATGCCTGGACCGAGTCCCAGTCCGGTTGCCTCAGACTCTCTTCAGGTGTCTAGCAGCCCCTGTCTAGATGATCGCTAACTCTGGTAATGTCGAGAACTATCAGCGCCGCCTGTGGTTTTCAGGGGTGTCTGGGGGCCAAGGTGTTTCCTACATCCTGAGAGCACCACAACTAGTTGTTTGCTGGGATCTGAGTCCCCGAGTCTTTGCCGCCCAGGTTTTCGCCTCTGAGTGTGGGAAGCAGCGAAGTGTCGGCCCAGAGGAATGGGCAGTGGGAAGGTAGCCAGCACCCACAGCTCTGAGTTCGGGGTGATTTCAGGACAACAAAGGAGAATAAGATGTCCGTAGGCAAGTCCGCGGGAGGGGTGATGACGGGGCACAGAGGGCCGTTGGGAGTGGTCCTCTGACATGTGTGCATTTCCTGCCTCGGACACCCCAGTTGCTTTTCCTGTGGACTGTGGTGGCCCTGCAGGTCCTCTTCTTCTTACTCGGGAGCTGCTTCACAGCGGCACTCACATCATCTGTCCCTGCCCTGCCACCCGGCTCTCCTCCAGAGGGCTCCCGGCAGGAACAGTCAAGACTCTGTAATTGCAGTCGTGCCTGCTTGGCCCTGTTACAGTTAAGACTGTCAGGCTTCCCCTTTTGGACTGAGATTGTCTGGTGTTTATCATCGACTTTAACACTACCCTCCCAGACTTCTCCTCCGAGCCGGAGCCTGGGCCCCTGTCAGCCTCCCCTGTGCCGGAGCCTCTTGCCTGGGCCCCCCTCAGAGCCCCAGACTAACCTGGGCTGCTTTCATGTGCTGCTTGGAGGATTCGCATTCAAATCTGAATTGCTAGTGGTGGAAAAGATGCCACTCCGTGTCCCGGGATGCCTTCAGCAACCCCGCCAGGGATGCTGTCAGAGGCAAAAGTGAGACTTGCAAGGACCCGCTGGGATTTGTCTCAGGAAGACCTGTCATTCTCTTACTCTGTAGGGATCTGCAGAACTGGCGGTCTAAAGTTAGGGTACTGTATTTCACACAGCTGACTGAATTAGGATAAACTCTGCTTTCCTCTGATACGAAGCTGTAATTTATAAAATGATACCCTTACTAATTAACGTGGAAGGGACTGCGAAAGGGGCTAGAAAAGCAGAGCTTTCCGTAAGTGCAGGAGGCATTCTTACACATGGAAGAGGCTTGATGAGACACTGGGCAAGCATCCCTTACCCGCCCCTCACAGCCACGTGAATACATCTCACGTTGATGTCAGCAGACCTGGAGGACTTTTGTACAAATTGGGTGGAAGATTAGAGAAGGCTGGAAACACTGCGTCTTAGATGTGGGACTGTTCATCTTTGCAGTTAGTGCGAAGAAAAGAGGCAGCACTTGACACCTTAATCACCCAAGTTAAGCAATTATTCCAATCCCCCACTGGAAATGAATTGGTATCATGAGAACAAAGAGGCAACACGCATATTTCCACATATTTGGCCTCTATTTTCTCTTGTTTCCTCTCTTTCTCTACCACTGGCAGCAGCCTATTGTGCTAAGAAACACCCCCCGTTTGGTTATGAAATCAATGTGGAGATGAAAAATAATTCTCTTTCCATTTACCCTCTCCCTGTGTATTTTGTGGGCCACGTGACAGAGCTGGTTGGAAGGTGTAGCGGCCAGTGGTCAAGCACTTGGGCCTCCGAGTCTGATGGCCTGGGCTTGTTTCTGACGGTCCCTTACTGTCCTGGAGCCATGGACAAGCCTTGGTTCTCTCATCTGCCAAATGGGGGTAACAACAGCTCCACCTAGAGTTTTGTAATAATGAAATTGGCTCAGTGCCCGGTCCGTAGTAAGTGCTCTGTAAATGTTAACTTTCACTAGTTTTCCTTGGAGCGCAGGGGGGGGAGAATCGCTTGGGGAAGGGGGGAGGCTATCTTTCTCTTCCAAAAGCTCAGGATTTGCCAGAAAACCTGCCAGAGGATAAGAGGTGTGATTTTTTTTTTTTTCCACTGGAACCCAGGGCTCAGCCTTCATCCCCTAGGGCACTTCTTCCTGACACAAGCTGAACGGAAGTGTTGTGAAATTTGGAAGAGTCCCCAAACGATGATTTTTTTAAATTCCTTACCCCAAACACCAGGCTTTCCTTTGGGCGCAACCTGGAGTCAAGAGCAAGCACGCCGGCCTGGGGGGATCAGATGGTGATGAAGTGGGTTGTACAGCCCTCGTCCCACAAGCCAAACACTGTCAGTTCCCAGATACCCAGCACAGGAGAGAGGGTCTGATGCAGTCTATCTGGGGTGGGGGCCACAGCATCTGTATTTTTTTAAAAGCTTCCTGATAATTTTTATACAACTGGTTTTGAGCACTACTGCCTTTTTACAGATGTCAAAGAGAAGCATTTACTTTCCTCTGTTTAATGCTTCTAACATTTTGACAGCCCAAGAGAAAGTCCTGAAAGCTATAGAGGTGTCGTGTGTGTTCGCGCACCCCACGTGCTTATGTTTGTAGATGTGTGGTGTATACTGCATGCAGTGCACAGACACACACAACCTCTTCATAGATATGAGCCGTTCTCCTGTCCCTCATGATGTTTTTTTTTCGGTACGCCGGCCTCCCACCGCCGTGGCCTCTCCCGTCACAGAGCACAGGCTCCAGACGTGCAGGCTCAGCGGCCATGGCTCACGGGCCCAGCCGCTCCGCGGCATGTGGGATCCTCCCGGACCGGGGCACGAACCCGTGTCCCCTGCATCGGCAGGCGGACCCCCAACCACTGCGCCACCAGGGAAGCCCCCCTCATGAAGAGTTTAACACTACTCCTGATTAATGATTGGAATGACCACCTGGAGGAGGTAGCTTGGTCCCCGTGTCTTGCTCACCAGTACCCAGGACAGCCTGCTGGGACACTGGCTAACTGCAGATGCAGAACCACAGAGTTCCCACGTCAGCTCCCTCTCCCTTAACATGCAAACACTTTCTGATGCATTCTAATTTTTTAATTCAAGCTAACTTTGTTGTGTTTGATCATTTTGTATTCACTTGTGTGAGAAGGGGGCAGTTTCTAAGAAAAGCAGCAGAAAAACCAACAGAGGCTTGTGTTCCTAATTCAACACAAACCACATGCCTATCTTGGCTCCTGAAGGACTGAGAAACTGCTGAGTTGTCAAACTAAAGACGGGGCATGCGGCTTGTGCTTATAGTGGAAGAGCCCCATCCCTCGATCGGCCACGTTTCACACTTGGTAAAAATTATGCACCCTCAGCAACATTCCACAAACTCAGAAGGCCTTCGTTGTTGCTTGTAGAACCCGCATCCTTGGTTTTGAAACAGGACATGCTCTGATCAGGAGACAGCTTAGAGATGCTGTCCTACACTGCAGATAGAGAAAGGAATTTTCTCCTCCCTTCCAGTTTCATAGCAGCAAAGCGTACAAGCATTGCCCAGGAGAAGAGTAGGGACCCAAGTTCTGGTCTTTATGTCCCTAATGTTCAGTAATGTTCATTGTTTTGCAAAATTTGCGTTTCCTTTTTTGGATACTCATCTCCCAATGGAGGGGATAAGTGAAACAACTTCAGAAAACTGGTACTCACACCTGAGTGCACCTCATATCAATCCCAGGATTTATCTTCTGGGCTCCCAACAAATTTCTTTTATAGTTTTATTTTCTCATAAGACACTTCTAAGCCATTTATGAATTTCCCACCTTATTGGGAAATTTCTGCAGTTCTTGGGTGAGTTTCAAGGGCTGTTTTGGATGTCTGACTCCCATGATGCCCATCCACTCGACCTCCAAGATTAGGTCTGGGTCAAAATGACACTTTATTGTCCTTCTAACATCGCCATGTTTCCAGTGGGCTTAATTCCATCCTATCCACCAAAAATTCCTATTGATACCATCCTTGGATTTAATTTCTACTGCATATTATTTTAAACCCTCTCCTTAAGTTCTTCTCTTTGTCCTATCGTAGCGTTTTCATGCCAAACCAAAAGTTGCTTCACTCACATTAAATGTGCATGTAGAATATCTGTCCATTACAACCATGGCATACACCTGAAAAAGACACAGGTTTCATGTATGTATATACATATATTTATTTATATAAATATTCAGATTATTAAATATAAATCAATAAAATGAATACTTGAGTTATTGGAAACTGGTCAGACATCTTCAGCTAAACTCTTGTT
Organism: Delphinus delphis; assembly: GCF_949987515.2. Lineage (NCBI taxonomy): Eukaryota > Metazoa > Chordata > Mammalia > Artiodactyla > Delphinidae > Delphinus > Delphinus delphis. Next base: position 75,426,547 of record NC_082697.1, on the reverse strand, counting down.
TCTTAGAATGAATAGTGAGAGGAATGGGTTCTGGATGTTCCCTTGTTCTCATGGGTGGGTAATGGAGAAGGACACTCAGAAGACCTGGTTTATCATTTCTCACTAACCAAGTGTGTGGCCTTGGACAAATTACCTAATGTTGCTGAGCCTCAGTTTTGTCATCTATAAAATGGGGCTGGAGTCAATGATGCAGCTTTGAATATCCTCATTTTCTATGTAGCTATTTACCTAGGCCCCAACAACACAGCAGACCCAGAGGGAAACGTACATGAGTATATTTTCTCTTTGCCAAGGTAGAAGGAAGATTATATAAAAAATTTCTCCATGCGTTCACCTCTCTCAGATTCCTAACAGTGAATAAACATAGTGTGGACGGGTCCAGGCACATCTGTGTTGACTCTTTCAAGTAACTAAAGGAAACTTACTATGGGCCTAATGTCTAAACAAAGGTCATTACCTGTTTGTTGATTCTTTCATTTAGTCATTCACAACAGCTCACTTATTTTTTTTTTTCAAGTACCTACTGATGAACCAACATGGACTTGACAGAGTTGCTTGACTCTGTTGGGTCTGTCACCATGCACTTGCCAATAGGCAGCAGAGCAGTTAGTTTAATCTTATTCCTCAATTACCCAAATTATTTAGGAGAGCATGGGAGCTAGTGAAGAACTAGTTGACATAGTATGTTTTAAGAACTCACTTCATTGGTGAGTTAATAATGAGTGTTATTTGACCTATAAAAGGAATTCTTCTGGAAACGTCCAGTATTGAATATATGATTCGACGTTCCCAGAGAAAAGATCAGCTGCTTTCCCTTAGAATGAGCCATTGGCTTGGATTTTATGGCTTAGCTGAAGGGAATGTCGCAAAGCCAAGGAGGAATTAGGTGGAGGTGGTGGCTTCCAGCCTCATGAAGTGGACCATGGATCCTGAGCCACCTGAGAGGGGGGTCCTGAGCAGAGGCGTTAGTACTGGTGACGCCTTTAACTGGCGGCTTGTCAGTAAGTATGGCCTGGGCCGCTGTTCGGTTGTCAGAAGAGGCTGTCTTACTCTGCATTTGGGTTGGAGAATGTTGGTCCTCCTTAAAGATGTCTGAATTTCTTTTTGGTCACGCACATGTGTATTTGTGTGTGGGTGTGAGTGTCTTAGTTAATCCCCCCTTGGCAACTTCCAGATGGTGATATATAATTATGGGTGATTACTCCCTGTAACTTTGCCATACCTAGGTATGATAAAGATAATAAAATCTCTGTATTAGAATGCATTCGTAATTAGCCAAACTTTGTACTTTCATAAGTCCCCAAATTCAATACATGAATATTATTTCTTCTTTTTTTTTTTCCAAAGTTACAACTGAGAAGATTAAATTGGCCTCCTTCTAGAGCTTTTCCCTATTGGTTCTCATGAGGGTCATGTTGAGAAGTACTGGCTGTATACCTACTAACCAGAGTAGCTTTCTCCACTGCTGTTCCAACCCCAGGTGTGGTTCCTAGTCTGCCAATTATATGCATGTTTACTGAGACAGTGAAATGGAGCATTTGAAGTAAGGACTGACCAGGAACCCCTGGCATGGGTGGTTGTGGTACCCAGGGCACTCAGTTTGGGCTTCATCTTTCCTCGTTGGGACCCTTAATGATTTTTCAACTCCCTAATTTCTTGGTTAAAAAAAATGTAGATGTTCCTCATTTGTTAATGGCAGGGAACAAACGCGAATAGGATCAATAATAATAACGAAATAATAAGATGAAACACTACTTTACATTGTAGAGAACATTGTGTTATTCAGAACACTTTTACGTGTGCTGTTTTATATGACCTGCTTGTTTATTGTGGGAATCTGCGTGTATCCCTAGATACTTCACTGTTCGTCATCTGCAATGTGCCAAAGTCGATGATAGGTCCTTTCAAGGACTTTATCTTCTCAAGCACGTGTCATTTTACAAATAAAGGAAATGAAACTTCAGAGCTGAGCGGTAATGGAGCTGAGATACACAGTGTCTTAAGATTCCAGGCTCTGGGCTCTTTTCCCTATATACGAGGATGAGTTGGAGTATGCCCAGAGGTGCCATTTGAGAATCTTTGCCACCTTCCTGTCTGTGCTGCGCCCTCCTTGTGCTACGGGAAACCTGGATTGTATCTACCTATCCACCCACAAACCCACCAGCTTCTAAAAATCCAAACGTGACAGTTGCTCGATAAACATTGGATAAATACAAGTTGGGTCCACTGACAACTCAGATGTACAAGCTCTTCTGAAATGTGGTTTGTTTTTTTTTTTTTAACATGGGAAGCAGTTGTCCAAGGTAAGGAGGCAAGAACTACAAGGTATATGTTTTTACTCGTACAGGTGAGTGGCAGTGTCAGCTTGTGGGCCACCATGAGTGATGACAGGGAGGCTGTGTCAGCCCGCAGACAAGCCTGGGCCACGTTTGGTCAAGACGCTCGGTCTTCCTTCAGTGTCTGTCTACGTGTAAACACTTAATACCTTCTGAACTCATTGGCTCCTAGCAAGCACCCCACACCTCGTATATGTCTGACACTTCAGTGGGTGCCCTGTAAGTATTAGTTCTGTACCTGGCAGTTGCTTTGTTGATTATCTGAGTCCCAGAAAGGAAGAGGGTCCTGTCCCAGTCACCCAGGCAGGTGGGGAAGTGCTGGACCTTCTGGTCCAGAGCCTCTTGCATCTCGTACGATCTCTCCAGACCGTTTTCTTCCCGTGACCAGCACAGAGGAGAAGGGTCATGGTGTTACCGCGGCTCCTGAACTGCGCCCCCAACGCGATTTCACTCCGTGTTCTTTGCTGCCTCAAGAACCCTCTTGCGCACCCCTAGACACTGACTCCCATCCCCGCAGAGGGTCTCTGGATCCATCAGGATCACAGGGCCTTTCCTTGTCTGATGGCAAACGCTGTTGGGGGTGTTCCTGCAGCCCGAATGGTGGTAGATACCCGAAGCAGCCGTCTCTGTGTTAAAGATTATGTCTTTGCCACTAAGGGGAGAATATAGTGTTTATCGGCTGGAGTGCGTGCCGGCTGAGCTGATTACAGCACAGCACTCTGTCAGCCAGTGATTTGTCCTGTCCTTTATCATCTGTGTCACTCAGCAGTGTGCTGGCAAAGGGAACGGATCACCCCCTTCCCTTTTTTTGTACCCATTTCGTGTAGAAAATTTGTATTTACTTTGGGAGTGTAATTTGTTCCTCATGGATAATGTGACCCTGAGCGGAGCTGGATCATGGGTTAGTTGAAGTGATATTTTCCGCTAATGGTAGTCGTACATCATTGCTGTCAGCTCGGGTTAGGAGGCAAGCACATTACAGCTCCATTTTACCTCTGCAGGCATCTGGGATTATTTGCCATAACCGAGTATGACATGACCACGCTACAGAGTGCATTAAAATTTTACTGCCTTCTCAGGCAAGTTCCCTGGCTCCAGCGTGTGCTTCAGGCAGGCAGTCTGACGGGGAGCCCAAGGGCCCTGGCTTCCTGCACAGACGTGCTGCGGGGAGGCTGTCTGAGCAGGGGCTGCTCTCCTCATGCCCTGAGAAGGGAGCCAGGGAAAGAATTATGGGGAGCCAGGCTGTAGGTGTGCGTCTCTGGACATCCCCAGCCGGCAGGTGAATGGCTGCCTTGTACGTACAGGCAGGGGCCGAGCACGGTACCCACCGCACCCTGTTCCCTCTCCTTGATGCCTCGCCCCCAGGCGTAGGTTGGCAGCAGCTCCTTCTCCGAGGAGAGCCCAGGGTAATACGCGCCAGGCCCTGCCAAGCCTTGGGCTGATCGTTACTGTCCTTGTCTTGTCTGCCTGTGATCAGACGAGAGGAAGGAAGCGTGGGTCCTCGTGTGATGGGATCCACGTCCATCCACGCAGCCTGATAGTCTCATAAACCCAGTTAGAAACGTTGACCGGGACGTTGTACACATTATTTCAGACAGTCTTCACACCAACCCACCAAAATATAGGCACGATCACCCCTTTTTACTTAGAAGGAAATGGGAGGATCAAAGAGGTAAATTACCTAATATCCTAATGGTGGCAGAGGTGGTATTCTTACCTTTTATCCAGATCTCAATGACTTCAAATTTTAGAAGGTTTCTAGTGTTGCATGCTATATAGAGATAATAATAACTATTATTTAAATAGTGTGTACGTGTGCTTTACGTGTATTGACTTGTGTAATCCACACTACAGCCCTAATAGGTAGGTGCTGGTGTTGTCCCCAGTTTACAGATGAGGAAACTGAGTCACGGGGAGCTTACATAACGAGCCCAAAGTCTTGCATCAGTTGATGGCAAAGCCAGGGTGTCTGGCTTGCAAGGCAACACTCCTCACCACCAAGCTCTCCCTCATGCCACATTCTAATAAGCCTGAGGACTGACAGGAAGAGGCCAGGGAGAATAGTAATATGTTGGAATAAAAGGAAATGTTCAAACAGCATTTTATCCCTTTCAGTTGTAATTCCAACATCCAACAAAATATTGCTCAAAAAAGATGCTCTGTGATGAGCTTTAATTAAGTAATAAGTCCCATTTGCAGTTAGTACATTACTTGCATGCAAACGGTGCTTCTAAGGTGCTTGAAAGGCATAGATTTTGTTAGGTTAAGGGTAAGCAGAATGCCTCATTCTTTCATGTTGCTTAGCATCCTTTTTCTTATTCTTATTGGAAAGGCTTAATAAACTTACGTTGGATCATGTGCTTAAAAGGACAGTTTAGGCTCGTCTCCCAGTAATGAGTGGGACGCAGATCAGGGCCCACTCTGCCAGCCAGAGTAAGATCATCACAAATTCCATATCGGTGGGTCCTGAGTGCTGGACACCAGAATGTTCACACGAGCCTGCAAGTGTGGACATTATCTTTTGTTCCACTATAGAACGACCTCTCTCCACGTCTCCGGCCCCATCATCCCTCTCTCTTTGGAGCTTGAGATGTCCCCCCCTCCCAGACAGACTGGCCAAGCTGCTCTTCCCCTTGGCTATATATGTGGCGGGGTCATAAATTCATGAACTTATTCAATAAACCACACATAAAATGAGTTATACCTTGTACCCTCAGGGCAATTTTTTAAATGCTGCAGCAGAAGAGCCATAGATACGCATGGCTTTTCTCATTGAGAAATTTGAAATTAAGTTATCGCCCTAAGAATCGTGCTCCCTGACCCCACTCCCCTCCTTGGGCTCCCGAGCACACACAGGGATCTTCCCTGTTAGTTGGCAGCAGGTCCAGGGGACTGACCTGATTTTCTCCTCTGGCCCTAGAGCCAATCACTCAAGTAGTAAAGGAGAAGAACAAAAATATTGATCAAGTCACTGTAAAGTGATTATCCCTCTCAGATGGTCTGTTTAGAACACAGCAATAATTCTGAATAATGTGTTCCCCAGAGACAGCGCGGCAGCATGTGTGGACTACTTACTTTGTTTATGTAGAGTTACACCTGTACCCTTACCGCTTCCCGAACCTCTAATGGTGTGCAGTTAGGCCCTCTTTAAGACGAGTAAACAATGCAAAAAAAAAATGCAGTTTACTCAACAAATCAATGACAGAGCATTTATTCATTGTATAAAGGATTCATCAACCTTCTGTAGCTAAATAAAATACGTGATTTCCACCTTTTAGAGACTTACCACAGAACTCCTACAGGAGCCTTCATGAAGACATTGGCTCATTTTAAAGCTCTTAAGATTGAACAACTTTGGCTGTGTTTATGTTAGCAGGGTTTTGTTTTGTTTTTAAGATTCTTTTTTGTTTCGAGTAACAGAAATTAAATTCAAACTAAAAAATAGGGAAATGTATAGACTTTTAGGAATACAAGTAAGTGCTGAAATAACCAAGCCATCAGAAGGGCAGAGCTCTGCAGCTGGGCTTCAGTAGCACAGGACAGGGGATGAAGTACCCTCCCTGTCTCGGCTCTTCTTTCTGCGCAACCCATTTTACTGTTGACTATTTGTGAGACTTGGTTTCTCCTACTGGTAGAAATCATGAACCATCCTCCTGAGCGTGGCAGCTTTCAGCTTCAGCCAGTGGAAGAGAGACTGTCTCCTCTCCCACTGCAGTTACTAAAATCCAAGGATAGGATTCTGATCGGGTCGGGCTGGGTTGCATTCTGGGGACGGGTTCTCTGGAAAGACTGTGGATGGACCTAGCTGAAAGTCAGGTGCTCGTGCCTGGATCAAGCAGCTGTGGGTAGAAAGACAGGGGCCATGTTGTCCAAAAGTGCTGCTCTGGCGGAAAGTCTGTATGGAGGGGGAAGAGGGCCCAGAAAGGCGGGAGAGAACAACGTGTCTGTGAAGCACACCCTGACCTTCCCACCAGGTGGGTCAGGCGCTCACAGGCCCTTCTTGCCAGCCGCCAAAGCTGCCTTGAACATCATCCAAAGTGAGCACTTAACACTGATCACAGGCTCTGAAATATGAATACGTGTTTTCAATTATATACAATAGTTACCTAGATTTTCATAGAATTGTCTTAAGTGCCATGCACGGATTGGGTCGATCTTGCCTAAATTAAGCTATTAAAAGTTATAGAAGAGCACAGGATTTTATAGAGGAGGGATTCATGTGTACCTGTATTCAGAATAGCCCAGAATTCATTAATACTTTAGATATAGTAGATGATGAGTTATCGCCCAAGTGTAAGACAGCCCGTGAGAGATGCAGCAGTCTTTGACGTCACTGAGACGCCCGTTAATAAACTACTTATCCAGGCTACAAAATGTAACTTACTTGTCCAAAGGAATTATGGTCATCCCAGAGTACCTAATTTGTGTCCAGTGAGGGACATCTTAAACTATAACAGGAGACCTTGCTGAAATGATTTTCCAAAGCTTGGAAGTGAATAAGCTCAGTCATAGCACCTTTCACTCATAGTTCATAGCCCTCACTACGTACCGAGCCAAGCACTGTCCCGGGAACTAGGAATGGAGAGATGACAAAGATATAACAAGCCTTCAGAGATAGAGGGTCTAAATGAAGAGAAAGCTGTGAGGTGCCTTGATGAATTATTAACCTGCCCCCCAGCCCAGTGCACGCTGAGGAATAGCATGACGTCTGAACCATGCTGTCTAGGAGAGGAGGCATTTGACTTAGATCTCGCTGAAACACATGGTTGTGGATGATTGCTAGGTGGCAAGGATGGTGCAGACTCTAGGCAAATGGGGATATTATTTGCAAAAAGCAAAGAGGTGTGAACGTCTTGGTATATGGAGAGAAGCTTATAATGGAGCAAGGTTCATGGTAGGGGGTGGGGGGACTATACGTGACTATAAACATAGGTTGATATAAAAAGCTCCGTATAAACAGACCTTGTATGGCAAGATAAGGGTTTAGACTTGATCCAGATGGGAGCCCACTGGGTACTTTTATGTAGGTAAATGACACATCAGATTTGACTTTTTGTTTTTTGTTGTTGTTGTTTGTTTGTTTTAATAAATTTATTTATTTTATTTATTTATTTTTGGCTGTGTTGGGTCTTCGTTGCTGCACGTGGGCTTTCTCTAGTTGCAGTGAGCGGGGGCTACTCCTTGTTGCGGTGCGCGGGCTTCTCATTGTGGTGGCTTCCCTTGTTGCGGAGCACGGGCTCTAGGTGCGCAGGCTTCAGTAGTTGTGGTACGCAGGCTCAGTAGTTGTGGCGCACGGGCTTAGTTGCTCTGCGGCATGTGGGATCTTCCTGGACTGGGAAATGAACCCATGTCCCTTGCATTGACAGGCGGATTCTTAACCACTGTACCACCAGGGAAGTCCCAGATTTGGCTTTTTGGAAGAGAATTCTGGTAGTGGTGAGAGGATGAGGTGGAAGGAAGGGAAACTTTGTCCAGATGACCAAAGAGAATGTTGTCATCATAGGCTGGGTGAGAGGTGACAGGGGCATCTCAACTAAAGTAATGGGAAAGGGAGGAGTTAGATTTTGGAGGCGTTTCTCTTTTTTATTTATTTATTTTAATTTTTATCGGAGTGTAGTTGATTTACAATGTTGTGTTACTTTCAGGTGTACAGCAAAGTGAATCAGTTATACATATATATATATCTACTCTTTTTCAGATTCTTTTCCCATATAGGCCATGACAGAGTATTGAGTAGAGTTCCCTGTGCTATACAGTAGGCCCTTATTAGTTACCTATTTTATATATAGTAGAGTATCTGTATCAATCCCAATCCCCCAATTTATCCCTACCCCCCTTACACCATGGTAACCATAGGTTTGTTTTCTACATCTGTGATTCTATTTCTGTTTTGTAGATAAGTTCATTTGTACCCTTTTTTTAGAGGAGCGTTTCTAAAGTGGAATTGTCATGATTTTGTGACCACTCGGATGTGGGGGTCATGTTTGAAGCAGGCTGACTGGGTGGGTATTGATGGATATCACCGGTCGGAGACTGAGATGGGGGATACAGAGAGCATGGGTTTGGGGCGTGGCTTGCAGGACCCTCTGCTGCGTGGGTTCAAGAGACCGTGCACATTGACAGTGCAGAAGTGAGTAGAACGATAGGTTAGTGTCTGGGAGCCCAAGAACCATCTGATTTTCAGAGATAGTTGGAGCTGTGGGATCGAGTGGGAGCCCAGCCAGAGCACTGAGAGGTTGTCTGCATGTAATTTAGGGAGAAATAGATGAGATGATGATAACCATTCAGAACAAAATAACTATATTAATCATAGCACCTGATGTTTGTGTAGGTTTCTTTTAATGATACACTGAATGGCTTTTTTTTTAGCCATGGGAAAACACACATACATAACATAAAATGTATCATCTTAACCATTTTTCAGCATGCGTTTCAGTAATGTTTAGTACATTCACATTGTTGTGTGACCTGTCTAGTTTTTTGTACCAAATGTGTTAAAGCACCATACAGTAGCTCATTTAAACCTGTAACAAACACCCTGGGGGAAAGAACGTTTAATCTTAATTTAACAGACAAGGAACTTGAACAGGGGGTGAACTGAGGCAAAAGCTAATGTTTTAGTGATAATACGTCCACGCTTTCTCTGATCAGTATAGGAGCGGCACAACATCATCGTTAGTGACATAGCATCTACCTTCCATTGGACCCAGCAGTAACTCACTTGTATCCTCAGACTCCATAGCTTTCTTTAAGAAAACCAAAGCAGGCTCATTCCGGGAGCTCAGCTTCCATGCTCTGGTCTGTAGGTGAGAGAGAGCTATTCACCTTCCTTGGACACGCAGGATTAGCCAGTCTTGAAGACCAGTGCTTTGCAGCAATCCCACCTGGGGCCGCTCGTTAGGGCCTGGCTGGCCTGGCATGTCAGAACTGGAAGGGCCCTTAAAGACTAGAGCTCCAGCCCCCTGGCTGCCGCACACAGAGGCAGAGGAACAAAGCGGTGGTGCTGGTGGCACAGGAAGCCATCTGCTTCGGGCTGCTTCAGACCGGAAGCAAGGTAGGGGCTGCTTCCATTGGCTTAAGGTAAGGAAAGGAAAACATACAGCTAGCAGAACCATTCCTCCTTCACACTGATCTCAGAACCCAAAAGGAGATTGTGCGGAGAGAGGAGAGCTGGGTGTCCCCCCATTCTCCGTACCCTCTTTACTTGAAAGTGAAATAATCAGCCTCTAAAAACTCAGCTGGACTTGATGCCTGCTGGGAGCCAGCTTCTCGGACTCCTCCTCTAAGTGACCCAAAGTTGTTCCGCAAAGGCAGAGCTGACCCTGGGAGCAGTACAGGGTGAGGGCTCCCGAGTTCAGGACCCCTAGGCTCTAACACGCGGAGCCACCTTGACCTTCAAGACCAGCTTCGAACAGCCACAACATAAGTGACTGCTTGTGTGGTAGGTACGCAGACCCCCAGAGGGCCCACCTGAGACAGCAGTTGCCACCTAAATTCTAACATTAAGGTGATCCTTTACGAAAGTACGTGGTATTTGAGGGGTTTTTGGTTTGGGGCATTTTTTTTGAACTTTTTTATTTTGAAATAACTTTAGACTTATGAAAATAGTGTAGGAAGTTCCCATATACCCTTCACCCAGCTTCTCCTAATGCTGTGTCTTTTAAAACCATAGTACAGGGCTTCCCTGGTGGAGCAGTGGTGGAGAGTCCGCCTGCTGATGCAGGGGACGCAGGTTCGTGCCCCGGTCCGGGAAGATCCCACATGCTGCGGAGCCGCTGGGCCCGCGAGCCATGGCCGCTGAGCCTGCGCGTCCGGAGCCTGTGCTCCGCAACGGGAGAGGCCACAGCAGTGAGAGGCCCGCGTACCAGAAAATAAAAAACAAAGTATAATTATTTAAATCAGGAAATTAACCTTCATATGCTACTGTTAGCTAAATCTACAGACCTTATTCGAAGTTCACCTGTTTCCATAGTTGTGTCCTTTTTCTGGTCCTGGTGTTCATCCAGGATCCCATACTGCATTTAGTTGTCATATGCCTCCTTAGCCTCCTTCCATCTGGGAAAGTTCCTCATTGTTTCTTTGTCCTTCATAACCTTGACATTTTTCAAGAGTCCAGGCAGGTTATTTTGTGGCCTATCCATCCTTCGATTTGGGTCTATCTGATGTTTTCTCTTGATCAGATTGAGGTTATGCCATCTTGGCAGGAAAACCGTGGAAGTGATGGGCCCTTCTCAGTGCATCACGTCAGGGGGCATGTGAAGTCTTCCTGCTGGTAATTGCAACTGGGATCACTCGGTTAAAGTGACATCTACCAGGTTCCTCACTGTAAAGTTACTATTTTTTCCCTTGCAAGTTAATTAGGATCTTATGGGTAGATATACTGAGACTATGCAAATATCTGTTTCTCACCATACTTTCACCCACAATTTCAGTGTTCATCAATGCTGCTTGGCCTCAGTAAATAGACTGTGGTCTTTGCCTAATGGTAAGACACGTGCTTTGAACTGGCCAAGGTGTTCTGTGTCTGGTTGAGCTCTTCACGATACGATAGCTAGCCTTTTGTAGAAAGAGCATGAACTGTGCAGTCTGCAGACCCAGGCCATAGCTCCAAGAGGTTGTGGTCCTGAGGGGCCCTGTGGAAGTCAGACAGCATGAGGTCTACAAAGCAGATGGGCAGAGGACGTGCCTAGAAAGGTAAGGTGGTGAGATCCCCATTCCACTCCCATCGAGATAGTCTATGTGACTTGACCTTGGGAAATTTACTTAATGCCTCTGAGCTGCTAATGTTTTTGTTTTTTAATCTGGATACGAAACATCTAGAATGATATGGCCTGTAATAAGTACTCAGTAAATTTCAGATTTCAGTGTCTTCCACACAGTTACCCCCACCACTGCTTCCCCAACCCCCATCCCCGCCAAAAACCAAAACCAAAAAAAGAACAGGCCCTGATGCACATTAGCATTGAATCCCTTACCATCAAGAAGTCAGTCAACTCCCCAGGAGCAGATCTCTTAAGAAATAGGACCCCAAATGTGTATGTCTTGAAGAAGCAGAAGGTCAGAGAGAGCTGAATCATGGCCATGTCATTGGTCAGTGAAATTTGGAAAGGGGGGCCCTGCAGAGAGAGATTCAGCAGGAAATCACCAAGCTTTGGAGGGGCAGGAGATACGCCCCGAAAAAGCATGTGATGGGCTCCAAGTGCAGACTGATGGCGAAGGCAGCCTTTATAATCTATAAGTAGATGTCACCAAGGTTCCTGCTCTACTTAAGCTCCATTTCTCCTTTTGAGGAGCCTTTTAGGTAAATTTCTGCCGAATTTGCCCCTATTGTATAGAGTAGGATTTCTTAAAAGTCTCTTCCCCAACGTCTGGGCCCTTCTCCCCCTCCCTACCTCCTCCCTATCTTGGACTCCCAACCCCAAGAGATGTTCTTTACAACGTTGCTAACACAGAACCTCATGTGTGATGTGTACCAAGGAGCTGCCGCTCTCTCTGGTCCCAGCAGGTGTTCAGAGTGTCCTGTGTACTTAGGGCTGAGGGCACTGAGGAACCTGCCTGCCAGGGTGGCCGCTCCAGTGGGCGTGGGCATTGGGTGCGCTGCACCTACTCACCGCCCGTGAAGCAGTGACGGGGATTTTAGTGGTAGGTGTGCTCTCTGTAAGGTGGCAGCACCAAGGTCAGTGAGGCTGGGGTCAGGGAGATCTGCCGGCGTCTGTGGCTCCCCAGAAGTCTCTCTCACGGTGAGACACGGGAGCAGTCCCTGTGTGAGTCCTCCGAGTATGACGGAGAGATGGGTTGAGGACGCGTTTGGTTGTAGTGACAGAACGCCTCTCGGTGGCTTTGGCGGTGTATTGGTTTCCTGTGGCTGCTGCAACAAATTACCACAACCGTGGCGTCTTAAAGCAGCAGAAACGTCTTCTCTCCCAGTTCTGGAGGCTAGAAGTTCAGCGTCATTTCCACGGGGCCAAGTCAAGGCTCCATTAGGGCTGCAGCCCGTCCAGAGGCTCTAGAGGACAATCCGCCCTTTGCCTCTTCCAGCTTCTGCTGGCTGTTGGCTTTCCTCTGCCTGTGGCCGCGTCGCTCCAGCCTCCACCTCTGTCTTCACATAGCTTTCTCCTCTCCTGTGTTCTGATCTCCCTCCGCCTCTCTCTTACGAAGGCACTTGGCATGGCATTTAGGGCCCACCCCGATAATCTGAGATAATCTCCGCATCTCAGGATCTTTGCTTATGAGTCACATAAGCAAAGACCCTTTTTTCTTACAAGGTAACATTCACGGGTCCTTGCAGAACACATACAAGGCAGGCAAGAAGGAGGCAGGTGGTCAAGGGCCTTTTACGTCTCTGTGGCTAGAACAGTCCATTCCAGGGACAAAGGGAAAAGCAGGTACCTGGTAAAGAGGGCCTGGATTTCCCTGCTTCATCGTGACTGTCCCTGGGCATTGGCATCGTGCTGCCTTAAGAGTTCTGTTAGCAAGAGAGAAACGGTGGGAATAGCTTCTGGGTAAGCAAAGAACAGTGACAGTCTCAGAGGGTGTGGGTCTCCAGACCTTCTGATGTGGTCAGATTGCAAAGTCTGAATGAGTATCCCCTCTTGTTTTGTGGAGGTGACACTATTTTAACTTCTCTGTTTAAACCTTCCCTGCTCAGTCAACCAATAAACCACCATAGTTGTTGAGTTCCTAACTCTCTACCCCTCTCTGGGATCCACAGATGAGGAAAGTGAGTTTAAGGTTTGGACTCAGAAGGCCTAGAATTCATAACCAACTGCTGGCGTGACTTAAAAACCCTTGACCCTCTCTAGAGCCTCAGTGGAAGTGTCCCTCCCAAGGCTGTGGTGAAGAGGTGAAATGCAGTTTACAGGAGTTACTGACATGATACTTGTTTTTACCGTTGTCGGTGTTAAGTGGGGCCCACTGCCGCCTCCCAGCTCTGACCAGGTTTAGGGAGTTGGATCCCCTGTTGATTCCACACTCCCTTCTCAGCCACACCCACCACAGATGCTCAGACACGTTCTGTTCACTAGTTGTTGTCCTTTTTGTTTGTTTGTTTTTTGGCCACGCCACTCAGCATGTGAGATCCTAGTTCCTGGACCAGGGATTGAACCCATGCCCTCTGCAGTGGAAGCGCAGGGTCTCAACCACTGGACCGCCAGGGAAGTCTGTGTTGTCATTTGTTTATCTTCATTTTCAAATTTTGACTAGGAACGCGCCTTTGATGCTGATGTTGACACCACTCGCACTACGTCCCTGGGTGTAATTCCAGTAACAAATGGAGAATATCAGGGGAGTTGTGGCCACTAGGAAGTCCTTATCACATTCTAGACCGCGGGGAGAGGGGAAGCTCCTAATTTTGCACTTTGTTTCCGCTCGTGCTTGTGGTTAGGCCTGGGCCACCCTGTCCCCGGTGGCCTTGGTCCTGGACATGCGGATGGTGATGACAAGGACCAAAGAGGAGGAGCACAGATGCCCTTAGCATGTGTGCCAGCCCCAGCTCTTTCATCTGATCAGATTCAAGCCCAGGGTGGCAGCCTGCAGAGCAGAAGGAGAGATGTAACACCTGGGCAGGTGGCTAGACAGGAACGTGAGCGTGGAAGGAGGGTCCCCACCTGGCCACACACCACAGTCACCCCTGAGGCGCCACAGAGGGACGCTTCAGCATTTCTGGGCATTCTGATGCCAGAGTTTCCAGGTAGGAAGTTTCCAGGCGGAGCGCAGGAAAGGTCTGTATTTCCAAAAGCACCCTCAAGGCTTCTGATGCACCATTCGCCCAGCAGAGACACAAGTTTCTAGGAAAGAACGACGAGCTTGGGGTCAGGCAAACCTGGTTTTGGTGACATCTTTGTCACTTACCTCATGCCCTCTCAACCCCGGTAGCCTTAGGTTTAAAGCTGGCCTGAAACCTACCTCCCTGGGTTGTTGTGCGGATGGATAAGACAGGCGAGCAGGTCGCAGGCGCTTTGACAAAACCTCGGTGTCCTTCCTCACCCAGCACGGAAAGCCCGCAGTCAGCCTGGCTTGCCTCAGCTTTGGTGCCCCCACCAGCCACTTACCACCAAGTCCATCCTCATGGAAGATTTACACAGCCCTTGGCCAGATTGTTATTCTGATTAACAACCACTCCTAAAAGCTTTTACTCTTCTTTTGGTTAAAGAGAACTCTTACTTAAAGAGAGTGTACTTCTTATCCTTGGCAAATCGTTGTAAATTCTTGTGGTGCTCACTGTGATAACATCTATCCAAATGAACATGTTTGCTCTGAATGCAAGTGTCATGTGTAATTTGGGAGAAATTCTATTGTCATTGAGCATTAATTAATGCCCATTTACTGTAAAGTGTTCAGAGACACCAGCGTCACCCAGATTTGCAAATCACAGAGAGAGGATGGGAGAACTTGGAAGGGGCAGGAGCTGCTAGCCGGGCGGGGTTGTGACTGAAGGGGTGGCCCGGGCAGAACCCTCCGCGGAAAGGGCAGGACCACCGCTCCTTCCAGAGGCAGGCCTCCGCCCCCAGGCCTGGAACACTCACAGCCGGAGACGCCCACACAGCAGGGCCGCCCACCTTCTCTCCCGCCACCTTCCTGACCTCTCCTCCCAGTTGCAGCTGCCCTGGATGTCAGTTCTGACCCTGGTTTCACCTGGCTGCACGTGGGCAGCCGGGGGACCACGGAGCATGAAGTGTGATTTGCTTAGAGCCCTGCAGCCTCGTTCCCCTGCCCTGTCCCCCTGCAGCCCGCCCTGGGGACGGAGGCTGCCCGGGAGGCCTGGCGGGTGCCGCTCTAGAAGTTGTCTCCGTCCCTCGGGGAAGCTGTTAAGTCAAGTGTTTATGAACAGCCTCAGTTTTCTTCAGATGCCTCCTCCAGAGAGGGGTGTGTGTGTGTGTGAGTGTGAGAGGTGAGCAGAGCTGTTTGGGGTGAGGAGACAGCCATATTCCCCCTTTACAGCCGGCAGCACGGCGCACTGCAGACTGCAACAGCTGTAGGCCTGTAACTTGCACCTCAGTTTTCTTATCTAGAAAAGGGGTCGTTTTACCCACCTGACAGGATCGTCTTAGTGAGTGGGAGTAAGTGCTGCATCCACACGTGGTGCTGAATAGTTCCCGCCTTAAGTCGGGAAGTCACGACGGTAGGCATTTCCTTTTCTTTGTGTCCACACCTCGGCCACGTGCTCCCTCCCTGGAGCGGGCCTGGGGGGCCTTTCTGCCCGATGGGGGGCAGCTCTGAGCGCAGGACCAGGGCCAGTCACAAAACCACACGGAAGCAGCTCTGACTTCTCTGGTCCACATCCTGGCACAGTTAACATTCAGTGAGCTGACCGTCACTTCTTTTCCTGGTGAGGAGAAGGTGTCTGGGTATCTAGTTTCTCCTCCATCAGATGGACTGGAGTGTGCGTGGGATCCATCGTGGTGGGTGACACACTGGTCTGTCTCATGGGGATGTGTCGCTTACAGAGATGCATATGCGTGATTTTTTTTTATAAATTTATTTATTTATGATTTTATTTATGGCTGTGTTGGGTCTTTGTTGGTGCGCACAGGCATTCGTCTAGTTGTGGTGAGCGGGGGCTACTCTTCGCTGCGGTGCACGGGCTTCTCACTGCGGTGGCTTCTCTTGTTGTGGAGCACGGGCTTTAGGTGCGTGGGCTCAGTAGTTGTGACTCACAGGCTCTAGAGCGCAGGCTCAGTAGTTGTGGCGCACGGGCTTAGTTGCTCTGCGGCATGTGGGATCTTCCCGGACCAGGGGTTGAACCCGTGTCCCCTGCGTTGGCAGATGAATTCTTAACCACTGCGCCACCAGGGAAGCCCCAGGTGCATGATTTTAATAGATTCCAGTTAGGTATGCGTAACCCAGGTTTTACTGAATGCCGTTTAATCTTTCTCTGATGATTAAAAGGCCCTTCAGAATCGTCAGCATCACTATGGGGAAGAGCCCTTTTTGTTCCGTCCCAGGTGTAAGAGGCGGTAGAGAATAGAGAGCTCTGCTGGAGCACCCACTGGACTCACCTTGTCCGCCTCTCGGTTTCTAAGGGCCCTCGGCCACACCCCTCACATTTCCAGGACACTGAGAGGAGCCTAGAAGAGGCTGAGCACAAAGCCTGCCAGCATCTGAACTGCCCCTTCGAGGGCTGCTGCTTCGTAAGCACGGGCCCTGGAGCTCGCCTTGCCCTGCCTCTCCCTGAGGCTGCCGCTCCTTTGGGGACCCGGGGCCCGGGGCGCCCACAGCAGCACTTCAATTCACAGTGAAATGATTCCCTCTGCCTCATGTAATTTAACCTGCCCACATTGCTAAACTTCTATATTACATTTCTGTCAGGTTGTCAGAAGGAATGATAAGCCTCCTTGAAACGGCAGCCTCTGTTCCACGCTAAGAACGTCTCTCCAGGGCCCCCCCCCAGTCCCCGGTCCTCTGTACATTTTTGAGATTTTTAGCATGGCCTCTCGACTATAAAGAATACCCCACTCCACGACTCCAGCCTCTTGTTAGCTGATAGATGAAATCTTTTCTTAAGCTGGCTCCCTTGTCTATTATGTTTTTGAAATTCAAGGTTTCTCTTAGATTCTTGGGTGGCTGCCAAGTGGCCAGCCTTTGTGAGTAGGTGAATGGCTCTTCTCTTCTGCTCCTTCAACAGGAAGTCGTTGTTTTTAGCGTGAAGGAAGGGGAGGTGTCTTCCACCTTTGTTGACATTTCCAAGCAATTGGTGGGAATTTATTTCTTTGCCCCTTTTCAGGAACTTCTCCTTGGGGACCGTACCGTAGGAATAAATCCAATGGCGAGCAAGCCATCCTTGCTTGGTGGGTGCTGTGTTTTCCTGCTAGACTGTGTCACCCAGAATTGGTTTTGCAGCTTCTTGACAACGGTGCTCCTGTATCTGACTCGAGCACGGACCGCTGCCAGGAAGGAGCTCGGAATTGCTCCTCTCTGCACAGCTAACAAGAGGCCATTTCAGAATCTTGGGACAGCTGCCATGATGGACGTAGGGGGAGACCCAGGCAGATGTGGCTGCCTGTCCCTCTGCAGCTGCTCCCAACATGGGCTTATCAGAAACAGCATGATGTGGGCAGCTGGCAGTCCACACATCAGGCAGCTCGGGGCTCTCTCTATCAGCTGGGTTGCATGGTCTCCCCTGAGGAGGGGGAGTTAAGACTGCCTTCCATTTAAACCTAAAAGGGCGGAAGGACAAATGCCGTACTCCTACCCTTGTTTGTAATCAAAACTCACATTTTAAGTCATTAGTCATGTGGCTTTTTTTTTCCCTTTCCCTCATTAGATTCTGAGAGAACAGCTTTGTCCCTGCGTGGCCGTTAGTGATGGGAGAATGATGTCGACTAATCCTTCAGGCGCAGTGTAGTTCCTCGTGGTCGGTCGGACAACTCTAGGACAGGCATCCAGGAGAAATGGAAGATGTTGGGGTCTCAAAACAGGGAACCTCCACTCTGGGTGTGAACTGCGTGTGTTTCTCTGCAGAGTTCCCAGCCTGTGAGAGGACATTCGTGTACTTCACGCCCATGTCACCAGGACAGTAGCTAAGCTGTATGAGTCCAGATTCAAAACAAGCCCCGGGTCTTTTAAAACTCCAGGTGGGCTGTGTCCACAGAAGGCATTTTTACCAGCGTTCTCAGTTACTTTTTGGGCGCCATCCCCCCATGCAACCTGGACCTAAACTCAGACAAGGCACAGTTTGTTTTGCACAATACAGAGTCTGATCACCTGGACTTCATTACCTGCAAAACTGAAGTCATAAATGCAGTGCCCCAGGCTCCTGTGCAGCTCAGTGGTGATGGGCCAGGTGTCGGAATGTGGACCTGGGAGCTTCCTCTGGGTGCATGGGGGAGGGGCCACACTGCAGGTTCAGTAAGATTCTGTGTCAGCTACGGACAGCAGAGCAAGGCTGAATGGCAGAGAGTCTCCTGGTCCTCCCAGGACCACTGGCCCCGCCCCCAGCGTGCCCTCACTGTTTCGTGACCATGAGTCCAGTTTTTATGACAGGAAGATAAAAGCTCTAAAGGAAGGGGTGCGGGGAGAGGCTAACACTTAGCTAGCGTCTCCCCTCCCCGCCGTGGACGCACACCCTGCAGGTGTTAGTCTGTTCGATGCTTGCCACAGTCATGTGAGATGCGCACGAGGGAATCGCCCCCCGACCAGTGGGGCTCAAAACCAGGGTTAGAGGCAGGGCTGCCCAGCTCTGAAGCCCGCCCACTTTCCCACGTTGCTAGATCTTCTCTCAGACTCCCCAGAAGTCTCTGTGCAGTGCTGCAGGAGACCCAGGGAGGGACTGGAGAAGTGAGGAGGGCTTCCCCGCCGCAGAACCGTATCCTGAGAGGTGCTAGCCGGAGCTGGGGGCGGGGGGCACCCTGGCTTCTGAAGTACAGTCAGAGCCACCTGCCCGCTGGGAGCCCAGGTATAATGTGCTTTATTTCCTTGTCTGTACAGTGGGCTCAGAGTGGCCACACCACAGGTGTGAAGACTTGGGAGGACTCTGGCTCTGTGCCTAGCTGGTGCCTGGTCAGTCCTGCATTTCTCCTCTCTGCAAAGGTGCAGACTCGTAGAATGGTCCAGCGTGCCCAGGAGAAATGGGGAATTGGGTACCCCCGGCGGCCAGTGAGCCCTGTGCCCCTGAAGGGAAGTGGGTAAGCGGCCATGGGTAAGCCTAGGAAGGTCTGTGGTGTCGGGAGAAAAAAGACTTTGAAAACCCACTGGTTTCGTTCAGAGGTTTGGTTTGGTTTGGTTTGATTTGGTGGAGAAAGGGGATGATGAGATTCTCTTTGGGGGAAGATGACGGCAGTAGTTGAGGGTCAGAAGAGTCACCCTGAATGGTTTGTGTAGCTTGAAGGCAGAAAGAGGGAAGTCTTGTTCTCACGTGGCACGGGGGTGGGGTGGGGGGGCTGTTGTATAACTCCTCAGTTTCTGGAACAACGCCTAAACTCCTCAGTTTAGGAACACTTTGAATTGCTGCAGAAATTTGCTTCTAGAATGTTTGTAATTACTCGCCCTTTTAGTCCTTAAACCAGCCCTTTGAGATGGGGAGGGAGGACACAGGGATTCTTCTCAATTACATACCACTGTGAGCTTGACTAAGTTATTCACAGCTGATTATGGGCTCAGCGGTGGAATCTGAGTGTCTGCATCCCCACCCCAGTCTCCCACCGTTTCCTCTCACCTGCACATCCTGTTTGAGGCAGTTCTTTTCTCTCCAAGGCCCTGGGGTGGTAATGATAACATTGATAATACTAATAATGATCGTAGGAACAGCTATCGTTTACAGAGCATTTACTTACTGTGTGCCAGGAATTTGCTGCTAGTTTTGCTTTGTTTTGTGTAATTATTATCTCCTCTTTACAACTAAGAAAATTGAAACATAATGTGATCACTGACGCAAGGACACATAGCAAGGATGTGGTCAGATGGGGCCGCACCCCTCCTGGGTCTCAGTGACCCCTTTGTCAGGTGAGGAGTTATCTGTAATTTCACTCAGTCCTCCCTGGAGTCCGGGGACAGCTGGAGGTGGGCAGGGGTTGTCAGGACATCAGGGGCCTGACCCCGCTTCAACCACAGTAGCTTGAGGTCACAATCATTGCCTTTTTTTAATTTAATTTAATTTTTTTTATTGAAACACAGTTGATTTACAACGTTGTGTTAGTTTCTGGTGTACAACAAAGTGATTCCATTATACATATATATTCTTTTTCATATTCTTTTCCATTGTGGTTTATTACAAGATACTGAATATAGTTCCCTGTGCTATACAGTAGGACCTTGTTGTTTATCTGTTTTATGTATAGTAGTTTGTGTCTGCTCATCCCAAACTCCTAATTTAGCCCTCCCCCCTTTCCCCTTTGGTCACCATAAATTTGTCTTCTACATCTGAGTCTGTTTCTGTTTTGTAAGTTCATTTGTGTCATATTTTAGATTCCACATATAAGTGATGTCATGTGGTATTTGTCTTTCTCTGTCTGACTTACTGCACTTAGTATGACAATCTCTAGGTCCATCCGTGTTGCTGCAAATGACATTATTTTATTCTTTTTTATGGCTGAGTAGTATTCCATTGTGTATATATACCACATCTTCTTTATCCATTCATCTGTTGATGGCCCTTTAGGTTGCTCCCATGTCTTGGCTGTTGTAAATAGTGCTGCTGTGAACATTGAGGTGCACGTTGAGGTGTATCTTTTCAAATTAGAGTTTTCTTTGGATACATGCCCGGGAATGGGATTGCTAGATCATGTGGCAACATAGTAGCTTGGTTTTTATCTGTTTCATAGATAAGCCTTTCTCAAAAGAGTTTATTTAGAAAAGTGTTCTTCAAATAGCTTTTAAAAGGTAATTTTTTTAAGCAATTAAAAAGAAGTTGGAATGATAGATAAATAATAGGCTGGCTAGATGGAATAGATACATGATAAAGCAAGTATAATGAAATGTTAACGGTAGAATATTGGTTTATAGGGTATATGGGTGTTCACTGTAAAATTCTGTCTACTTTTCCGTATTTGAAATTTTTCATAATGTTGGGGGAGAAGCTGAGTAGATAATTTCTAAAGGCCCTTCCGTATTTTTAAAAAATGCAGTTCCCTGTGCTTCCCTCTATGTACCATTGTTGTGTCAGTGTACAACTGTGAGAATGTGGTAGACCAAGTCATTGTTGGATTGTGCCGTTAAAAAAAAAAAATCTGCTGAGGAAAACAGAATCAATCATCAGTCACTTTCTTCTCCACCTACCTACTCCCAAATTTGGAATTGACAGGTTTGGTTGGTTTCAGACACACCCACGGGAAAGCTGTTAAGTCTGCAGTTCTCCAGATGAAAGATGGGTTTAGGTATAAACATCTCCTATTTCAGGGCAGTGAGTCATTTTGGATCTGTCCCTAGCAGAGGTTTCTTGAAGCTCTCCAGCCCCCCAAAAGACACACTGTTCCTATTCACTCACTTTGGCAGAGCTTTAGGAAGAAAGAGGAGAGAAACACTCACCCAGTAAGATCTAGAAGCCTTGAGAAAACCCCAGCAGAGGGCAGAATCTTTATCCTTGGGGGCGTGGTCATAGCTCTTTGTTACAGTTCAGTCTTCCCACTGAAGTCTCCCTTCCGCATGCAAGGGAGTTTCATGCCCCCTTGCTAGGGCCATAGAGCGCATGTTGCAATGCACAATGAATGGACTTTGTCCAGCTGGTTGTTAGAATAACCTTGTCAGCACTTTGCAGGGAGTTTATCAAGGAGTTTTGCCAAACTATGATAAAGCAGCACATTGACCAGCCTCTGACGGCTGGTAAGCTCGGGAGTGCCCGTTAATGGACGAGAACTGCGCTTGTCAATCTTTTGAGGCCGTGGAAGTGGATCTCTTGTCTCTTCCTCCCTCCCGCAAGCCTTCCTCCACCGCTCTTTCGTAGATTCAGCATGGCCTTGCGTCCGCATCAAGCACACCTCCCGCCTTTGTTCTCGTGTGTTCACTGAGTAATTAATCTCCTTGTGCTGGTATGGAAATAGTCTATTAAAACACTCAGGCAGGACAACATGGAGAGGGAGGAAGGAGCATGAAGACTGGTGGGGGGGGGAGGGAGGGAGTAGTGTGCTGGTTTAATTGGTTCTTTCACTTAATGATAGTTTGTCAATTAAGGAGATACTTAGAGAAAGTGAAATTAATCCATATGGGTCAAAAGCAGCTATTAATTTTTAATCGAAACAAAATGTTCAGCGAATTGTAGCTCTGCTCAGTACAGATGCGAGCATGCCACCAGCCTCTTCCTGAAGGATTTGGGAACAGTCACAAGAAAGGGCGGGTCGGGGCGCCGTTAGTTTAGGAAGGATGTGCCTCCTCATATGGCCTCTCGCACCCCCAGGTGAGCGCCTCACAGCCTCCTGCACCTTTCTTCTGCAGCACCTGTTGGCAATGCCTGACACACAGTAGGTACTCAAGGATGTTGCTTTTCTGGAACGCTTTGAATCCCTGTTATGTGTATCACTTTGAGGTATTTCAGGTAGGTTTTAGGCATAACATCTATCCTTTAAGAACTTCCGGTCTGATTGTGGAAATATTTGTGAATCTGTTGCAGAATCACAGATCAACTCTGCTAATCTCTACACTGACACGGTGCAGTAGGCATCATGTTTTTAATCCCCATTTGAGAGGAAGGTCACTGAGGCACAGGAAGTTTAGATAACTTGCCCAGAGTCTCACAGCAAGTACAGTTAGTCTGCTAGAGGCTTGCATTACCCAATATTGTAAGTGCCCCAGTGGTCCCAAGAGAGCTGGTGAGAGGCAGTGATGAAGGCTCCTGGATGGTGGTTAAAGGATGAGCTGATTTTGGAAGGTGCTAGGGAAAGATGCTCCCGGCAGGAGGAATGGTAAACAGCACAGTTTTGGGGGAAAGGAGTGAGCTTCTGGGTAACTGGAATATGAGGTTGGCCAGATTAGGCAGGTCTAGGTTAATATATTTTCGGGATCTTGAATGCCAAGGTGAGGAACTTCCGTTAGGTCACCCCGAAGTTTCTTATTGTCTATAGGTTGTTTCCCAGTATAGGGGAAGCTCCCTTTCCCCCATTTCAGCACTTGGGCATCAAGCTCTCTTCATTATCACTCTTACCTCCTCTGCCTCCCTCCATCTGGCATCTTTCTTTTCGTTTATGGCATTCTTAGCTTCTTTTGCTTCCCGTTTAAAAAAAGACAGCAGGAAAAGAAAAAAAAAAAAATCAGGAAAGTACACCACCCAGCCTATTTCTACCAACTTTTAGAGATTGAATGAGGCTGCCTTCAGCTCCTTTCTTGTCCCCAGCCCCAGTTTGGTCCTTGGACTTTGAGAGGAAAAACCAGCAGGAGGACTTACCCTCAGGGAATGTTCTTCTGCCTCTGCCTGCTGACAAGAAAGCCGGCCGTAGGACTGTTTGGCTCCCTGACATTTGTAGTGACGTGATTTAGGGACATCGGGAAGGACTGTATCCCAAGGGTACCTCTCCAGGCTGCTGACAACTGCCTGAAACCTGTCACTAGGGGCAAAACCTCTCATTTCTCACAGAGAGATCAGGCTGCAAATGCAGGGAGCCTGGGACGAGCGACAGGGTGCACTCACTCAGTTTCTTCCCGTTGGCTGGAAGAAGCTGGGGACAAGTCAGGAGCGGTAGCATTCTTTGGATATGTTCTTCTTTGCTTCCTCAGTGTTTTATCACCTGGCCTCCTTGAGTCACTGGGCTGATGATAACTGGTGGTAATTGGCTGGGAAACAGCAGTGGACTGTGCTGTGACAACAGAGGATATAATGGGGGAGTAGAGGGCCCATGTGAAGAGGACGTGCAGCCCTCGCATTCTGGAGCAGTTAGTAGGGAAGTGATCAGGATCCGCCCCAAGACTGTGCGCAGAAGTGCGAAGCTTAGAGGGGCCTGGG
Organism: Delphinus delphis; assembly: GCF_949987515.2. Taxonomy (NCBI): domain Eukaryota; kingdom Metazoa; phylum Chordata; class Mammalia; order Artiodactyla; family Delphinidae; genus Delphinus; species Delphinus delphis. Next base: position 75,402,847 of record NC_082697.1, on the reverse strand, counting down.
CAGGTTGCTGGCCGGCCTTGGGGAGGCGGGCCACGGCTGTCTGCACACCTGGGTACCGGGGGGCGGGGGGAGGAGTTCAAGGAAGGCTGCTTGCTGGAGGAGGCAGACTGATCAGGGCAGCACAGTGAAGACTAAAGTCCTGGACAGGAGGTGGGAGGAAGGAGGCGGATGGTACAGGCATTGAGCTCAGCCCGTCTTCTGGACCTGGAAGAGGATGGAGGAAACAGAAGTAGCTGACTCTGAGTGGTTCACGGTAAAAAGCGGAATTTGGGTTTCTTGACCAGCGCTAGCATTAGACTCTTCACCAGCAATGGAACACATCTTGTCTGGGAAAGTGAGGGTCCGTAGAGAGTTACTCACCTGAACTACACGTCCCTTGTGCTGAGCAAGAGGAAGAACTCCTGGCTTAACCACGGCACCAGGTGTCTGGGAGAAATTGTTATGTCACAGGGAGGAGGACATCTCTGGTGCCTAGTGGTTAATATTAGATGATAATGTTAATTATGTAGGGCTTATAATCTTGCCTATCCATCTGTAAAGGCTCAGAACATTGTAGTCGGGAAGTTCAGTATCTTCTGTGTGAAAGGCAGTTTAGCTGGTCACATCTGTCTTTTGTACATTCCCTTATTCCTTCTTTTGACAGATGCTCATCAAAACCTACTGTGCGCTAGATCATAAAGGGGGCTCCAGGGACACAGCCACAAACACAATGGACATGGCCCTCGCTTAAAATTTAGTGTGAGATACAGCCTTTAAAATCACTAGTCTTCTTTATTGGTTAAGATTTTCTTTGTGGACAAATACATGATTAATTTTGTAGCTATTCCATGCACATATGCATAAAATCAATAACTTCTTTTCACAGTTAAGAAATATCTAAATATCTATTAAATAAGATGTATTGATTTTAAAAATTGGTGGGAGACAGCGACATTAAGTAACAGATGAATGTGTGTCTGCGTGTGTGTGTGTGTGCGTGCGCACGCGCGCACGCACAGTCACAACCTTGAAAAGACCAGTTGGGAGTCACGGTAGCATTTGAGGCCAGGATGGACATGATCCGATTCGTCCTTCAACAAGCTGACTCTGACTGCTGTGTACACAGTGGACAGTGGCGGGCAGAGCGGATGCAGAAGTCAGGAGGCTCCCTAATGTCCAGGTGAGAGACGATGGTGATGCAGGTGGGCAGCTGTGGAGGTTGAGAGAAGAAAAGGAACTCTATTCCTTTCGGAGATCAAATAAGCAGGACTTGATTATTTGATGGAAGATAATGGGAAACAGCTGTCTGTGGGAACTAAATGAGATATTATTAGCTTCGTTTTACAGATAAGGAAGTAGAGACTCCAAAGTGATTGAGACAGAAGTCTGCCTCTGAGCTCCCCATTGCACCATGTGTGAAAGTGGGGTACACAGAGGCGGGCTTACCAGGAAGCTGTGGAGTTTAAACCTCAAGCCACTTCACTTGCCAGGACCTCTTCCAAAACCTAACACCTAATCTTACATTCATAACTTTTTGTTGTTTTCCTTAAAAAGCACCCCCTGTAGGTGTTTAAACTTCAGCCTCCACAAGACCTCTGTCTTCCTCTAGCTGACTAAATACGACTCGGTTGAGTAGGACTGAGACTTGATGGGATGAGACCTAGGATGGGAATCTGACATGATACTTGGGGAAACTGTTGATTTTAGGTGGGGATCATTAGGGAGAGAAAAAGATGCCATTTCGAAGGTGTGCGTTTAACATTTCTTTCATACTTTATTTATTGAATACTCGCTTTTGTCAGGCACTGTATTTGATTTTTTTGAATAATTTTTTTTTTCCTATTATCTGGTGTAAACCTTATATGACCCCCTGAGATGGGTGCTTTCATTATCCCCATTTGATATGTGAGGAACCTGAACCCCAGGGAGATTAAATAAATGACCGCATTATCATTACTAAGTAGGTGAGCTGGGCTGGCTTCTATAAGGCCTGACTTAGAAGTTTGAGGCTGTCCTTAACCCCCACTGCTGGCAGGACTGTTGTCCAAAACCAGACCCTCGGATAGTCTCTAAACTTACGTTATTAGCATTTCATCTCCTAGAGGTTAGAGGAAGCAAGGTCTAATTCTGCCCTGCTCCCCCTGAAAAAATAGTTGTTCGGTGAAATATCAGCAGGAGAAAGTAAGCTTTCCGTCTTCAAATTAAAAGATTGAGACCATGTCTGACATATGCTGTAGACAAAGACAAGATTCTGAGGCTTAAGGGTTTCAAATGTTCTCTGAGGGAGAAGGGAAGCCCTGGAAGGTTTTCACCGTACAAGTAGTATCATCTGATTCGTGTTTTAAAGAATCACCATAGGGTAGTAATAGACTGGCTCTTCAAGTACAGCACGAGACACATATGGCTTAGAGATAATAGACGGGAAACGTGGCCTAGAGATTTTAGTGAAGACTTAACCATCATCTTGGCAAGAATGTCACTTGCTTGAGGAAAAGCTAACAGTATTCAATGTTGTATTTATAATGGCCAGTGAGGAATGGTTTTTACCCCATGCCCCCGTCACCCTCCTGCATCTCTGAAGTCTGTTAGGATAAAGACCTAGTTAGTGGTCTGCCAAGCTTCCCTAGGACCTCAGCGTCTTATTGACGTGGTCATTACCAGCCCCACCTAGCAGTCTCTAGACTGTAAACCACCCAGCAGAGAAAGAGGAATATCAGAGGACCAGCTGCCATATTTGGCCATCCAGACTCTGCTATTGAAACACAGACCCAGGAGACAGGGCAGAAGGAAGTGGGAACATCAGTGTAAAGAAAGCCTCATGGTTAAGCTGATCACTGCATCGAAGGTCTGCTTGATGGAGGGGATTAAACTTGACCATGGTTGCTATTACTGCAACAGTTTTCTATTCCACGTATAAAATATATTTCTTATGGTCAACACTGTCTCAGCATATCCTGGGCAACACAGGACTGGAAGTATGTAAACTGAGACTGGACAAGCTTTAGGTATAATTACGTAGAGATTTAAGTCAGTAGGCAGACACAATGCAGTGTCTGAAAATAGGAGAGAGGGTAGGAGTGGAGAGAATCATGAGGATAAAAAGGGCAGAGAAAGGGAAGCCCATGGGTTGTGGATGTGGTCTTTACCTCTAACCCCAAAGGGAACAGCCACGTTGGCTTGGTTCTCCCCCTGTTCCCCATTTCTCTTGCCCTCCAGCCAAACCAGCAACGAACAGCATTGTATAGTAGTGTGTGTCAGAAATAAAAGCCATGGGGATGTGACCCCCGGCAGTGTGTTTTCACCCTGTGAATTTCCTGGATATCTTTACAGGGAGTCACTCCTGGGGAAGGGCAGGCTGGAAATAATATAAGGAGATCAAGAAGGAAGTCAAGCAAGTGACACCTTGAAACAGGCGAAGCGAAGCGGGCTCTTCCCCCCTGGGACAGTTAGAGTCATGCAGGGCTGTAATTAACCCAGCAGCCCATTGGATATGTCCATTTCACCTCACAAAGGCTGTTGAAAGAAGGATTCTTGAAGAAAGAGGCTCCAATTCAAATGGTATTTGAGTAAGTCCCTCGTTGGATATACTGTTTCTAGAGTTTATGGCTCTAATCAACAAAACATGGCCATTCTTTCATGCAAGTTTTTCTTATGACTTTCCTAGTACTGACCTTTAAACAGAAAGAAAGAAGGCATCCAGAATTGGCTGGGGGTAGGACGGGGAGAAAAAGAGAGAGATTTATGGCTGGAATCAAATTAACGACTTGGGCTTCCTTCTCAGGATCTTGAAAATGTTAAAGGAGCAGGTGGGTCATTCTTTCATACATTGAGAGTCTGATATATGTAAGAAAATTGTCAGTTTTGTATTCAAGTACCCCCAAATTACTGAATTGGCCTCCCTAACTTCAGTTCATTTTTTTTTTAACAAATTTTTTTTGCATGCCTCCTCTGTCAGGCACTATTACAAACACGGCAGATGTGGCTAGAGGTAATAGTGGGGAGAGATAGATAAAAACACATAAATATCTAGACTAATTAGTATAGTAGATGATGTGTTATGATAGAAGAAAAATAGCAGGGTGGGAAACAGAGTAGGAAGGGATGTCATGTTACATACAGACAAGGAGGGCCTCACTGAGAAGGTGATGTTTAAGCAAAGATCTGAAGGAAATGAGACATGGATGTACGGGCGGGGGTTGGTTGCGAGGATTGGCGGCACCCCAGACACATTGTGCAAGAAATGCAAGGCCTCAGGTAGGAGCGTCCATGGTGTGTTAGGAATAGCAAGAAGGCCAGTGGGGTTACAGTGGAGTGAGGAAGGACAGGACCAGTGGGGGATGAGGGCAAAGTTGGTTGTTTGGGGTTCTTTGGTTTTGGCTTTGTTTTTGGTTTTTTTTTTTTTTGGTTTGGGGGAGTAACTATACAATCTCAAAACTTGAAGGCGCATTAGGGAGGCTGTCTCCTGCCATGAGTCTCACCAGTCACTGCGAATGGTTGAACGTGGAGAAGCAGAAAGTTTGCGTGTGTGACTGACTGGTGGACGTTTTATCGGTAAGTGTTCTAAAACGTTCTTTAAAATAATTACCGGCCCCTAAAAACGTGTTTGTTAGCTACAATGAGGAAAGCTTTGTTTAAAGGGGTTAGGGAAACTCACCATCCATAATCAAGATTTCAACACACCAGTCTGCATTTTTAGGGTAATATCTCTGTAAGTAGAAACAGGCGTATCTGGAGAAAGACATTAGTTTCTGAGGTCTGGCCAGCTCCTGTTCTTACCCCTCTGTCATCTCTGATTGGATTAGACGTCACAGAAAATGCCTCAGATCCTTGTTTCATGTTAAGTTTAACCCCTCCAGTTGAATACCATCCTTGTGGAGCTGAGCGGAGAGAAATTAAATTTCTCTCACCGGAGCCATGGCACTGACTGAGGTATCAAGGGTCTATCTACATCAGTAAACTTGGTCAGTTACAAGATGTATGTCCTTCCCGAGGCTCCGGAGCTGTTAAGTTGGCGCTTTCCAATCACGGTCTGATCTTTCATTTTAATGTAATGCAGTTAGACAACCTAGTTATTCAGGCATAGACTTCTCTGGTTTTCATTATCCCTGAATAACATTTGATGCTGAAATGGGGAAGACGGGAAGGAGGGGGGAGGGGAGCCCAGCATTTTTCACAGCTTGTGTGAAATGCTTAATATTTGAAAGTCTTTAAAATATACTGTACACAGACATTCCAATTTTATAAGACTAACATAACATGTTCAAAAGTTTTATGAATTTCAGCATGTAACGAGAGTCCACGTTGGCCTATTTTAAATAAGCCATAATGGCCTGGCAGCAAACCTGCATAGTTAGCAAATGCCTCCTCTGTTTATGAGCAGCCATTCCTCAGCAGGTCACTACAAAATACTAGCTTTATCAGTTTCCGTGGCCTCTGCGCGTCAGTCTGTGTGCCGATTTCGGCGTGACTCTGGTTTGACAAGCCCGAAACCAAGGGCATCGCAATAAGGTGGTACCGTGCTTGTGCTTTGATTTTTTTTTTTTTAAATTTAATTTTATTTATTTATTTATTTATTTTTGACTGTGTTGGGTCTTCGTTGCTACAGGCAGGCTTTCTCTAGTTGTGGCAAGTGGGGGCTACTCTTCATTGCGGTGCGCGGGCTTCCCACTGCGGTGGCTTCTCTTGCTACAGAGCACGGGTTCTAGGCATGTGGGCCTCAGTTGTTGTAGCACGCGGGCTCAGCAGCTGTGGCACACGGGCTTAGTTGCTCCATGGCATGTGGGATCTTCCCGGACCAGGGCTCGAACCCATATCCCCTGCATTGGCAGGCAGATTCTTAACCACTGCGCCACCAGGGAAGCCCTTGTGCTTTGATTTTAATGAAATGGTATGACTCTGAGTTGCTTGAGATATATGTTCAGGCCTCTTATATCCCATTGGGAGGCTAGGTCTCTTAAGTGCTGTTCACAGCACAGGGCCACACGGAGCAGGCTCACCCTTTCTCCGTGGAGCCTAGTGTTGTCAGAGCCCAGAAGATGTATTTTTTACTTCCTCAGGGTGACAGCCCCTCAAGTGATGCTTCTTTTAGGTGAGGATCTCCTTTCCATAAAAGTCAAAGCATAAAATGTGCTGGGACGAACCCAATTCTAGCCCGTCAGCCATCCTGGGTCTAACGTATCAGGCACAGTCGTGTTTCTTAAAGGTGAGGACCCTGTGTTACGAGCTCCCGCATTTCAGGGGAATTTGCTAGCTCCCCTGATAAAATCACACCGCTCCTCCCGCAGGGCAGAGGAGGAAGATGTTCTGTGTGTTAAAAAGTGGCCCAGCCCTTCGAGTGCAAACTCTTTCGCCCTTAGATTCACCTTGGCCCCGGCGATCCCTCAGGAGTCAGCAGCCACATCACAGACTGGTTTCGGGGGACACTCCAAACCCCTTTGCGCTCTGGCATCAAAAGCTCCTTTAATTACAAATAGTGCCATAGAGAACAGGCTGGAGCATTGAAATAAGACTGATCTAAAGGCTGTGGGCCAAAGAATTCTCACAGAGGGTAACATAATTAGGAAATCTGACTCACGAGATAAAGTTCACTCCCTTTCATTGCGGGGCCCCAACCAGCGTTCTAGCCTCGTAACAGCCGTCACGTTGTAAGCCCGGCCTCCCCAGGGGCCCCCGGCCCAGTCCTCATGCTTCCAGAAGCAGACTCCAGGGTCTCCCAGAGAACAGCAGAAGCTTTCTTCCTCTTTGTCTTAGAACACTGCCCCCCAAAACTTCCTTTGAATGTGATGTGCCCCCTACACATCATTGAAAGCTTGGCTTTGGTTAAGTCTCTACTCTTCCTTTTGAGATAAGGAATATATAAGTATAACCACCCGTGGCGTCATGTGAAACTCCCTTATATTTACCTCATTTATTCATCGTGTTTAGGGGAGGCACTGTTCAGGGTGGGCAGTTCACGATCATGATTTTTTTGCCTTTAGTTATATTCCCTCTCAGTCAGTGACATCCCCAGAGATGTCAGAACTCATGCAGGAAAACCCATTAATTAGGACCCACTGCGGGGAACCAGGAAACAGATCCTAAAGTACTTTATGGTGGAAGCTGTTGATCAGGAAACGGGATATTGTCCTTTCCCACAGTCTAGGTCTGGCTCGAACTCCTTCGGGGAGATCTGGGGGCCTGTCTTCATCTCCACTGAAATGGAGCCTGTAACCTTCTTCCAGTCAGGTTACCCCAGAGGGCAGTGACATCTAGATCTGCTTTTTTATTTGTTTGGCGTTCTCTTTTTGAAGACGTAAGCGGCAGGCCTTTAGCCCCTGGAATCTCTACCCAGAGGCCGGGCATGTTGGACATTTGCCAGTCTGATGTACGCGGGGCCTCCTGTCCACACTCTGTCTGCTGCCCCTTGGCCAGATAGCGAGTTACCAGGTTTTTCTTCGAGGCGGACAAACCTTACCTATCCTTAATGTGCACACTCTTCAGTTGGGGAAGAGGGGAACTGATCTAATACATGTTCTCAAGTGGGATTGAATCCAGACTTTTCTATCCTTCATCCTGGGCTCAGGTCCTGTGAAGCACCAGCCCCCCTCCCCCCGCCCCGAGCCAGAATGATCTCTCCCCGTCTCCATTAAACCGTAGCATTTCCTCTACACCTCTTTTTCCCTTCATAACGTTGACTGCTCTTATTTCTAGTTAGTGCTTTTCACCCTAGTGTTCCAAGCTCCATTTAAGGACCTAAGTGGCTGGGACCACATCTTCTACTTATTTCCCTCACAGCACTTACTCATTTATAACTTTGTTAATTCTCCCCACAGTGCCTCACACACAGTGCTGTTCAATTACAGCATTTTCACTAAGTCTGTTTGAAAAGAAAGAGGCTACCAGTGGATAGAGCGCTGTGCTGAATCCTTCGAGGGCCACAGGACATGTGAATGAGACGCTCAACCCTCAAGGAATGTATAGTCTCAGGGGGGATAAAGAGGATATGACAAAACTACGTGAAAAGTCAACTAATAATACGGTTCCATACAGGATCTGTGTCCAAAAAGGACAAGAAAGTGCCAGTGATGGTCATGAGAGCTTGCACGCGTTTTGCCCACATCCCCATAACGCCTCTGGAAGGTAGATGGCACTAGGCACTCTTAGTCTAATTCCCTTGTCTAGGGAGTGAGGGTAAGTGACTCCTCCGAGGAGCGGGGGTGAGGAGGGCTGGAATTCAGACAGCCTTGTGTGCCCCAGTGCAAGAGCCACACTGTGTCTCAGAGACTCTGCCTCTCCTCTCTCTTTCACTGCCCTGCTTGATGTGTGCCTGCTTGGTGCCAACCCTGTAGATGTATTCAGGAAGTTAAACGTACTGCTCTTTGCCATTAAACAAGATCACAGACAAAGAGTCTTTTGAGCAGTGATGACACTTTGCTGTTTGAACCAGAAAGGAATTGTCCAAAGACAATTAGTCCCTTGACACATGAGTAGATTAGAGTTATCACACACTGGTTGTTTGTTATAATGGCATAAAAGTACACGCCAGCTTTTCTGAGGCATGTGCTGAGTGGACTGTTCCCAGAGATTTTAAAGTGGAGATGAGATTGCCATCTGGTTTAGGTATTCATCTGCATGAGGTCAGGAGGCCAGAGCAAATGCCCTTCTGAGGTGCTCAGACTACAGTGTGTCCACCTGCATTGTCATTAACTATCTCTGTAGTAACAGACCTAGGTTCAGATTCTGGGTCTACCACTTAAAAGCTCAGTAGCCTGCTTAGTTAACTTCTCAGAGCCTATCTTCTCATTGGTAAAACAAGCATGGTAATGCCTATCTCAGAAAGTTATTGAAATGATTAATTATGGTGAGTGTAAACATCAGTGCCTGATAATACTCAGTAACTATGGTCATTGTGAGTATATTATTTTATTTTATTTTTCCCCCTTAAACGTTGCCTCTATCCTCTCCATCACCCCCATTATGTAGAAAATAACTTCCAAACCTCCAAAGGAAGCCTTCTGCCGAAATTTAAATCAAAGATAGAACTCAACACTTTGAAAAGGAGTACTTGCTAAAGAACAACTAGGCAGTTATAATTTCTGATATTTAATACCTAATTACCCATCTTCCCAAAAGTCTCCAGTTGTGGAGAATATGACAGCAGATCAGGAAGTGTGGCATGTAAGTATATTATTACATCCCTTCCTGAGCCATAGAACTTGAATTTACATTCAGAGCCGGAGACCCCAGAACTCTTCCCCCAAAGGGAGCAATTTAAGAGAGTTGAACTAGCCTCTCCTTTCAGGGAGGATGCCAAGTCTTTTCTGGGTTTCCTGTAAGTCCTAGAGGATAGGCTATTTGGATAAAATCTAGCTGCTTTGACCTGTGGAAAGAAATTCCCATGTATGCTCTTTATTTTGACCTCCTCGCCCTCCTGGGCAGTTCCAGACTGGCTCCAGGCGTTATGAGAGCAGTGCTGTCCTCTCTTGTAGAAAATATTCCTTTTAAATGAATCAGTTTTTGATCACCTCTTCCTTTCCCAGGCATGTTTTTCAGTTTCCAACAGTGGGATCAGTGAGGGGCAGAGACATAGCCATCATGTAGATGAGTTCCAAGATATTGTCTTCTCGTTTAAAGAAAGACAGGCATACCAGATTTGCCTGCCTGTTCCCAGGGAGGGAGAAGAAACGGCAGGCCGGTGGTGTGGAGAGAAAACCACACCCAGAAGTCACTTTTCCAGCCTCCCTCAATTACTCAGGAGGAAACTAACTTTGAGTGTCTTCTTCAAGGTTAAGCTCCCTGATAGTGGATGGAACCTGGCCAGAGGCTGTGAACTTCGCACAGAGGGCATCCACAGAGTCGCCCCCTGCTCATTGGGTCACTGCCCTCCCACTACTCTGCCAGCACTTACCTGATTTGGTTGACATTTCCATAATTAATTTATAACATCAATAACCCCGAGATGAGCCTATTTATAGGTTTGTGCGACTGGGTAAGAATATAGATTAAATCTTGGGCCATTAACATACTCTAAGTACTTGGGAGAGTTTTGTGATTGTCAAATAATATGATTAGAAGGCCTCCACGCTTGGTATGTACTGGCAGTCCACAAGTTTACTTCCCTTTCCAAGCTCAGAAACAACAAAAGAGAAAAAAAAAAAGTGTTCACCCCTCCCAACCACCAGAGATCCTGGGTTGTCATCGGGAACAACTTTATCATTCCACCTGCCCCCGAACTTGACCCGGGTAGGCAGTGATGGCCCGAGTGAGTGCCTGACAGCTGCTGCCCCACAGCTTGAGGATCCCTGAGACTTGGTCCTGACCCTCAATAAAATAGCATGCGTGTCCCCAGCAGCCCTGCCGGGAGAATTGCTGTGACCGTCCACAACAACAGAGATGAGAGTGTGAGAAGGGCAGCCTTTATTTGAAAGGATGTTATTATGACTTGGACTGCTCTGTGGACCCAGTCTTATTTCCTTTCTTCCTTTTTATGTTCTGTTGTTCTGGTCGTTACTTTTTTGAAAAATAACATGCATTGCTTTTCTATTATAAAAGTAACATTTTCAATATCAAAAATAAAGATCAGTACAGAGAAGAAAATAAAGAGCACTCATAATTCCACCACCCAGAAATAACCACCACTAAATTTCTGTGTGTCCTTCTAATATAGTCTTCATTCTGACATCCCACTAGCAGAGCTGCTCTCTAGACGGGGAAGCCTCCCATTCAGATGCTTTCTTTGGCAGATGTGTTTCCTTTCGAGGATAGCACTGTATGCTCTGGGGGTCAGAGTTTTCCACCAGTAACGAATGACTAGTGCCTCCCCATCCCACCTTCAGGAGCCTTCTCAGAAAACCACCACCCAGAGATGCGTTCCCCCCCGCATCTCCTTTCCTTTTAAATTTACTCAACCCACCCAACCCTCCATAGCCTTTTTGCCCCGTATCTGCATCTGCAGTGACACCACATGTCATCCACCCCTTCCTTCCTCTTGAAGACCATAATTTCTTTTAAATCTCTCATGAGTCTTCCATGTCATTCTCCAACGCATTGTTGGTGGTCCTTACTTGTTTTTTACTTTTGCTCTAGTTTTTTTTAAAATATCAAACTGGCTGCAAAACTCTTCAAATCAAACTGAAGTCAGTATGGATAAGATCATCATTAATGACGACCCACGTACACAAATAATTACAAATTTTAGTAGTTTTATTTTTTTAATGAATTTACAAACATTGAGCTCCTTGAAAGTAAAGATTAGATATTATTTCGCCAGACCCTTAACACAGTACTTGGCATATTATAAATACTTGATTAATAGTTATTGAATTAAGGTGAAAATGAAGAGGAAATTTAATTACCCAGTCTACTTTTTTATCTCAGTAGTTTAAGTGCAGACCAAAAGGAGGTCACATAAAAATGATGAAAAAACAGTATCTTAGAACAATTTTTAATGGTATATCAGTGCCTTTTTTTTGTGCTAAGCTATCACTATTAACCCGAGTGAGGACCCTTTATAATGATTTTTTAAAACCTTGATGATGCCCTTTTCACTTCTTTCCTAAATGAACATTCATATAAAGCCCTAAAAATCCCCTTGGAGGGCTTTATGAACTACTGCGGTATAAGATGCGGAAAAGGCCATTTGCAGGCTTTTGTTTCGTGGAGCTTGACTGTGAAACCTAGCACCACCCTGACCCTCCCGGGGGCATTACTCTGAGGCACGGAGCTTTTCCTGGGGACAGTGAGCACGGACCTTCTTCCCAAACAGCCCCGAACATGTCCTACACGTGCCGTTTCCCCCAAGTCAGCAATGTCAGCCCCAGCCCTGCCCTCCGCGAGTAGCCCAGACACATGTGGGGAAGGGGAGCAGACGTTAATAGTGATACATTGAATAGCTCTTCTTCTGTAATGTAGATTGATTTTCAGTTCGTCTGCATAAATCTCTTTTGCTATATGACTCTTTGGTCATTTAGTACTTGAAAAGAATGATGCCAAAGACTAGACACCTGGCCTAGGTAGGGCATTGGTTTTCAAATTCTTTTTACCTGCTGAGCTGTTCTATTTCTATTAGACGTGGGATGGGCATAGAAGCCTAATCCATTATAAACAGAGATGGGGGTTTGAGTGCCCGGAGCTTCCCCCCAGCGCTGTGCTAACCCGAAGTCAGCATCTTGGAGATCACTTTGAAAAACCCCCAGGCCTACAGAAACCAAGACAGAAGAGGCTGAAAGGGAGGCACAGGAAAGAAAGATGTCATGAAAATGATAAAAATAATCGTAGCTTACTTTTTTTTTTTTTTTTTTTTTGCCGTACGCGGGCCTCTCACTGCCGTGGCCTCTCCCGTTGCGGAGCACAGGCTCCGGACGCGCAGGCTCAGCGGCCATGGCGCACGGGCTCAGCCACTCCGCGGCATGTGGGATCTTCCCAGACCGGGGCACGAACCCGCGTCCCCTGCCTCGGCAGACATGCTGTCAACCACTGCGCCACCAGGGAAGCCCGTAGCTTACTTTTTCAGAGGCCTCCTGTGTGCCACAGTAAGTTCCGATTTGCCTCAAAAAAAAAAAGGGCAAATTGTGACGTCTAAGGCAGAGTATGGCGTTGGCTTCCTGAAAACACTTGAAAAGGATATTGGATTGTTTGCAGGCAGGCAACAGGCCAGGTAATCTTGAAGGATCTCTCTCTCACTACAGTTGACCTTAGCCTCCATTGCTCTGTTGGAATAGACCTCTCTCAAGTGAGATCAAGAAAAAAAATAAGTAGAACAGAAATGTTCACTCTGTGTGTGTGTGTGTGTGTGTGTGTGTGAGATCCAGGTCGTCATGCACACTGATTTGCACGTAAGTTAACACATCCACCACAGTAGGTGTACCGTTTTACAGGTAATTCAGAACTTTGAGGTAGAAATAGCTCAGAAAAAATGATAAAACAACAAGGTACGTGCCTTTGTCAAGAGAGCTGGCTGTACCCTTGAATGCACGTTTTGACAGATCATAAATTCACAGAAAAGAGCAAATCCTTACGCCTCACCTAGTTCCAGTCCCCTCTTGTCACTTTGGACAAAAGGTTGTCCGAACCGACTCAGCAGGGGGGCCCACTTAGTCTCCTTTCCATCTTCATTTCCTGAGCATCTTTGGATGATGCGGTTGACCAGAACCCCAAGACCAGATACTCCTTCTGCCTGAGGAGCACCTGATCAGCTAGTCCATGAGTCAGTCAGTCCACAGCCCCTGTTCCGTTCTGGGTCCCCAGTCGGGGTCTCTGTGTGGAAGGAAAGAGGAGGAAGGAGTGGAAGCTCCAGGAACTGAGTGGAGTTGGGAGATTAGCGGGTGGGCTGCCAGGAAACGATGGAAGTGTGGGAGCTCAGAGAATATCATTTCCAGGCTGATCACAGAAGGGTTCAAGGAGCAGGAGACATTTAAGCAGCCTCAAATGTTGGTGGTATTTGGGTAGCTCAGTTGGCAGCACGTACATATGACGGCCCTGAGGCGTGTCTAGGGGAGTTGTGAGGTCACGCCGAGGAACCCTGTGAAGGGCGCGCCCGGTGTGGACCACAACAAGCGCTGAACGCCCGGCGACAACATTTGGAGCCTTTTAAATATTCTTGAGCAGGGAAGGGACACAAGGAAAGCAGTGAATCTGGTTCAGCTATTAACAGTAGCCAGATACAGAACTGAGGGCTCAGGGCTTATGTGCCCGCCGAATTGTGGATTTGCTTGGTAAGCACAGTGTGAGGAAAACCCCAAAGGAACAAGGTTCTTTCTTTTGGAGCCCTGACCGAGGGAGGCACAAATGAGCAGTTAGTTCTCTCATCGGACCAGCATTTTCTAACATGAATAAAGCCACGTGATGGGTTCATGGTCATAGCAGGCCTAACAACGAGAGCGAACTGGCCGTCGGGAATTTCTCTCGCAGCGTCCTGACTTCCTGCAGAGCTGGTGCTGAAGTGGGGGGAGTAGGTCCTGCCGGGTCATCCCCCAAGCCGCCTCACATTCAGCACAGTCCCTTTGGGTCCAGTTCACACATCTCACTGGGGCCCATTTAACCGAGCTGGGCCTGTTGCAGACCTTCAGATATTTAATTTGTAAACACTTAATAAAGCACTGTCAGTAGGTCGACTTGTCTTCTCCGTCGGCCACATCAAAATCAATACATCCCTTGGGTGTTCCGCCGTGATTGTCTGGGCTGAGGAATCTAATAGGATTAAGTGTTTGGGGTCCTATCTGAAGCCACAGTCCACAGTCCTAGTTAGATGAGGTTAAAGACTGGCTTGCCATTGTGGAGGCGCGACTGCTTAGGGGTCTGAAAAATCATTAAAGCTTGTCCTCTTAAACGTTGATTGTTCCCTGGTGATTTATTGACAAAACACAAAAAAGTGCTCTATACTGCACTCTAATTATATGTATGAGGCCATAAGATCTCATGGGAAATTAAATAAAATTTACAGCTTGATGGTTTTATGCTCCTGGGAGACATACCTTCTTAATAAGATCTTATAGCTGGGAATATTTATGAGGTTAAAGTCCGTAGGCTTGAGCAAAGACCTAACCTTTCCGTGGGAGGGGGAAGGGGGTGCATTTTGATTTCTTTTAAGATAAATGATTGTAATGAAATTTCAGGGGTTGAGGAGGAAATGTTCAGTGAGACACATCAAGCGCTCCTCCCCAAGACCGCTGGAGGACAGAACCGAAAGGGCACGGGGACTTACTGCCACCATGTATCTCACACAAGGCTCCGGGTGGTCCTACCCACCACCTCAGCTCTCTGTGGCTTCCTCATCTGATCAGCCCCCATCACAGTCTGAAAGGGAGGGAAGATCCTAGTTAAGGGCAGTTATCTAAGAGGTCAAGGAAGGGGAAAGAACTTGAGGCAGGAAAAAGGGGAGAACCAGAGAGAGAGAGAGAATATGAAGGGGAATCACATTGATGCACTTGAAACCCTAAAAAGCAGTTTCACATCTTCAAACAGCCCCAAAGGAGTTACTGGACATTTGCTGTTTTACCAGATCCCTTTCTCTTTGTGTCAAGGGGTGGCTGGGGCCCAGACCCTGTTCCCGTAAGCGTCATAATGTGCTGCTTGGACAAAAGGTCAGAATATAGTAGTGGTGAGGGTGTGGAGGGAGCTTCTGCAGGTGGCTTAAAGATGAGACTTTCTTGACTCTGAAGAGGGTGTTTACAGAGGTGCACATTATAAACCATCCCCGCAATTTTTGTTACTCTCATCCCGAACTCTACCCTGGACCCAGTTTCCTCATCTGTAAAATGAAGAGCTAAGGCTAGATGATTTTAGGGTCCCTTCCAGCTCTAAAATACTATTTTATGGTTCTAGAATATATGTAGGAGAAAAGCATTTCTCTCCATCCCTTGCTTTAGTCTTCTGAGTGAAAGTGAGATGTCTCTTCCATTTAGATAGAGCAGCTCAAGCCCCAGGTCTCAGATAAAAAGAGAAGAAAAAAAACTTATTAAAGATAGCTAAGTTCCCCTGATAAGCAGCAAGTGAGAAATCCCTGATTTAATTTAAATATGATATTTCTGTCTTCATTAATTTAAAGCATGTATATGATAATGTGTCCTTTTTTATTTAGTGGTCTGTCCTGGAGGGAAAGAAAGGCTTGATGGTGAAGCAGAGGGGTGAAGGTTTGGATATGTTTTAATAAAGATGAGTATCCCTAAAAATGCTTGAATTATATGGAAGGAAGATTTGTTGCAAGTTACAAATCAAAGCCTGAAATGTCACTTATCTCCTAATGATACTTCTACACAGATTATTAATTTCATTTTAGAAGCCCAATGAATGTTATATTTTATGACATTGATTAAACATCTTGCTGCCATCTACCCATCCATCCTTTTCGTTTTCAAAAATCCGTATCGGAATTTAACAAAAACAGCTCATAAATGTGTATTTTACAGCCTAGCAGAGTCGACTGGTTCCCCCACTCTGCTTACAAGCAGACCCGTCTTGAATCCTGGGCTTGGGCCGTTTCTATTCTTAGCAGTCGGGCTTTTCTAAACTGACCTTGTGTTTTGTTACCAGAGTAGGATCGGGGGATTTATTTGGAAGAGCATTTGTGGCTTCTGGAGCTGCAGAGCCACGAGGGGGGCTGTGGTGTGGCCGGGTGAGCCCCTGACTGGGAGTCAGGGACTCCGCTTTCATTCTGGCTCTTAGACAAGCCAGTTACCTCCCTCTTCTGTGTCCTGGGGATAATTACAGCCTCCCCTAGTTGGCTCACAGTGTCATTGCGGGGATGGATGAGATAATAGACGCGAAAGCTCTTCCAGCCCTTCAGAGGGAAGCAGTGTGGTCGTGGATTTAAGAGCCAGTAGAGAATAGAGTGGGATGATTGGTTTTGGATCAACCTCAGGCATTTTGGGAAAGGTTTAGGATGACCCTTCTGAAAGCAGGGAGAAAAGGCGTTTGGAAATAGGTCCACTGTGTTATTATTTATGGTACTTTTGTCAGTAGAAGTACCTCTGGTTCCTCCAGACTCACACCTGTGTTTCCTCAAAGCCACTGTGGCCTCATTCCCCGCCTGGATTGGCTCCAGTTAGAAGACCCCGTTTGTTCCTGTGGCATTTCCCTCACGGTGACGTTTATAGTTGCTGTCATTTTTCTCTGGAGAGGATGCTGGCACCTGGATCCCCGTGCCAGGGCACAGCTGCGCCTGTTCCTTCCTCCAGGAAGGAGACATAAAAAGACATATTCTGAGGAATCTGAATCAACTCCACGTGAAAGATTAAGGGCCAGTCCCCAGAGGCTGCCACGTCCGGAAGAAATAACCTGTTAAGGCTGGGGGGACTTGGGGGCGGGGAACTCGAGGATAAACAGTTCTGCAAGAATGGATACCACCAGGGGAAATCACTATTAAATCAGAAGCGGGCCTCTGTCCGAGGAACCTTACCACAAATGTGCAGGAGGCTTGGGTGGTGGAAGCAAGGAGCAGGGGCGGTGAGGTTCGTGCCCCTAGGGACGAGAGGGTCAGCCCGAGAAGGAACAGGTGCTGCCAGGTCTCCCCGAGAGGGCCGGTCCATCCCGGCAACAGGGCACAGAGGAGCAGGCTGTAGCTTGCGGAGTGACACTACCTGGACTCACTTCTTGTCTCTCCCAGTGCCCTCAGGGAAGTTACCAGACTTTGCTGATCTTTGAATTCGTCGTCAACACCAGCCCTGTCCCACAGGGACCTTGTGAAGGTTGAGTGAACCACTAAAGTAACGTGTGTGACCTACTTAGCGCAGGAGCTGGGCCCGAGTTAGTGCTTAATCAATGTTACCTGTTGGCAAGTGTCTGGGTAGTAGCGCCTCAGTCAGGGGTTTTTGTTGTCGGTGGTGGTAGTGGTGGGTTTGGGTTTTTGATTTTTTGTCTTATTGGTTTTGTATTTTCTCTAAAAAAAAAACACTATAGAACGGCATCTCTTAAAAATCTGCAGCAGACAGTACTTGGTCTGCTCTGCAGGGCCTTTCGTTGTGGGCATGGTGACAAACTGGCTTTAAGTGACAGAGCATGTTGAGTGAGGCTGGCTGTTGGTGACGGCCCCGCCCTGTTTGGGGTATGGGGAGTGGGTGTGACCGTCACTGGGACAGGACAGTAGCTGACGAGTGAAGACCTCCGGCATGCTGTGACACGTTCTCCAGTGACTTGTTTTCCCCCTTTTTCTGACTCATTTCTCTCCCATCCCCCTCCTTTCCTCCTCTTCCCTCTTCCCACCGCCCTCAACACCCCCTCCCAGCCAGCCCTCCCTAGCGTGCTCCGGCACTGGGGGTGTTGCATAAAGGGAAGATACGGCATGTTTACGGAGAGAATTTTCAAGAAGTGTTAATTTAATATGCTAAAGTGTTCCCTTCAGCATTTTACCTTTCTTGTTGTTTTCACAAAACAGCCAAGACTAAATAATGAGCCCAGGGCTGTGCCCTTTGGTAGCGTGATAGCTCATTACCCACTAGCGGCCTCCATCTGCCCTCATGGCTGCATGGGGAGCCATTACGATTATGATGGAAATCTCAGAAGCCATTACCAAGATGCAACAGAGGGCCTGCTGCAGACAGCCTAATGGACTAATTTGTAATTGGGAGAGGGAAATGAGTTAGCGAGCTGGGGCCGGTTTTGATGAGAGTGGAAGTGCGCATGCTAAATGTGATAAATGAATAGGAATGTGTGTTTGCGCAGTGGGCTCTACAAGGCTTTCCATCTCTCCCGGGGATTGGAGACGTGCTGACAAGCCGTGAGGCGCGAGGAGGAAAGGGCTCGGGGGAGGCAGGCAGGATTCAAGGAGAGTAGCTAAGGATAAATCGGTGAGGAAAACTAATGGCAGTAAAATCCAAGGAAATGACTGCATCTGCCATGAAAGTAGTAATTAGGAAGCGTTTGGTGTGCGTGTCTTTAACCATTAAAATAGGGACGAGGGGGAGCCCTGGCGCTTGTTGTGGGAAAAGGGGGTGGGGGGTGGGGGTGGGCTGTGATGTTCTGAGAGGGAAGCCCCTTGCAGAGGGCTCTGATGGGAGAGCGTCCTCAGACCTGGTGGTCCACACAGATTCTTCCAGCTCCACACAGAGCTCGTTCCTGAATCACCGCGAGAGCCCTCTCTCCCAGGAGCCACTGGAGATCCCGCAATGGCAAGGCGCTGCAGGCCCAGAGGCAGCCGTTGTGCAAGGGAAGGAGCCCGGCTGGGGGTGCCAGACCACCAGTGCATCTAGGCCAGAAGGCTTCCCGTCCTGGGGGGCTGGAGAGTCACCTCGTAAGCACCCACGCCCGGCTCTCCGACCTGAGGAGTGCTGGGTGCAGGCATAGACACACATGGGGCTGATTTCCAGAACCCGGCGCTGCCTTCTGTCCGTCAGTCAGCTCCCCAGATCTCAGCAGCCGGGTGGAGAGAGTGCCCCAGGCGTTCCCAAGGGCAGCCCGGGGCCTTTGTTGCCTCTCAGGCTGATGTGGCCTGTTGACCGCGCATCCCCAATCTGTCTGAGACCATGTCCTTCTTGGAGCTGTCCTTGTTTTACTTGTTTTCTCTGCCATGTAGCCTCTCAGCTCTAGTCTGACCTCCAGACTCTGGTGTCCTTTCCCATAAATCAGACCTTCGTGTCCCTAGAGCTGCAGCCTTAGTGCGTCCCTTTCTCCCAGCAGCCTGCTGTCCTCAGCCTTCCTCTGGATCTCACTTTTCCCCTGGGGCGGCCTGATTCGAGCCTTCAGGGTTGTCCTAGCACTCAGGGCTCTTCCTGCTTCCAAGCATTCCCATCGCTTTGCCTAGGAAGACCTTTCAGCCTTTTCTAAACAGCCTGGGGGAAAACATACAATCCTTCAGGGAAGAAGGAAGCAGTGGAACCAATTAGTTGAGCCCCAGCCCGGGGCTGGCAGAGCACCTTACCAAGGTAAGAGGCCAAGCGGGTTGTCTCCTGCCCTCAGTCCCACCTCTGTCCCAGTGGCACCCTCTCCTCATAGCATTCCCAAGTACATAGGAAAACTTTCCGTTTTCTTCACCAACCACCAGAAGGTAAGATTTCTAATTAGCTCCCTAATGGGTTGATGACAGTCCTGTTCAGCAGAATTTAATTGACAACTTACGTGGTTGATCACATGATTGATCCCACCTAACTTTGAAAATGAACCTGAGGAAACCAGCCGAGAAACACAGATACAGTGAGACCCCAGACAGCTCAATCTGGGAGAAAGCAATCAATCAGTAAACGAGGCTGAGAAACACTATCAAATATTATAAGCTAAAGGAAGTTATTGAAAAAACACCAAGTGTGGTTCTGATTTTCCTAGATGTCATGGGAAGGGGACAGCTGAATGGATGCCTTTGACTACTAGCAGAAGCATGTCATTGCATCAGGAGAAACTGACTTTTTCCCAGCCAGTGTCTGCTGTTAAATATACCATCAGTTATGCTGTCAATGTCCCTTCAACCAAGAGCCTCATCAGACACTCCATCGATAGTAGAAGATCGAGATTTTCTATAAAGAGCTATTGCTTACATGTCCTTTAGTCAAAGCCGCCCCCCCGCCCCGACCTGTGTCAGCGCTGGACGAAGCCCTGGAGAGACTATAAAATTCAAGGGCCTGCTGTGCCCAAACTCTCATTCTAGTGAGGCAGACCTGAACTTGGATAACTAGTTCAGTTACATAGACAGTAACAGAGGGTTTGGAAAACACACAAGAAGTCATCAACCGGTTTGACAAATATTTACTGAGTACATGATTTAGAGCAGACACCGACCTAATCACTGGAGATAGAGCAGTACATGAGTGGCATGGTCCCTGTCCTCCTGAAGCTACGGTCTAATTCTGACCCAAGGGGAAGGAAGAAGGTCCAGGGTGGGAGACAAGGGGGGTGGCATTTGAGGTGGGCTGTAATGCTAGAAGTTCACTGGAAATCACCAGGAATGAGATATCCAGGAAAATCCCAAATATTTGGAAATTAAACAGATTTCTACATATGGGTCGAAGAGGAAATTACAAGGGAAATTTGAAAACATTTTAAACTGAATGGTAGTAAGAATACTACGTATCAAAATCTGTGGGTTGCAACTAAAATAGTGCTCAGGGAGGAATTGATGGTTTTAAATGCTTATATTAGAGTAGAGGAAAAGCCCAAAATCAATGACCTAGGTTCCACTGTGAGAAGGTAGGAAAAGGACACAGATAAACCCAAAATGAGAAGGAAGGAAATAATAAAGAAAACAGCAGAAATTATAGAAATGGGAAACAGACAGTTGAGAGAAAACCTTAGCTAGACTGAACAAGGGGGGGAAACACACCAATACCAATATATCAAGAATGAAAAAGATGTTATCAGTACAGGTCTTACGGACATTTAAAGAATAATCAGGATGGGAGTTCAACAAGCAGAAATGGAGAGCATGAAGTCCAAATAACAAGAGTTGCTAGTTATATGTGGGTTTGGAGGGGCGTGGGAAGAGGGACTTGGCATAGAAGACAGTGAGGCTAGAAATTTCGCTTGGAATCAGGTACTAACGAGAATTGTCGCTTCCTGCAATGACCCAGGGCCCGTGTTCACAGTCCCACTCACTGCTCCTTGCAGCACAGTTCCTGATGCACAGGTTTGAATGTGTTCTTTGACCAGCAGATGCCGAACCCGAGGACAAGTCACCACATGGGCCATAATGCCCTGCTTTCAGGGCCCCTGAACTTCCTCAAAACATTTTTGCACATGGGACATTTTTGGCCAGTAAGTAACTCTAACAGATCTGAGTCTGCCGCCCCCAGAATATGAGGAGACTTTGTTTCTCCCCTTCCAAACTATTAGGTCCTTGTCAGTTGGGCTCACAGGTTTCAAAAATGATCTGATGCCATCCTAAGACCATGCTGTCATCCTTGCCATGATTTATATGCTTCTGAAAATGGGACTCTTTTTTTTAAGATGAGTCTGAATGTTCATAGCAGAAGATGCTTGTCACAGCCTAGCTGCTCACTTAACAGCTTCCAAGTCAGCAGGAGCCCCCCCAACACCTAAGAGAGTGGGGTGGTGGCATGGGCAGGCTTTCATCTTCCTGCGCCACGAGTCTGTGGACAAGGCCCTAAGCTGCTCAGCCTTTCACCTGCAGGAGTCCTGGCTTGTCTCTGCTGCTTTGTGGTGGAACTGGTCCTTCTTTGCTCTCTCTTTCTCCTCTGCCCCAGTATCCACCTGAGAGGCGATGTTTCATCATAGCAAAGACCATAGACTCTGGAGGCAGACTCTGTGGTCCTGAGCAAGCTACCTTCCCTCTGCGCCCCTCAATTTACCATCTTTACTGTGAGCAAATTGAGAGTGGCTCACTCACAGGGTCATGGTGAGGAGTTAAATGACTTCACATACTTAAGAAGGGCCTAGGAGTGCGGGCGGGAAGGATCAGAGCAGGTGAGTGTGCCCTATATGCTAAGTTGAGGGGCAGGGCTCTGGGCACCTGTGTCTTTATTTACCTGAGTATCCTTGTGCCCAAGAGAGCAAGGCATTCAATAGCAAATTTAAACACACACACACACACACACACACACACACACACACACACACACACACACACACACACACACACACACCCGTGACAGGTTGACACCTGGTAAGTGCGGGAAGTATTAGGAAATCTCAGGCTTGGCTCTTGGATTCCTCGGGTTAATTACCCTGGCAGTCCTCTTTGGGTGGGAAGCTCCACCCTGTCCCTCCCACTGTTGACCCCAAGTACCCTGGGTTGGACAGCAGCAGTTTGGTCAGGAGTCCCTGCCCTGCTGGGGCTGGCGTACACTGACCCTCAGTTAAGACTGAGGCTCTTGTGGGGTCCTCCAACCTTCTGAGACAGTAGATTTCATGAACTGGAAGCTTTCCCCTTCCCTAAAATAGCCGGGTGCCGGTTGCTTGTGCTATGACATCGGTGCAGGCAAGAGAGGAATGTCTTGAAAGGGCAGAAAACCTGGGACAAGGCTGGGGAAGAAGAGGGAGAAGAAGCCATCACGTGGGGCTTTGATTTCAGCAGGTGAGAGTGAGTCAGGCACTCGTGTTTGACCTGACATTTTCAGAACACTCTCACGTGCACTGTCTTACCACTTCCTTACTACAAGTTTGGGAGCAAGAGATGGCCTAAGTCAGTATTTGCACTGGAAATGAAAAAGCTAGAGCCCAGGAAGGCCAAAGGGCGTGCTCAAGGTCACATGGCTACTTCCAGACACATTGGGGACCGGAGCCCAGAAGTGCTGCCTCCCAGGACTCCCCTCAGGGGAGTGTGGAAAGTCGCCGTGAACCACCATCTGAGCAAACGGCGCGACCCACTCTTGGCAAAAGGACGGGCCTGGCTGTAGCAGGACCAGCGCAGAGCGCTCTGGGACCCTGCTGACACCGCATTTGAAACTCCGCCAGGGAAGGGGGACGTCCTGGAAGTTCAGCCCTCTGTTGGCTGTTTCTGAGAGAGCGTTGTTCTCCGATGCTGGATTTAATGAATAAATTCTAATAACTTTTGCATTTTTATCCATGTCGTGCGTGTTTATCTGCCCTCCCCACGTAATTTCCCTCTCCCCTTCTACATACTATATTTCTTTTCAAGCCACTGAATTTTTTTTTTTTTTAAGTTCTCCTCAGTAATTGCTGATAAAGATGCGTGCCTCCTTGTTCTGCATTTGCACGTGTATATGCTCAGCGCCAGGAGCTCAGGGAGGAATGTGTGGAAGAGGGTATGTTTACACTTCCAAGGGGAGGTGACTCTGTAGGAGCTGAGAAATGGAAAATGGTCTATGACCCCTGGTGGTATGTGAACTCCTTAGCGGGTAGGAGGTGTCTTGCCTGGCTGTCTCCGGCACTGGAATAGGAGCTCACCTGCAGGAGCGTGGAAGTGCCTCTGTGGAATCCACGTATCCGTGAGCAGGCTGGGCGGCTGAGGGGCTGGATGACCAAACGAGTGGCTGGAGAGATTGATGCTGAACCATCAGAGTCAAGTCTCACTTGGCCGGTTGTGTGAGGGAGTCTTTACAGTTACTCCTCCTCTGGATTTCATTACAATATTTTGTCTCAGTTTTATTCTGCCCAATTCTCAGGATTTCTTTATGTTCTTAGTGGGAAAAGTTGCTTCTGTTATTTTTATGAAACGTACTCTTTTCCCCCAAGTGCTCAATCAGGGTAACTGTGATTGAGAGATCAGAGTGAGCTCCAGGAGGAAAGTTAACGAAGCATGAGAATAGGCTGAAAGTGACTTCTCGTGTGCAGTCTTTAGGTTTTCTACTCTTCCTACTGGTTTATCAAATAACCTTTCTTGGAAGGTCTACTAATTCCTTTGAAAAAAGATACTCATTTTACATTGTGTTATAATATACTAAGCACTGTTATTACTAGGATGTTTTGAGAGACAGGGAACAGTCTTTAGAACTGAGATACAGTTCTAGGAAATTAAATAAAATCCACTGACCAGAAAGAAATGGAACATGATAGGGCGGGAGAAGAAACAGTCTCTGCCCGAAAAATCAACCGTGAAAATAGTAAGGATTTATGTGCAGCAAATCCCGAAGTTAGAATTTAAAATAAATAAATGGAAAGGATGGTATGATTTGAAGTCAGCTTCCACTCTGAACTAGGCGTTCAAGACCCAGAATAAAAATGGTCCTCTTCATTGCAGAACTGATCTTGGTAGCCAACGCCTCGTCTCCCCCAAGAGCACTTTATTTGAGAATCAAGGGAAGTCATTGCTAAGAAAGCTTGTCTTCTTAAACCAGGAGTGACTTTCAAAGAAACAAATATCAAATTGGGAAAACCCTGCTAATCTTTTCCCCTTAGAGTCTAGGTTTGGGTGTGTGTGTGTGTGTGCGTGTGCACTGGAAATGAAGGAAAGATTCATTATTCATTATATATCTTTTTTTTTCCTCAAAATTACTAGTCGTCAGACTCTGATAGAGCATTCCTTCTTTTTACCACTCTTGAAAAGCATAGTGCTCCTCAGGTTGATTCAGCCAATAAACGGTCAGCTTCCTAAAGAGACTGTTTGGGATTCGTGAGGAAGAAAACGCCAGGATCTGGGCGGTGTAGAGATCAGAGCCGTGATCAGAACCAGAAGGGGAGTTCGGACTGTCCCCGACTCTCTTCCTCTTTGGATGAGCTCCCCGCATCCCCACTGCCCTCTCCCACCCTTGACCCTCCAGTCCCACCAGCTGCTGTTTTTCCTTTCTCTGTAGCCTCGGACGCAAGGCCACTGAAGAGAACAGGCTGAAGGCCCCTGTATTCCCTGAAGTGATTCATTGCTTAGTAGGAACTTCACTAAACTTCCCAATTGGAGTTTTCTTAGTTTTGAAAATCAAACAAAGTTCAAAAAGTAAACATCACAGGTAGACATCCCAGCCCAAAGCAGAAGAAAAATGTCTCATGTTAAATGTTTTGGCACAGAACAGAATTTATGAGCATTTTCAATGTTTTGATTTTTTTCCCCCAGTCACTGTTATTCCTTACCCCACCCCCAGAGTTAGGTGTGGAGAGAGTATGTTGGCTGGTTTCCATGGTGACACCGAAGAAAAGTCATTTTTTAAAGTAGGTTTCTACTGTGTTATTTCACACGCATGAAACATCAACATCTACGCTGTGTGGCTGTTACCCCCAAACGCGAAGACATATAAATGGCTGGAGTATTTTATATAAATAGACAAGTGGGGGTGATGTTTTCCTTGGTCTCGCGCCGACCCTAGTAACAAAAGTCTCTCAGTTACCCAGGGCACCTGGGCCGGAGCAAGGGAACAGTTCTGCTCAGTGTTAAACAACCTTCTCTCCTATGAATAACTATTGGAAAAAAAACAAAACAAACCACAGCTCACATTTAAAGTCCACTCCCTCCAACTAAAAAGTAGTGCTCCGATGCGAAGTTCCCAAATAATCAGAATTTTCAAACCTTCATCTGTGTTTTCAGTCTAACTTACTTGATCAACCACTGCAAATACCCCCTTATCTGTCCAAGGAGTCATCTAGAACCTTCCTGCCCCAGGAAACACGCAGTTGCCGCCAGCCTCTCGGAGAGATGAGGTTAGGAAAGCGGAACTTTTAGTAGCAGAAGTTTGGTAAAGCTCTCGCCTCTCCTCTGCCACCCCAACTCGCCTGCAGAGTTTTGAAGTGGAAGAGCATAGATAAACTGTCTCATTGTTTCCCTTCCATGTCACCGTGATGTACTTGTTACATTCTGTAACTGAGACTATACTGGGTTTGGGGAAGAGTAAAATGGACAGCACTGCCTTATCTTTGGAGAAAGTATCATCTTGCATGTGGAGAGTGCCTTTAACTTTTCCAAGTTCTCTCTTGCATGTGAACTTTCTAATAATAGTGGAAGATAGTTTTTTCTTGGTATACTCTCCTTGTTTTAAAGCTACAGGGACAGAAGTCTAGTTTGCCCAGCATGTGAGGAACAAAGCCGAGTCGAGAATTCAGAACCCATGATTTCCCCCCAAAGCTTATGTTACTAATCCTGCACTTGGCGTCTTCCAGACAGCCAGTCTGCTCAGATACAAGGTGAGCGGGTGCAAGACCACAGATTTCTGGGACTGGGTCTCAGACACACACGGACCGTCAGGAGGAGGTCATTCTTCAGTTATCAAATAGTTACTGAGCACCTGCTACCTGCTGGATGCTGCTTTAGACAGCGGTGGCCACAACAGCCAAGAATCCCTGCGTTCCAGTGCGGGGAGGGGCAGATGACGAACAAGTGAGTAAAACGCAGACTGTGTCAGAGGATAAGCGCTAGAGAGAAAATAAAGCAGGAAGGTGGGGGAGTGCTTGCAGTCTTAAATAGGGCGGCCGGAGAAGGTCTTTCCAAGGGAGACATTTGAACAAAGAGCTGAAGGCGCTAAAGGAGTGAGATTTGAGGATCTGGGGGGAGAGAAATCCAGGCAAAGAGGAAGGGTAGGGAGTGTGGGAGGCTGCACGTATCGCTTTCCTTAGATCTGCAGATGCCGGGCCCGTACTTGCTGCATGTGCTTGTATTCATGAGTGTATTGTCTGTTTGAAAACTTCTCTCAAATTCTGAGCTTGGTACATGGCTTTAATTTCTGCGGTAATGACTTCCTGCGCCTGGGGAGCTCTTTAATAGGTGCATTCGGAAAGTTGTAATCATTAGGCCTGGGTTGGTGTCCTATTACCTACGTGGAAAAAGCAGAATTGCTTTGGCACTGATTGGATCTTGGGGTGGTGACTCTATTTTCTTGGTTTTTAATGCAGATCATTGAAAACATGTCAGGGCCCTGATCTCAAGTGTTTCTCTTAAATAGGGAGAATCATGTTTTTATATGCAGGGGGTACAGGAAGGGACTTGGGGTGGAGGGGGGTGGGCAGAAGGGCGCTTATATTTTAAATGCCAGTCAGCTGCAACCACTGGTTATCTGGAGCCTGTTCAAACTCATTTGGAGAACAGTTGAATTTTTAAAGTGCCTTTTGATTCTCTCTTTCATTTATTTTAACTGATCTGCTGGGATTAGGAGCTTGGTAGGGGAACACCAGAATGCTTGCCAAAATGTGTGAATAATTAGAGCTCTGATGATGTGTGCCAGATAGAAGGGGAGTATTCACACTTCTGATTAGATTCAGCTAAATGCAGTTGTAAATCACTGCCGCCCCAGTCACGGAGCCCCGTCAGGAGTTAGCAGGGGAGGAGGCTGGGGGGCAGTGAGGGGACGAGGGGCTGCCCCAAGGCACGGGGAGCGGCAGAGGGGGGCGAGCAGGGTGGTTCCAGTGGCAGCAGCCAGAGTGACGATAATTCTGGCATCCCTCTTCCCGTTCGGTTCTGTCATCTCGAGTCTTGCTGGGCGCCAAGCTGGCTGCCATCTTGACAAATGTGGATAAGATGAGTCGCTGTTCTCTGGACACGCACTCTCAAGGGAGGTGAATGAACAACTGTTGATCTGTGTGATGAGTGTGTCAGAAGGACAGACACCAGACCGAGAGACCCCGGGGGAAGAATGGGGTCTGCAGAAGGGAAAGGGGCAGAGAGAGTTGTATTTCCTTCTCAGACAAAAGGTGAAGCTTCAGAGAGCTCAGCAAGGTGAGCTAGTGGTTAGAGGAATGCCAGGCTAAGGGAACAGCATGTGCAAAGGCACAGATGTAAAGGGGCCTCTCTTAGTCTTGGCGTGATGTCCATTGTGGCTGGAGGCTGGCAACAGGACAGGGCAGGAGGATGGGCATTGAGACCTGCAGAGTAGATTGGGCTAGACTCTGAAGGGGCTTTAGTGCTCAGTTAGAAAGCTCCTTTTCAAACTGCAAATCACTCCAGGCGTCCTGATTCAGCCCTGACAAAGGGTCGGTGTCCCACCCCAGTGAGAGAACCCGCTTCAGTCACAGTCATTGATGGGAAGGTGTTGGTCTTCTTTACGGACATTGGGGCAGGAGAAAGAAACACAGGGAATCACCACTCTCACCAGTGGGGAGCCTTTGGAGGTTAGTAAGGGGAAGAATGAAACAGAAGGTGGTTGACTTAGGAAGGTAGCCGGCAGAAGCTGTGGTGTAGAATTATCAGTTTGTGGGGTGAGCCTGGGTTGGATGTAGATGGGAGGTTATGGCCAAGGTCTGAACAAAGATGACGGCAGAAGGAATCCACTTCAAGAGAGATTTCAGAGTGGAATCAAATAGGGCCTGTTGAGGACTCCAGCTGTGTGCTGGGTTCCTTGGCTGCATGGAACTGAATGGGGCCCTTTCAGAACCCTTGCGGTGGTCCTAGTTGAACACTAATCCTTCCTGATTAGTATGGAGCGCTATAGCCAAAGACACAGCGTCCTGCAAAAAGCAGACAGTGAGTATATGTTTTAAAGACTGGCCCGAGGTCTGGAATCCTGGCGGTTTCCTATTCACATCCACACTTTTTCTCCCTCTGCTACACCACTCTTATGCTGCCCACTGCCCCGTGTTGCTAAAGGGTAGTGGTGGTCTTTAAAAAAATCCTCCTCACTCCGGAAGCACATCACAGCCCCATAAGATGCTGTCTCTGGTCCCTCTCTCCATCCTGTTCTTGGAAGAGTGGCTCACTTTCTCTGTCTTGATCATGTAACAAGATGCTCTGAAATGAACTAGCAGCTTGAGGTGGGCGTAAAAGCCCAGGAAAAGGAATGCAGGGGAAATGCGACAGAATGGCATGAAACCCAAAGCAAATGGTAAAAATGAGCAACACATGGCGAATGTGGAACAGAGAGAAAAGCAGAAAAATCACAACCACATCTGACATCTCTTGAAATGGCGAGAAACAGAGGAAACAACACATGTGGTTCTCTTCAAGTCAGAAAGATTCCTCTTCACCATTCCATGATGGTGTGAAGGGGACCCTTTTGGAAGACTTGAACCCTTTTCAAGTGGTTCTACCAGGGCTTTTATTTCTTCCTCTTTGGCCAGTAAGTTCAGACACTCAGAGAAACACTTAGCCTTTTGCACCTTTCCCAGGCACAGAATAATAGACTAAATCGATGCTTTCCAAAGTCCGTGTCAAAGAAAATAATCTGAGATGTGAGGAGAGAAAATCTAGAACTACTTATTCTTATCTTACTCTTTTAGATTTATTTCTTATGTATATGTTTTAGAAATAGTAGAGTGGTGTATGATTACAGTGTATAAATAAGTGAAAATATATTGGCAGGGTTAAGCGATTGGTTTTTCTGTTTGTTGCCCCTTTTGGGGGGCACGTGATCCATGTGCAAACCATCAGGGTAGTTACCAGGGTTACTAGTTGGGGTTGGGGACAAGAAGAATGCTCTAGAATTATGTGTTTCCTTATAGAAACAGGCGAGTTACCTGGATGGTCTGTTTCCTTCGAGCCTACGGGATAGCCTGTCAGGTCCTCTTAGGGCCTCAAATGCTCCAGATCTGTAGTCAGAGCCCAGAGAAAAGGAAGTTCCCCAAGAATCGTTTGGACAAGAGACGGCCACATTTATGTAGCCTGTAATCAGTTGCAGAGCTGCACTCACAGGTGGCAGAACACGGTCAGAAGTCACCCTCAGGGACCCTCACCCTCATAGGCCTGACTCCTTCACTGCCCTTCCCCCAATGTTGCTGTCACTGTTGGGGGTGCAGGGTGTCTGTGCCGGGTTGTCTCACCCCCCAGCACCCTCCTCCAGGCCACGGTGTGCAAGGGTGCTGCGGTGACGTGAGCCTTGCCCGTGACAGCGCTCCCCACACCAAGAGAGCCATAAAGATGACACATAATCGCTACAGCCAGACTAGAGCCAGGAGCGCTGTGCTGCGCTTGGGTGCTTTTTACCTTTCTTGCAGCCATCAGCTTTTCTTTCCTCTTTTTCCAGACTTCAACTCCAGCCCAGCTCAGCCTCAGAAATCCCGTTAGTGTTGGAGAAGCAGATGGCACAGGGGCGCCCTTCACTTGGGTCGTCAGCCGTGTCTCCACAGCTCAGGGACTCACCCTCCCACCCCACCACCCAGGCTCTGTCTCTGGGGAGTATCCTCCCCATTCCTTCCTCATCTGCTAGACCTCTGCCCCTAGGCAGCCTGTTCCTAAACGATGCATCTCTTGTAGAGATGTGCTCTGGTGAGAACAGAAAGACTCTCCTCACCTCGCTGCAGACAGCTGTGCAGCAGGACCCCTCACCTCCAGCTGCGAGCGCTTCTCGTCAGTAGCTTATGGACAGCCTCGGGCTCCCTTTTTCCCGGTTTCCTCTCCAGCCGTGTTTATCACACAGCTCCATCTTAACGGTGATCTTTCTAGATGTTAGACACAGATAGAGCTCTTGTGTAAGAACACACCATCAGCAACAAATGGAAGATATTACGCGTTCAGGTCGTCAGTTGCCCCGTTTCTGTCTTACTGAAATAGGAGATGGACCACATCTGTTTGAAATCAGTGGAGTGAAATAATAGCTGGTGAGTAGAGTCCTGAAGGAAGTGGGCCATGATGGGATCCAGGGTCTCCTTCTATTGGAAGGACTTTGCCCACAGCTCCCAGTGGGGCTTATAGAACTCGGGCTCTCAAGAATGTTTTGTGTCTCCGGCAGAAAAGTAGTGATGGAAGCTGTTCGCGTAAAGAGGTCACTTCTCTCAGAGAGCTTGGTTTAGAGGAGTCAGAGGATGTGTGGTAGGAAGGGCGCATCACCCCTCGTGCGGAGTGCTCAACCTCCTGGCAGTTGTGAGCTTTTGGGAGGCTCCCTTTCAGGGAGAGCACTGATAGCAAGTATCTCAGGGATGGCATGGTCTTGTTCTTTTTATTCTTGCCTTTTAAAAAAATTTTTATTGGAGTATAGTTGACTTACAATGTTAGTTTCTGCTGTACAGCAAAGTGAATCAGTTATACATATACATATATCCACTCTTTTTTAGATTATTTTCCCAGATAGGTGATTACAGAGTACTGAGTAGAGTTCCCTGTGCCATACGGCAGGCCCTTATTAGTTATCTATTTTATATATAGTAGTGTGTATACGTCAGTCCCAATTTATCCCTCCCCCCCACCCCGCTTTCCCCCCTGGTGACCATAAGTTTCTTTTCTACATCTGTAACTCTATTTCTGTTTTGTAAATAAGTTCACTCGTAGCTTTTTTTTTTTTTTTTTTTTTGCGGTACGCGGACCTCTCACTGTTGTGGCCTCTCCCGTTGCGGAGCGCAGGCTCTGGACACGCAGGCCCAGCGGCCATGGCTCACAGGCCCAGCCGCTCCGCGGCATGTGGGATCCTCCTGGACCGGGGCACAAACCCTTGTCCCTCGCATCGGCAGGCGGACTCTCAACCACTGCGCCACCAGGGAAGCCCTGTAGCATTTTTTTAGATTCCACATTCAAGCGATGTCATATGATGTTTGTCTTTCTCTGTCTGACTGAACTTCACGCAGTATGACAATCTCTAGGTCCATCCATGTTGCTGCAGATGGCATTATTTCATTCTTTTTTATGGCTGAGTAGTATTCCATTGTGTATATGTACCACATCTTCTTTATCTACTCTCTGTCAATGGACATTTAGGTTGCTTCCATGTCTTGGCTATTGTAAATAGTGCTGCAATGAACATTGGGGTGCATGTATCGTTTTGAATTATGGTTTTCTCTGGATATATGCCCAGGAGTGGGATTGCAGGATCATATGTTAGCTCTATTTTTAGTTTTTTGAGGAACCTCCCTACTATTCTCCACAATGGCTGTACCAATTTACATTCCCACCAACAGTGCAGGAGGGTTCCCTTTTCTCCACACCCTCTCTAGCATTTATTGTTTGTAGATTCTCTGATGATGGCCATTCTGACCGGTATGAAGTGATACCTCATTGTAGTTTTGATTTGCGTTTCTCTAATAATTAGTGATGTTGAACACCTTTTCATATGCTTTTTGGCTATCGGCATGGTCTTGTTCTGAAGTGGATGTGTTTTGTGAGTGAAGGATTCAGGAAACAGCCAAGGAAGATGTGATCTTTTCTCAAGATCCTCTGTACTCTCCAGCCTTTGTCAGCGAGGGAGTTACTGGCATGGGTGGGGCCATCCCCACACGTCACAAGACACTTAGCAACACTGCTCTGCCCATTAAATGCCAGGAGCTCTTGCCATCACCCTGACACCTGAAACACGGCTCCCACATTTCCAAATCCTCCCTGAGGAGAGGTGAGGGAAGAGGGTGAGCCCAGGGGACAGAGGAGCACCCTTCTTTCTGTAGACTGGGGACAGCCAACCCATTATTTCACTCAGAATCCTGACTAAATTGTCCAACACATTTTTTTAAATTAATTAATTTATTTATTTAGTTTTGGCTGCATTGGGTCTTTGTTGCGGCACGCGGCTTTCTCTAGTTGTGGCGAGCAGGGACTACTCTTCGTTGTGGGGCACTGGCTTCTCACTGCGGTGGCTTCTCTTGTTGCGGAACATGGGCTCTAGGTGTGCGGGCTTCAGTAGTTGTGGCTCGCGGGCTCTAGAGCACAGGCTCAGTAGTTGTGGCTCACAGGCTTCGTTGCTCCGCGGCATGTGGGATCTTCCCAGACCAGGGATTGAGCCCGTGTCCCCTGCATTGGCAGGCGGATTCTTAACCACTGCGCCGCCAGGGAAGTCCCAGTTCAACACATTTTGGAAAGAGAAGAAACGTTGGTCCCCAAAGGAGGCGCCTGACCCTGGTCCAGTACGTTGTCACGTGTTAACCCAGCTACACCGGCCATTTATGCATCTGTGTCACCGAATAGTCACAGTGCAGTGAGACTTATACGTTTTAGGTCTAGAACTAGATTTACAAGTCAGTAAACTGTAGTGCGAGCCTGTGTGTTCATGGTGATCCACGTGTGGGACACAGTTTGAAAATTGGCCCAAATGCAGAGAACATTTTCACTATCAACAACACTACCAACAAAGAATTACTTTTTAAGAACACATTTCTTTTTTTTTTAATTTTACACCGACCATCCCCCCTCTGCTAAACAATCGAGATTGCTTGTTTGTTGAACTTAGTTGGCAATGACTTTATAATGAAAACAAAACCTATTTTGAAATTTTCAGTCTGAGATTTTCATTAATTTGAGGTCATGAATTTTTTTTTGGAATTGTCAATCCCAATCTCCCAGTTCATCCCATCACCACCACCACCCACCCCCCGCCACTTTCCCCCCTTGGTGTCCATACGTTTGTTCTCTACATCTGTGTCTCTATTTCTGCCCTGCAAACCTGTTCATCTGTACCATTTTTCTAGGTTCCACATATATGCGTTAATATACGACATTTGTTTTTCTCTTTCTGACGAGAAGTCGTGAATTTTAAGCTCTGTTATAAAAACCTTTTAATGCTTTCCTCTGTCTTTAGACATTTTCTCATCTGCCCCCTTGCATGTTGCTGTACGGAGGTTGAGTACATAGATTTGTCGTCAATTAAATATTAAAGCGTTATAGACGGTTTTTATTTCCTTCGGTTTGTTCTCCCTCTTCCAGCACCTAATAGCCTCATGCACAGGCTTTAAAGGGAGGCAGGTTTAGAGAATTTTAATGCAGAGAGTTTACGGGAATGGGGCGAGTGGAGCCGCACTGACCCCGTATCACACCTTTGCCACACAATCGCAGGCTTCTGTTGAAACTATTCTGGAAGATATCTATTCTCCCCAGAAGCTGTCCTGCATCGTCAGGGAAAAGGTATTGGGTGCAGGTGTCAAACATGACTAATGAGGCATGAGGAGTCGACAGCAAAATAACAGAGATTAGAGGTACAGAGGACTTGTGACTGAAGTGTGAATAGCAGTGTAGATGTGTGACTGACACAAAAAAGAGGGAGACAGCCTCGGAGGAGCAGTGCCTATCACGTTTGTGCGAAGGACGGGCAATTTCAATTATTGGGTTGATATCTCCTCATACGCTGTGGCGGGTGAGGAAAAAAAAATCTCAATTGTTTTTTCTCTTTAAACGATGAGGTTCCTGCAAGCGTTCAGGCTTGGCAACAAAATTCCCAAAATCTTCTAAGACAGGCCAGAGTCACCTTCTGCTGTTTTCCAGATTCACACAACTTGTTTTATTGTCAGACAGGACGGGACGTGTTTTGCTCATTAATTTTCCTTGTCGTCAGAACATCGTGGTAATAGTGCTGTGTCCACGGGCGTACACTTCCCTCCAAGGTAATCAAGTTGTATACATTAATTGCGCACGGCTTTACGTGTGAAAGAGAGACCGTGCAGTGTTCTCTTACTCAGGGGCCCACAAGGGCTCTGATTGGTGTATTGTGCCTTCCTGAAGCCTGTATTCTAAATGGAGGAGACCAAGAAAACAAATCAAGAAGAGTACCATTAGGTGTGTCAAAGGCTACCCCTGAGCAGAACGACACACTGCAGCAGTTGGGAGATTCCAAGGGAGCTGCCAGGGCCCGAGGCTTAAACTCCAGTGAATCATGTGACTTCGGGGCGGGTTTTTTTTTTTTTCTCTAGTGGCTCTGCAGAGCCCGACTGGGCCTTCACCCTGTCGGTGCTCACTGAGTGACAATCATGGTATTTTTATTTGTTCATTAGCCTCAGGCGAGACTACCAAAGAGATGAATTTCAAGAACTGCCTTGTTGGATAAGAAGCAGGCGTCTAGGCAAGAAGGGAGAGAGAAGCAGAAGCAAAATGAAACCAGGTGGGGGATGCTTTCCTCCTCCGGTCCTTTTGCCAGTTCCCCCAGAGCAGAGACGGAGATGGAGTTAACGTGAAGAATGTTGATCCTCTTAAAAGCGGCTCCAAACGATAGACCCAGGACAGGTTTCTAAACAGCTGTGATTCAGATTAGAGGCAGGGACTTGATGTATTGCCCCCATTAGCAAGTGTCCTAATGGAAAGGGCCTGCACTTCTCTGGGTCCCATCTGAATTAAACAATTGGAGTATTTTAAATCAAGGGTCATAAGTGTCAACAAGATGAAGAGCTCTGCCTCTTGATTAAAAGAGGCCTGTAAGTTACTTAGGAAGTTCTTGTTGGCACGAGCTGCACCGTGGTGGCTTTTCTGAAGCACTGTTTGTGTTTTGGGGGGTTTTTTTTAACTTGATTGAAGTATAGTTGATTTACAATGTTGTGTTTAATTTCTGCTGGATAAAGCATCACGACACCCAGGGTAAGTCCAGGTGTTGTCCCGAGGAGAGATCAGGAACCTGAGACCAAAAATGCAGCTGGAGAATTTAAATCACACACTCTTGGGAAGAATTGAACCCGCGGACCATGGGGTTTGGGAGCAGCAGTGCCTCTCAGATTTCTCTGCCAAATTATCCCCATGGCAGGGATCACATCACATCATCCCGAGCAGGCTGGGATGGGAACCCAAGTGGTCCACTTGCATTTCCACGTTTGTGTTTGCCTCAGTGTCAGTAATGTCTCAGTTACCTATCAGGTTAATTGCCAACCCCTCCTTCCCAGTCTTAAAGTCAAGCTCCAGGACCAGACACTGTCCCTGAAATTGGTGTCCCTCCAGGCGTAGCGCCTTGCACCCAGTTTGTGAAGCACCGGCACAGCAGGCGCCCCCAGAGCCCCACGTGCAGTCTCTCATCCAGCAGCGTCCCTTGCGTGTCCTTTCACCCCTGGGCCTGAAGATAGTGCTGACGTCACAGTCCTAGCGGAAGGCTGCAGACTTTCCAAGAATAAAAGGAGAACAGGAGGGGGTGCGCAGGGGGAGAGCAGAGCCTCAGCAGCAGTAGTGAGGGCGACAGCGTCTGGAGCAAGAGGCAGCAGATGTCTCTAGGTAGATGCCCTTATGGCAACTCTTCTGGAGAGAGAGGAAAATCCCAGTAATAATAACAGGGTTACAACAAATGAAAATTGGAAAATAAACAGATGGAACATGCCTCATAGTTTAGCTTTTATCATCAGTAATTCTGAATCTGCAAGTGAATATGGCTAACTGTAGTTGAAACCATCTGCCTTTCACTTTAAGATCCTGTGTGGAATCCTGTTCTCCACCCAGGGGAGAGTGGGGGGAGGCGGGAGAGGGAGGAAGAGGGGGAGAGAATCATTATTCTCAGCTGTCCTGTCAAAACAAACATGGGATCGCACCTCGTGGAAAGGTCAAGTGCAGATGGACACTATCCATCTCTAGAGACTGGAGTCAGCAGACGTCACCCACTCTGCTCTTTCCGGGCTCGGGAGGACCCCTTCTGGCTGCCCTTCTGATTTCATGTGTAAGCACCTTAAAGGCAGGCTCCCTGTTTCTTCTCACAGTCTGGGATGGGCATCCGGTGTTTAATCTGTACGGGGAGGATTAACTCAACTCAATGCTCGGTCCTCCCAGACCCTGCTGCATTCCTCTCTGTCTTTCAAGCATTTTGGAGGCTTAGCTGTGGTCCCAAACTGTGCTGTGGGTATGGAATGCCACGAGAGGATGGGAAAGAGATCTTCCTGCCACAGGGAGTTAGAATCTGGTGAAATTGGAATCTCCAAGACAGGAGGCTGCTGATTCTGGGTGATTCCCAACCCAAATCAAACCTTGTCTTAATCACCCACTTTTTGAAAATCAGCTTTTTTTTCAGAAGGCAGTTATTATCACAGCCTTCAGGAAATACATTTAAATGGCAGGTCACCCACAAACTCAACTTTAGCCTGTTGTACCTCACGTGCCCCCTTTCCCTAGACTAACCTGAGAAGCAGAATGAAGCTTTTATCACTTAGCAAATTGTTTCATCAAGAATACTATATGTGGGCTTCCCTGGTGGCGCAGTGGTTGAGAGTCCGCCTGCCGATGCAGGGGACACGGGTTCGTGCCCCGGTCCGGGAGGATCCCACATGCCGCAGAGCAGCTGGGCCCGTGAGCCATGGCCGCTGAGCCTGCGCGTCCGGAGCCTGTGCTCCGCAACGGGAGAGGCCACAGCAGTGAGAGGCCCGCGTACTGCAAAAAAAAAAAAAAAAACTAAAACATAAAAACTAACCAAAAATATCTAAGGGGGGGTTTCTGAGAAGTATGTGTGTGTATGCACACGGGCCCGTGTGTCCCCAAATACCAAGGTATTCCAAAAACTTTTAATTTTTTAAGTGTTGACTACTGTTTGTTCATACCCCAGAGGTGTTAACAAGCAGTGGATTGCTGGTGACAATCACACTGTCTCCAGCACTTGCAGCAGAAGGCTTGATTTAATCGAAGAGCTGTCATTTATTATTCTGTTGTGCAGTTCCAGGGGGGTAGCTAACTGATCAAGCTCTGACTCCTGGGAGCAGAGGGCTTTTTTGTTGTTGTTGTTATGTCTAAATCCTCAATACAAATTGCAGTATTTCTGGGCTCCCAGCGGGACCCATTAGAGCCTGTGGGGCATTAACGATCATTAATAGTGCTGTCAGAGAGAAAGGGGTTGGGGGGAGGGAAGGCAAGAAAGGGAGGAAGACGGGAGGGAGAGGAGGGGGGTGCAGAAGAGTAGCCAGGGAGTTGTGTAGCTTTTGCAGAAATGGAAAATTAATACATCTGCTTTGTTCATAGTACCCAATGTTTGATGTGAGTTAGCAGGCATCTTTAATTAGGTGGGTTAGTACCAGCCAAGTATTTACTTCCCTGTATTGAAATCCTTCCTGTGGCTCAAATCCCACTTGCCCTTCCTCATCCTTTTCCCTACCTCCCCCATGTCTTCCTCTCCCCAAGTCAGCCTTAAATCTCCAACTCCAAAAATGAAAAAGAAGGGGACTGAGGAGTGGGGAGAGTGATTCCCCTCAAAACAGCGCGTGCACACACACACGCACATTACAGCTGTAATTTACTACCTTGCCTGTGATATCCCATTAACTGTGATTCCTTTTAAAGTGTTTAAATGTATAGTAATCAGGTAGAAATGTTTTAATCACTTACTAACAAGCTTACTTACCAGGGCTGTGAAGAGAGGCTTAGGTATTAATTAGGATAACATGCTAATGTTTGCATTTTAGCTCTGCTACTATTGTGAGCCAGAGGACCCCGACCTGGGGTCCTGTTCAGAACTAAAGCCTTTTTCAAGAATCTTCCTTCTCTCACAATCCCATGTCTATACCAGACTGACTCACCTTTGCTTTCTTAAGGTTGTATGTTCTCCTCCTTTCTCTTCATTTTCCCTTTGAATCTCAGATTCTTGAATTCTAATCTTCTATCATATTCCCAAACCACAGAGAGGAATTTTTCTGAACTAATGATAGGTATGCATTCCGTGTCCCTTCCTTTCTTCACCCCAGCACTGCATGCCCGTGGAGCACCAGACACTGTACTTGACACAGGGACTGCAGTGGAGAGAAGGAGAACCAGGGCATTCTTCCTGCCCTCGTGGAGCTTCTGCTGTGGCGGGAGAGGAATCCCAGAGTCGTGTAGCGTCACAGCAGTGGTGCACAGCAGAGACACAGGGGCTACGAGGAACTGTAAGGCACTCTGACCCAGGGAAGGTTGAGGGAGATTCCCTACAGAAGCTCCAGGTGACCGGGATAAAGGGAAAGCAGGTTAGCAGTTACTTTGTTCTGCTCCGTGAGCTGTTTTTCCATGAACGAATTCAGCTGCTCCTCACACCAAGCCGAGAGCGTAAGAAGGATTCTCCGGTTTACAGATGAGGACACTAAGGTTTAGAGGAGATGAGCTGCCTGTCGTAGCCGGTGTAAAGCCCACGGCACAGCTCCTGGCTAAGTGACCCCGGGGGCTGAGAGCTTGACCCTTGGAAGGTAACTCTTCCATTTGCTCTTTTTCACCTCTTTTGGCATCTTTGAGCCCAGATAAGCCAGGCCATGTAGCTCTCACGCAGGCCTCAGAGTGGGGTGTGTGCTGCACCCGTGGCAGGGACAAACGCCTGGCTTGCTGGGGCTTCCCAAGTTAGGCAAGACAGATACCAGAGAAGTGAGTAGGACCCTCAGTCCATGGTCTCCAGTGTGGAAGAAATACGACATTTCTTTGCCTCCTTAAATTTTCTGCTGACGACAGCACTCCTGAAGGGAACTTGAACTTGAGTAACTCCTGGTGCTCCATTTATCCTCAGAGTTGTGTCCGGGGCCAGCGTCCTACCACTTGCCGAAGGATTTTGAAGTCTGGAAGTCCTCTGTGCTCTGTGTCCCCCAGCTCACTATCAGGACACTGCTCACCCCAGTCTGGGAGCCGGGGATGGCTTTTATTCCTGGGGTCTTGCTTCCTCCTGTGGGCTGCCCCCTAAAAAGGGCCTGAGTCCCTGGTGCTCTGAAAACAGCCTCTCCATCCCAGGTGAATCTTTTCTAGGCTTAGTGAAGCCCCTCCCCATCCCTCAGGCACTAGCATTCTGACCTCACACTTGATCTTCCGTGTTCAAATCGAGTTCGGTTGCCTTTAAACTCGGCGCCACAATGATTAGCAATGGAAGAAACCTAGCTTCCTTTTCCTCTAGAATAAAGTGTGGGGAAACACTTTCATTCCTTGTTTCCAGTAACACAGTGGTTCTCAAAGTGTGGTCCAGGTATTCAGGGGGCAGGAATCCTTAAGACCCTTTCAGGAATTCCACAAGGCCCAAACTACTTTCGTTGTAATATGGCGCTATTTGCCTTTTGCACCTACCCTCATTCTGTCACGTGTAGAGACATTCTCTTTTCATGTACAGTAGAGTTTTCCAGACACGTGATTGAAACAAATTGAATGCAGAAGCAGATGTGAGAATCCAGGTGTCTTCTACTAAAACAGACATAAGATTTGCAAAAATGTAAAATAATGCTACTCTTTTCACTAATTTTTTTATTCTGGAAAATATAGTTATTTTTAATAAAAATATTATTTTTATTAAAATATGTTTTTGTTAAAGGGTGATAGGTTTGTTATTTTTTAATGAATTAATAGACATTTTACAATCTTTTCAGTTTGAATTTTTAATAAGGTACCTATCAGCAGATATAACACACATAAACAGTAGCTTTTTAGAAGCCCTCAAAAAAGAGTGTAAAGGGGTCCTGAGGCCAAAACACAGAAAGGGAAGAAAAACCAAAACCGTCAAATTTCTGTATAAAACCAGCCTTGTCACATTGACAATTTCCAATTTGGATTGTGTCATCCAACGAGGGGAGGAGTTATTTGGACACTTTTGCCTTTTTCCTTTTTTCTTCTTCAAATCTGAAGAGTCCATCAGAAAATAGCCCCCTAAACCCAGGTAATCACACACCCCAGTTTCCCCGGCACAGTCCCAGCTCGTGTGTGTCTTTTGTGCCGGCATAATAAGAGGCTCCCCCTTTGACTCTCAAAGGTGTCCCAGTTTGGTTGATAAATTATAGGTCAGCCTACCTGAACCCCCCTCAACTTCACGAGCTTATAAATGACAAAGTAACCTACCAATCTTTCTGTAATTCAGAGAGTTAAGAAGGAGCTCCATTTGGATCGATTGGCAGGATGTGGCGGGCGGCGTGTGCTTCTGTGTGACCTTCCTCTTCCAGCTCTGAGTGTGGGGCTCCGTGGTCTTCTCAGCTGGCCGCTGGGCAGTCAGGTCTTCCCCTTCAAGGTAGCGGTGAAACAGTGGGCCACGTGCTCAGAGAGCTCGTCAGCAGCTAGCAGTTCAGATGACCCACATATCCATTTGATATTGGCGACACAGAGGCGTTTGCAGGGCTTTTTCTGGACGTTGCTAAGCCTGCTGAGTCTAAGATTTCAAATGCTGTTTTGAGCTACTTGATTCAGAGGTGAAGCCAGACCACTTGGAGAGAAGTGTGAAATTCTTTGGAGATCAGGGTCTGAAGCAGCCCACGAAAAGCCTTCTTTCCTTCCCCCTCCTCAGTGGGAAAATGTCCATTGCTTCTCATGATGTTAGCTGTCAAGATTTGGGGTGTACTTGAAATGCACCCCCCCCAACAGAAGGCCGAGATCTTTGTTAAACAGGAAACTTCTCTCTCTCAGGTTCTGGACCCAGGAGCACGGAAATTGGAATTCTTTTTAATTGACCATATGGTTAGTTCTGTGGCTTTGTGAAGCTATAAATCAGTGGAGGTGTAACCCAGCACAAATGTGACCAGAGGAAAGAATTTCCTTTGGCTTTTCCTCTTGTTACTTTCCAAAACTCACTTTTTAAAAAAACATTTAACCCATGCAGCTTTTGCTATATTATAGACATCGGTGGGAGGTAAGGGAGGCCACACAGTCTTGGACAAGTGAGCAGGGATCTATCAGGTGGATCCCGCAGTTTCAGCCACATTCTGAGAGCTCGCAATTTGGCTTTTGCTGGTGCCGGCAGTTACAGAAGAGGCCTACTCAGCTTCAAGCACTCAAGTGTTGATGGACAAAGTGCTAGTTTAACAGGTCTGTGTAATGGGGAACAGGTGAATAAGTACAGAATTAGTGCGCCCTTCACAGTAACAGCCTTATTATCACATGTTATGTGGGGTTTTTGCCTCTATTTGACAACTTGGGTCGTATAAAAAATTTTAAGTAACGCAACATGGAGGAAACCCTTCATAACAAAGAATTGAAACAATTAATCAAGATTTATAAAATCTCTGGGCGGCTGTGATCTGTCAACCAAAGTGGCTATTTCTGATCAGGTCCACAGCCTCCTAAATGAATAAATGGAGAAACAGCTCCAGAAGCCACAGCCTCCATAAGAGGCACAATTGTTCTCCATAACTGGAGACAGCAGAAGCCTGGGTCCAAGGAGCATTCCATTTTGAGAGGGAGGATGGAATACAGGGACAGTTTTGAGTCTGCCCAGCCTGGAAGGCATGTGATTTATCCTCCCACCCTCAACACGATGCCCACACCCAAAGCCAGCCACACGATGAAGCTTACTCCGCTTGTAAATGGTTGCTGTAATCCACCTTTTGCTGTTAGGGGAGTGTTTTAGTCCTGGCCTAACGCCCTTATTAAAAGGAAGCGCTATTGAGGAAGAGGTCCTCTACTTTTCCTTTGAATCGCCCTACAATGTATGGATTTGTTTTACAATTTTTAAACTATATAAATCATGCGCTCCACACATATCCTTTTGAAAGTTGCTTTCTTAGCAACACATTATGTTTTCCGTGTTTATCTATTTTAAGTAGAGCTCCAGTTTATTGTAACTGCTGTATATTATTTCATGATACGGATAAACCCTGCTTTATTAATCCTCCTGTTGGTGGGTATTTAGAGTGTCTCCCATTTTTAGTAGTAGGAAGAATTCTGTAATGAAGCAGGTTTCTGTATATCAGGGATCGGATGGGCAGGGTCCCAGGGTGTGGGCAGCTTGACCTGACTGCTTACTGCCAGTTGCTGTCTACAGCGGTTGACTCTGTTTCCACATCCTGAAAGCGGATGAGAGTTCCCTTTGCCCGCGTGTTGCGCAACAATTTACTCTCAGTAGACATTTGAATAGTTGCCTGATGGGTATAAAATCCTGTCTCACTATTACTATAATTTGGATTTCCCCAGTTACTAGTGACATTGAGCGTCTTTTTACGTATCTGTAGGCTATTCAACATATTGATGTATTTTGCCTATTTTGTAAACTAGTTTGCTTGAATTTTTTTTTTTTTGTCCTTTAGAGTTTTTTGTCTAATCTGGGTCGAATTTTTATTTCAGTTACGTACTTTGTAGCCGTTCATTGTTTCCTTTATTCTTTTTGTAGAGTAGCAGAAGATGTAGGCAAATAAGTAAGTTGGAAGCTGTAAGGTAAAGAGTCTTGCAGGTGCTGCTCCAGAGCTGAGAACCCCTCCTGTAGGCAGTGGGGAGCCATTGAGGGTTATCAGAATGAGTATAATGGTCAGATTCCCTTTAGGAAGAAAAGTGTAGCAGCAGAACAAAGCGTGGATTAAGGAGA